>NC_080090.1:60593346-60907596 GCF_950005125.1 Chionomys nivalis
ATTGACATTAAGTGATATTAATGACCATTGGTTGTTAACTCCGGTCACTTTTTTAGTAGTAGATTTTGTGTGTTTCCCTTCTTTGAGTTGTGCTGGTAAAGGGTCTCTAGATGTCTGAGTTATTGTGGTCATTGTTGGACTCCTTGATTAGTGATTTTCCTTCTATTACTTTCTGTAAGGCTGGATTTGTGGCTACGTATTGTTTAAATTTGTCTTTATCCTGGAATATTTTGTTTTCTCCATTTATAGTGAACGAAAGCGTGGCTGAGTATAGTAGTCTGGGCTTGCATCCATGGACTCTTAGTTTCTGCAGTACATCTATCCAGGACCTTCTGCCTTTCATGGTTTCCATAGAGAAGTCAGGTGTAAGTCTGATAGGTTTACCTTTATAAGTAACTTGGCCTTTTTCCTTTGCTGCTCTTAGTATTCTTTCTTTATTCTGTATGCTTTGTGTTTTGATTATTATATGGCGAGAGGATTTTTTTTTTTTTGATCCAGCCTATTCGGTGTTCTGTATGCTTCTTGAACCTTCATAGGTATATCTTTCTTTAGGTTGGGAAAGTTTTCTTCTATAATTTTATTAAATATATTTTCTGGACCGTTGAGCTGCGCTTCTTATCCTTCTTCTATTCCTATTATTCTTAGGTTTGGTCTTTTTATTGCATCCCAGATTTCCTGAATGTTTTGTGATGAGAATTTGTTGGCCTTGCTGTTTTCTTTGATCAGCGTGTTTATTTTCTCTATGGTATCTTCAGAATCTGAGATTCTTTCTTCTATCTCTTGTATTCTGTTGGTTATGCTTGCTTCTGTAGTCTCTATTCGTTTACCTAGATTTTCCCTGTCCAGCTGGCCTTCTGTTTGTGTTTTCTTCTTTGCCTCCATTTCAGTTTTTAAGTCTTAAACTGTTTCCATTATCTGTTTGATTGTTTTTCCTTGGTTTCCTAGGGTATCATTCACTGATTTACTCAATTCTTCAAACTTTCTGTTATACTTCTCATCCATTTCTATAAGGGCATTTTTTACATGCTGTTTAAGGGCATCAATCACTTTCATAAAGTCAATTTTATCTACTTCTTCACGATTAAGGTGTTCATGTCCTCCTGTTGTGAGGTCGCTGGGTTCTGGTGGTTTCATATAGTTTTTCAGATTGTTGGGTGAATTCTTGCATTGGCGCCTGCCCATCTCTTTCTCCGAATGCTGCCCTATGGATCTGCTTTTACCGGATCAGGTCTCCTTGCCTACTGATGTACCTTCCCAGTGATGGCACTCTGCAGTGATAGCTCTCCTGGTGCTCCAGTGATGTCTCTCCTGGTACCAATATCAGATCTCCGTGCCCAAAGACGGCTCTCCTGGTACCGAGATTAGCTCTCCCACTGATGGCTCTCCTGGTGCCAAGATCAAATCTCCCTGCAGGTTGGGTAGTTCATAAACAAAGCCCCTACCTTGCTTGTTGCAGGCAGGCCAGTGAAACAAAGGAAGTCTCGTCTGCCTACTTGCCCTGAGGATTTGCCCCCAGCGCCAGACAGACTGAGCTGGATGGTGTTATGTGCCCAAAGAGGAAAGGGGGCAGAAGGAAGAAGGGTTCTGGATGCAAGCTGGGTGGGACAAGAAGAGAGAGGCAGTATGCAGGGTGTAGAGCCCCTGCAGGGAGCCCAGGGAGTATAGGGTGGGGGATGAGGAACTTCAGAGTTCCCTCTGCAGAGATTCTTGGAACTTTATTTACTCAGTTAGATTATACACTCCTACATCATCAATGAATGTTTTAAAAATTAAAAATACTTATTAATTTTGCTCATGGTCTCATGAGTTACCTATTTGAGAAGGGCTCAGATGTATGACCATGTCTTGATTCATGTGATATTAACTAGACCAGTCCAATTGACTTCCAAGATCTCTTCTCTCATGTAATCCCTGGTCTTTACCAGTGACATTGTCTGGTCCACTATACCATATTATTGTTCATCTTCTTAGAACAATGAGAATGAAGGTCTAAGTGCTCTTGTGCTTCTTATATGATAATTTAATTCCAAGAGCAACCAGTCTAGGAGATGGGCAGTCTAGTAGTTGGTCCCTAAAACCCTCCCACCATAGTCTTATCATCAGAGTGGTAACATACTTTCTCAGATTTAGAGGAGAGTTCAGATGCCCTACCTCTCAATGGAAGAAGTGTCAAAAGTTGTAGCCTTCATTAAGCCACCGCGGATACCTAACTAAAGTTTTACTAAATAAGCACCTGAGGTAAAATTAAAACAACAAGGGCCTGTGTCATTCTGACACTCCTAAGCTCTGTTCATGGCTTTAAGAGTGTGCTGTCTCTGAGACTCAGTTTTCTTGTCTCAAAAATGATAACAATAACAAATATGCCATAGATTTGTTGAGGAAGTATCATCAAGAAAAAAAGCCATAAAGTGCTGAAGATGGTAAATAAATACATGACCTAATAATAATTGCTAGCATTTATCAGATACCAAATAACCCCTCACTTGATAGGCTTTTTGCATGCTGTTGCTGTTTCCTTTGGTCAGAACACCTTCCTTGGGTGTTCTCTTGGATCTAACAGATAACCAACACCCATTCCTCTTCCTGCCTGTTGTATCCTTGTATTTTGGCTCCTACAAATCTGTTGACTTTTGCACTCCCTTGTTAACTTTCCATTCCTACATGCTGCTTACATACGTTAATTCTGACTAATGACCGAGGTGCTGATGCATATGTAGTCCTTTCTTGACATTATCTGTTCAGCGTTTATCCTCAGTACTGTTAGCATAGTTTTTGACAGCGTCTCTCCCAAGCTGCCAGGCTTCTCTGAACCCATGGCTGCCTGTTCATCACAGCCATATATTCAGAGTCTTTCTTGCAGTGAGTGTTCAACTGCCGGCCTTTATTTATGCATGATTGTGCTGCTCAGTCATTAACCTAATCAGAAACACCATGATCGGTACTTCATAGCAATTACTCACTTTGGGGCAATTAGTTATAGGTGTTCTTGAAGGCAAAGCTATTGTCAGACTGTGACTGAATTATGAAACAGCAGTGTCCAGATCAGTTGAGGAGCACCTCTTCTTGTACACAAGGCTGATGTCAATCTACTGTCACGAGAGGAAAATGGTGACCCTTTCTTTCTGCAGCAGTCTGGGTTTTTAGTGTCTCATAACCTAAGAGCAGTCAACCACTTTTTGTTTCTGGATGTTTTCAATGTAGAAACAAATAATAGAATCTTGTTTAGATAGAATGCACCTATTTCTGCTTTATGCTCTATGATTTTACTTGTATTTAAATGGGAGGAATTACTTTAATTCTTTGAATTTAGAGGCTATATTAAATAATACCGAAACAAGACACAGGTTCGTCTGAACTTTAAACTATTGTAACACATATCCAAGAAAATCAGTTTGCAAGGAGAAAGGGGTTATTTTGACTCAAAGTTTGTAAGTTTCACCGTGTGATTAAATGGCCCCATTTCTTTGGAGTTATGCTGAGTTCATGACTTCATGAAAAGAGTTCAGAACAAAACCTCTTCCTTCATAGTCAGAAAGTATAAAATCAGGGAGAAGCCAGAGTTCCACAATCCTGTTTAAAAGCATTCTCCCAGGGACCTAAAGACACCTACTTAGCCCCACCTTTAAAGACTCTGTCACACACATATGTACACACACACACACACACACACACAGCAATGCCACCCTGGGAAAAAAGCCTTTATCACATAGGGCATGGGTCTTTTGATATGGAAGCTGTAATATTCACGTGTCAGTTTCTTCTCTAACTTAGTGGTTTAGAGAATGACTTTTATAATTATGATGCTTAAGTTAACATACTTGGTCTGTTTTTTGAACTGTGAAGCCCTAGAAAAATCAGTGATTTCTATAAAATCTATTTTTTTTTATTTTTAAGTAAGGCTTCATTATATAGCCTATGATGACTTCGACCTTATCATCCTGCTGACTCTCCTGGTTTCTGGTAGATACACTACCACTCTTAGCTCATTCTGTAAATCATAATTTATTTTTGTGAAAGTTTAGGATTGATGTGTAAGGAATAAGAGTATGCTTTTATGTAATTAACTCAGATATTGGCACATTTAAATACTAATCTGACTATCCTGAAACTCACTGTATAGACCATGCTGGCCTTGAACTCATAGATATCTCTATGACTCCCAAGTTCTGGGATAAAAGCTGTTTATCATTATGCTTGGCTTATATATTCTTGTTTATTATTTTGCTCTTTTTATGGTTTATTATTATTATTAAAAATTTCTACCTCCTCCCATTTCCCTCCCCCTCCCCCACTCTCCCTCTCCCTCCTTCTCCAGTCCAAAGAGCAGTCAGGGTTCCCTGCCCTGTGGGAAGTCCAAGGTCCTCCCCGCTCCATCTAGGTCTAGGAAGGTGAGCATCCAAACAGACTAGGCTCTCACAAAGCCAGTACATGCAGTAGGATCAAAACCCAGTGCCATTACTAAAATATAGTAGTTAGACTTACTATTGAAATTAACAGGTAGTCATAGCAACGTATTTATTTGATTTTACTCTTTAAAAAAAAGATTTATTTATTATATATAGTGTTCTGCCTGCATGCATGCCTTCAGACCAGAAGAGGGCACCAGATCTCTTTACAGATGGTTGTGAGTCATGATGTGGTTGTTGAGAACTGAACTCAAGACCTGGAAGAGCAGCCAGTGCTCCTAACTTCTGAGCCATCTCTTCAGCCCCTTGATTTTACTCTTAATAATCCTCTGTTCTTGTTTATTGAATAGCACATAAACAGTGGACATTTGCTTCCTATCTACTGCTTCCAGTGAATGAAGCATTCTTAACAGGCATGCTTTATTTTGGGTCAGGGGACTGGATTACACCTTGTATCTAAGGCACAGTACAATTAGTTACCTTATAAAGTCAGGTTAAATGAAAGCAGGCTGAGCAGCAGGAGGGAAACAGATTGAGCACAAAGTTTTAATTGCTGCAAGGCATAATATTAACTTTGTTGTAAGGTTGGGCAAAAGTTGAGTTCCTGAAGGTGAGAGGTATTTCCAGAAAGTTATTACCATACCTACTAATAAATTACTAGACATAACTTCTGCCTGAACAGTGGAAACATTTTGGGAATGTCCCCTCCCTTGTTTGTTTTTTAGAGCTATTTTGACTATTTAGAGATTTAAGGTTTTTTTACATTTCTCTGTTAATATTTTTCATAGCTTTGTTGCTTCAACATTTAGTTTTAATAAAATTCAAGAAAAGAGGCTTTTACCATAATATGAAGGTGATTCTGCGAATCAGCCTAGTTGAATATGAAGGGGAAAGAGTCAGCTATAATCAATTAGGATGGCTAGTGTAGATCACTAAATAGCATGTACCGTGTGTATGCCTGCATTGTTCTGTGAAAGGTCATTGGATTATACAACACAAAACTTGGGCTGGAAGTGATCTAATTCTGCTACTAAACATGTATATAAGCTTGAGCTAGTCACATTCATACCCTGAAACCTGAGAATTATAGCCTACATTATTATGAGAATCAGTGAGATTTTCATATTGTGTAAAAACAGGGAAGTATGGCCAGTGTTTGAAGTGATGCTGTGACTGACAGCCATGATGGTTGAATATGCAGTGGAGTTTTCAATAAAGCCATGAAACAATTTTGGAAGGAGAAGAGGAGTGTGGGCTGCTGTAAGAGAAAGTGTTCAAGTGTTATGCATTTGAGGGAACTAGAGAAATGGAAGAGACACTTAAATTTTAAGTGTGGACTGGGCATGCTGGATTTAGTCTAATGGCAAACCCTCAATTGGAAAGCTCTCAATTATGAGAGTTCATTGTACCTCACTGCTATGACGGGGTACATAGTGTTAAGACTGGTTTTTGTTTGTTTGTTTAATTCTGGCGTACAAACTTTGGCAGATAAGTCAGTAGCTACTTGAGTTGGTAAAAATATGTTTAGATTGTGAAAACAATTGTAATTTTAGCCCACATTTTAAAAAAATCTAAAATAGCCTTCTTACCTTTTCCTCCGGCTGGTAAGTTAGAATCACAGTCAGTCTGGAATCATCTCTAACAATGGTAATGTCAATGGTTTCTCCTCTCATCCCGGTTCCACTTTCCCACTCATTTTGGAATTAATCAAGTAAGCCAAAACCAAAATATTAGGTTCATAACTTTTAGTTTAGTCTGCCAAATAGTTTGTGTTTATCATTCATTTTTTTCTGTTATTCTTTCGTAATTTTGTTATCTGGCTATAGAAGGTTGCCTAGTACCCCATTACAGAAACACTAAATATCTAGTCCTAATCACTACAGGACACTAGGTGTGTAGTCCTAATCACTACAGGACACTAGGTGTGTAGTCCTAATGACTACAGGACATTAGGTGTGTGGTCCTAGTCACTACAGGACACTAGGTGTGTGGTCCTAATTATTATAGAAGACTAGATATTTAGTCCTAAGCACAGTTTCTGGTTTGGAGAGCGAAATCAGAAATCCTTTGTAGAACACAATTCTCATGGTATAGTTCACATCTAGAAGGCAGATAGATTCTTTGAAGTGAGAACATTAGCAAAGCCTTAGCTTATGAGAGGTGTTAACTGAAAGATCTTTCTTCTCACATAGGAAAACTTGCATGAAAAGAAACTAGAACATTCTTTGGAGACATTGTTTCTGATTCTGTTATTTTGAGCACATAAGATTCTATATCTCTTGGATTTAATTGCTCAATAATTCTTCAGTCACTGGGCTGAGCCCAGAGTTCAGTTTAAGCTCCAGTATGACTTCCACAGAAATAGCTTATCTCTAATAAAAATTTACATGGTTTTCGTGAAAATGGGGAAAGGTTCCTCAGAGACACTACAGGTTATCACCTTCATCTACACAAATAATACACACACACACACACGATCACTAAGCATGTAAACACTAAGCAGACAATAGGAGTACTATGTGATGAAGTCAGGTTTTTTTGTGTGATCTTCCCACTCAGCAGGAGTTTCTCTCTTGTTTTTTCTGCCCCTGACAGGATATCTACATAACCCAGAAGTCCAGAGTAGAATTAGAGAATTCAGTCAATAATTTTAAAAATCACCATCTTTTTTCCATCTTTAACAAGATCTTGGATATAGGATATAAGCCTTACATATAGGGAAATAAGCCACAAATGGATAGAATAAACAGGCCTTATACATGGAGAAATAATCCAAAAATGGATAGAAGAAAATAAGTCTTTATAAAAAAAAAACTACTTTTATGTATTAAATAGAACATTGAATTTTCATAACTATTTTAAAAAAGCAAAATACCTTTTGAGAAGTTTTGATTAGTATTTGTATTGGCACCATTACTACAGAATACCCGATAGAAGCAAGGTAAGGGAAGAAGGACTTACTTTAGCTCACCCATGGAAGGGATGGGGTCATCGTGGCAGAGATGGCATAACCACATCTGGGGCAGCAGGAACATGAGATTGCTTGCTCACTTTAAGCAGATGAAGAAACAGTTCTCTGGCTTGAAATGGAGCTGACCTATGATTTTTAAAAAAGATTTATTTGTTTCTATTATGTATACAGTGTTCTGCCTACATGTACATCTGCAGGCCAGAAGAGGGCATCAGATCTCATTACAGATGGTTTGAGTCACCATGTGGTTGCTGGGAATTGAACTCAGGACCTCTGGAAGAACAGCCAGTGCTCTTAACCGCTGGGCCATCCCTTCAGCTCCTGACCTATAATTTTTGTGTTCTTCTCTACACCTACAGACTAGGCCCTGCGTACGGCAGGTCCTACTATCTATGAAAACAACACTACCAGATAGGCCTGTAGCTAATATTTCACATCCAACTATAATACAATTGTAAGTAAAAATGAGAGAAATTTGGAGTTTTGTTAATAATGTATGAAGTATTGGGAAAATACCCAGTAAAATAGTGGTAGGTAGGAAATGTGATCCTGTTGATGTTCACATTTATTTATTTATTTATATATTTATTTATTTATTTTCTGTTTCAGGGTTTGAACATAATCTTTCATGTAGCCTTGGCTCTCCTAAAGGTATGTCTATTTTCATCGTAAGTTATCAAAATGTTACCTCTTTTGCTTGGTACTGGAATCATTCCATTTACAGCCTGTGACTCACTTTCGACTTTATTATTTATGTGTTTGCATATATGTATGTGTTTGGTGTGTGTGTGTTTGTGCATCTCTCTCTTCTCTGTGTGTGTGTGTGTGTATGTATGTGTGTGTATGTCTCTGTATGACATGACGTGTGTAGAGGGCAGAGGACATCATCCCTCAAGAATCAATTCTCTCCTGCTGACTTAGAAAATCCGATCCTCTCCCTGTCATCCCTTTAAGTTATCATTTATTTGGTATTTGTTTTTCCTAAAATCCATTTAATCTTGCTAACACTTACTCCAAAAACATAAAAGATGTTTTCATTCATAAGAGCTGTATAATAGGAGACAGAGCTGAAACCTATTTCATGTCAAAATGAAACCATCTTTTATTTTTCTAAAAATACTTCCTATAACATCCCTGGAGGTACCTAAACATATAATTGAATTATTTAAAAGCTTCTATAATATACTAAAAAAGAAACTACTACATTTCAATTTGTTGTTCTTTTCCTGATAGCTGGAAATACATGACACTTTAGAATTCAATTATAATATATCAATATAGTTCTAACCATATAGTAACAATAGGACATTTGTCACAGAGTTAGTTTTTTAAAAAAATAGCCCAAAGAAGACATTCTGCTATTGAAGATGAAAATTATCTTTCTTTCCCCAATAAGTTTGTGGTGAAACCACAGACTTGGACCTGGACAGAATCAGTTCTGTTTTCAGCCTTTTAGACCTTGCTAAATTAAGTGCTTAGAACTTCAGTTTTGAGATAATAATATAATTAATTTATGGCATTATAGTTAAATAAGATGGTATATTAAACTTCTTAATAAGTGTCTATTTACTGCCCAGTTACTATCAGCTGTGGTTATTACGGTCCCGTCCTCTGGTCCCGTGACTGTGGGGCAGGTACTCTTAATCTTGGAGTCAGCCCTCCAGCCCCCAACTTAAACTGTTTTCATCGCAAAGATATATTTACTTACTCCTTTCATAGTGGATCTTAACTTTGATTTTTTTCCTGATATTAAAATAAATCAACTTTGTCACATGCTCTCTCAACAATAAATAAAGCTTAATAATTACTAGGCAGGGAAAGTATTATGTGGTTGAAACCAAAAATACCGTTAAATCATAAGTAAGTACAAGGAAGTCCAACAAGGTTCTATTTTTTGCTATAATTTCTAATTTTCTTTTTTGCTATCAGGCATTTTATGTTTTCCAGAAATCTTTTCCTATATATTGGTAGCTCATTTCCTAATGTTTAGTCTGTCTTTATGTAACGCAGTGCTATCCCTCTAGATATAAGACCTGTACTGTGCACCAACTTAAAACTGTAGCTATTGACTAATTGCTTTCTTGAGTGATACACTGATTAAAATATTTGTAATATTTTAATTTTTTAGCATTTTAAACCTGGATATATACTTGTCAGAGGACATTTTTTTTGGCCTCTGACTAGAAAGGCATTTTTTACATTCTCTAGTGATGCTTGACCATCCTTCAGACATCATACTGCAGAATTAAAGCAGTTAGAAAAGTTAAAGGAGAAACCACTGGTAAAGTAGGGATCTATGCTTGTAACTGCCTTATATGAATCCTGAAACTGACTCCACACCGAGGTGGAAGATGTGGGACTACATTGAAGTGAATACCATCAATCTGATTGCCCTACCTGGTAGAATAAACATTCAAACATAAACAATACTGACTGACTTCTCATTTTTTCATATGCCAGAAAAAAAGAATATGCATCTGTTTCTATAAAAGTTAAAACTTGGATAACTTTATAGAAGTTCTGAGCCTGACTGATTTTTGAGTAGACCCTGTGTCTGTATTAGAAGTGATTTCTTGTGCATCTTCTGAGCAGACTATTAGCAGAAGCACAGCCCAGATCATAACTGAAGAGGCTGCCCAAGGTTGCCTAAAATGTTATATCTCAGTAATGACAAAGCTTGAGTTAGTTATTTTCTTTTTTACCTAGTACTAGTACATATTAATTGAGCTCAATCATAAAATTCTGTTTAGTATTTTCATACTTGTGCATAATATACTTTGATAAGGTTACCCAGTTACGCTTGCCTGCTGTTCCCTTCCTCTACTCTAATAGTCCCCTTTCTTTCCTGTCCTTTTTTTTTTTTTTTTTAACAACTACATTCATCATGTGGAAGAAAATATGCAATATTTTTGTCTTCCTGGGTCTGGCACATTTTGCTTAGCACAGTGACCTTCTGTTTCATTTATTTTCTGGAAAAGACATAAATCCATTCTTTATAGCCAACAAGTCCATCATGGGTGTTTACTACATTTTCTTTATTGTCTCTTGGTGAGTACCCAGACTGATTGTTTATTTTGCCTATTGTGACTAGTGTTGCCATAAACAAAGTTGTGCAAGTGTCTGTAATATGCTGACTTGGATTTCTTCAGGTATATACCCCTTAAGAATGGTACAGCTGGAAGTTCTATTTTTAGTTTGTTAAAATTTTTATATAGATGTTCAGAATGACTGCATTAGTTGATATACCTAACCAACGGTATATTAAGGGTTCGTTTTCCCCTTGACCTCACCAGTGTTTTTGTTTTGTTTTATTTTGTTTCTGTTTGTGTATGCTTGTATTAGATAGGTCTCACATATGCATACAATAGTTAAGATTATGTTGACACTGGAGCCAGACTATTTATCCTCAAGTTTCATCTCCAGAAACGCATCCAGTAATGCATTCTGTTTGTCTGCAAACTATTTACTTTCAAACGCTGTTTGAAAGTCCAATTAAAGTCTCCTGAGACTGCAGCAACCTCAACTCTCAGCTCCTTAAAAAGAAAAAGTCACAACAAAAGTTACATGCTTCCAAGATACAGTGAGACAGGCACATGCAAACATTCATATTCCAAAGGTGGGAATTGGAAAATAGTAAGAAATCATTCCAAAGTAAGATGAAAACCAAACAAAGCCTTCATTAAAGCTTAAGTCTTTGTGTCAGTTATTTACACTGGTGGCCTGTAAGCACTGTGAGCATGGGCAGCACCACTCCTGCAGCTGAACCGATGGGGCCCACAAAACGGCTCTCCAGGCTGGCTCTGCTCTCTACCTACAACTGCTCACTGCTGCTCACTCTGCCTTCCTGGAGTCTCTGCTGCTGCTTTACACTCCATCCTCACAGGTACTGCCTACAGGGATTCTCTCCCTGCTGCACTGCCTGTACTCCCAAGCTCTCCTTTGACACCTCAGTGAAAGCCTCCATGACCCCCACAGGTTTTACATTCTTCATGACTGCAGAATTAGCATTACTTGGATGTTGCCATGGTCTTCTGTCTGCATAAGCTATTCCTGGGCCCACTTAAACCATGACTAGCCTTTCAGCTAGGTATGGGAAGTGAGTCTTCAGCATCTTCGGTTGTACAGGGCACCCCAGATCTTATCTCAAGTATTGAAATCAAATTTTCATTTCTACATCCATGAGCCCTAGACAGATGGGATAGTCTTGCAGAATACTAGGATTTTGTTGAGGCAGCCACCTTCTTGTCCAGGCATATAGCACTTGGCTTTTTTATGTTATAACAACTTCATATTCCTTGGTCCACATTTTATACATGTTCTGTTTCGGACTTAACTGCAAATTAAAAAGACAAAAGGTCTGCTCTTTTCCTTTCCCTCCTAATTAGCACTTTAAATCTGGTCTGAATAACAGTCTGAATGTTTTACTTCCTTGAATGTCCCTCAAGGACACTATACACTGCTTTGGTGATAACTTTTTGTGATAACTATTTGAGAGAAATGTTATTTTTAAAAGCAGAATTTAGGCAGACATGACAGCTCTGTAGCTGATTGCCACCAAGTCTGATGACCTGGGTTTGATCACTAGGAACTTTGGTAGGAGAGAACCAGCTCCAGCAAGTTGTTCTGTGATTTCTACAAGCATGTTGCATCATATATACCAGTTGCGTGTGTGTGCACACACACTCAGTAATAAAAAAGCTTTTTGAAGAGGAACAATTTATTTTGGTTTCAAGTTTAGATTCAAGTTCCTCCAAGGTTTATTGGATAGTTTGCTTTGAGATTGTGGTGATGTAAAGCTTCCTTCTGGTGGTCTAAACACATGGCAAAGGCTCCTCACCCAAGAATGGTCAGAAAGCAGAGAGAGATGAGGAGGGTTCAGCAGGAGATAGCGCCACAACAAATTTCCTTTTCCAAGTAGGCCTACTGCTGAAAGTTTCCACCTCTCAGGATAGAAAGGAAAACTTTGGTGACATGAGAATGGAACAGGGCTTCTCATCCAGAGTCCAGTTGAAGACTCCAGCCATCAAAAGCAATAAGGGGCCGGGCGATGGTGGCGCACGCCTTTAATCCCAGCACTCGGGAGGCAGAGGCAGGCGGATCTCTGTGAGTTCGAGACCAGCCTGGTCTACAGAGCTAGTTCCAGGATAGGCTCCAAAACCACAGAGAAACCCTGTCTCGAAAAACCAAAAAAAAAAAAAAAAAAAAAAAAAAAAGCAATAAGGATCCAGCACAGTGATCAACCGCTTAAGGCCTGCCTCCATTCCCAGCTACAAACTTGCCATAACTCCTTCAGGGCAGCTCCCAAGCAACCCTAAAATCTCACTATCAAAAGAGGATAAAGATTTCTTAGCAGCCTTTTGAGATGTAACTTGACAGTCACTAAAATGGTATATATGGCTAATTCTAAGTCAATTAATTGTGACTTTCTTGCAGAGCCTGTACCCACATTTGGGTATCTTTTACCTTGTGAAATTCTCTCCAAGAAACCCACACCCATGCAAATCAGCATATTTTTCTTTCTTTCTTTCCCTGAGAGCCTCTTTTCCTTTTAACCCTCATGCCTAAGACTCTAATATAAAGTCTCCAACTCTGCTTAAAGTGGCTAATCCTGCAATTCTCAATATTCATACTATAAATTCTAGTTTGGCTTGAGTTCAGGTCCCCAAACGCTTTGAGAGACTCCAAGCTGGAGTGACAGGGTAGACCTATGTTTCTGCAACTTCACTGCTAATAGTCCCAATAGTACCATCAAGTTACATATAAATCTGTCAGTGGGTTGATTCATTAACTAGGTCAGAGTCATCATGTTCCAATCTCTTCTCAATGATTAGATGTACCACACGGAAACAAAGGCTTCTACATGAACCTTTTATGGAGGATACTTCATATGCAGACCATGCTAACCTTTATTGTCTACCTCCCACAAAGTATCAGGCAATGGACAAAATGAAGCTAAGTGTGACCTCTTTCTGATTTGGAAGAAAATTTCCATTTCTACTTGGTAAAACTAAAGTTTTTACTGCCCACATTTCTATCAGTTTTCTGATCTTCCAAGCCGTGACTTGGGTCACTTTCTTTTTTTTTTTTTTATTCTTTTTTAATTAAAATTTCCACCTGCTCCCTGTTTCCCATTTCCCTCCCCTCCTCCCAAATATTGCCACTTCCCACACTCCCCTCCCCCTATCCCCCACTCCTCTTCTCCTCCCCCCATACCATTCCCCTCCCTCTCGATACTGAAGAGCAGTCCAAATTCCCTGCCCTGCGGGAAGACGAAGACTTCTATCTACGTCCAGGAAGGTGAGCATCTAAACAGGCTAAGCTCCCACAAAGCCAGTTCATGTATTAGGATCGAAACCTAGTGCCGTTGTCCTTGGCTTCTCATCAGCCTTCATTGTCCGCCATGCTCAGAGAGTCCAGTTTCAACCCATGCTTATTCAGTCCCAGACGAGCTGGCCTTGGAGGGCTCCCAATAAATCAGTTCCACTGTCACAGTGGGTGGGTGCATCCCTCGTGGTCCTGATTTCCTTGCTCATGTTCTCCCTCCTTCTGCTCCTCATTTGGACCTTAAGAGCTCAGACCGTTGCTCCAAATTGAGTCTCTGTCTCTACCTCGATCCATCGCCAGATGAAGGTTCTAAGGTGATATGTAAGATATTCATCAGTATAGGATAAGGTCATTTCAGGTTCCCTCTCCTCAGTTGCCCAAGGTACCAGCTGGGGACATCTCCCTGGACACCTGCAAACCCTTCTAGAGTCAAGTCTTTTGCCAACCCTAAGATGGGTCCCTTAGTTAGGATATATACTTCGCTGCTCCCGTATCCACCCTTCCTATATCCCAACCATCCCAATCCCCCAAGCTCCTCCCATCCTCCCCTTCTCACGTTTCTCATCCCATTTCCCCTTTGCCCCATGCCACCTCACCCGCAAGATCCCAGTTTTTGCCCTGCAATCTTGTCTACTTCCCCTCTCCAGGCGGATGACTATACAATTTTCTTTGGGTTCACTTTCTTATTTAGCTTCCCTAGGATCACAAATTATATGCTCAATGTCCTTTATTTATGACTAGAAACTGATTATGAGTTAGTACATCCCATGTTCCTCTTTTTGGGTCTGGGATACCTCGCTCAGGATAGTGTTTTCTATTTCCATCCATTTGCACGCAAAATTCGAGAAGTCATTGTTTTTTACTGCTGAGTAGTACTCTAATATGTATATATTCCACACTTTCTTCATCCATTCCTCCATTGAAGGGCATCTAGGTTGTTTCCAGGTTCTGGCTATTACAAACAATGCTGCTTATGAACATAGTTGAACAGATACTTTTGTCATATGATAGGGCATCTCTTGGGTATATTCCCAAGAGTGGTATTACTGGATCTTGGGGTAGGTTGATCCCAAATTTCCTGAGAAATCGCCACACTGATTTCCAAAGTGGTTGCACAAGTT
Organism: Chionomys nivalis; assembly: GCF_950005125.1. Lineage (NCBI taxonomy): Eukaryota > Metazoa > Chordata > Mammalia > Rodentia > Cricetidae > Chionomys > Chionomys nivalis. The sequence goes on from NC_080090.1 coordinate 60,608,169, forward strand.
TGCATTCCCACCAGCAATGAATGAGTGTGCCCCTTTCTCAACAACCTCTCCAACAAAGGCTATCATTGGTGTTTTTGATTTTAGCCATTCTGACAGGTGTAAGATGGTATCTCAAAGTTGTTTTAATTTGCATTTCCCTGATGGCTAAGGAGGTTGAGCATGACCTTAAGTGTCTTTTGGCCATTTGAATTTCTTCTGTTGAGAATTCTCTGTTCAGTTCAGTGCACCATTTTTTTATTGGGTTAATTATCCTTTTAAAGTCTAGTTTCTTGAGTTCTTTATATATTTTGGAGATCAGACCTTTGTCTGTTGCAGGGTTGGTGAAGATCTTCTCCCAGTCAGTGGGTTGCCATTTTGTCCTAGTGACAGTGTCCTTTGCTTTACAGAAGCTACTCAGTTTCAGGAGGTCCCATTTATTCAATGTTGTCCTTAATGTCTGTGCTGCTGGGGATAAATGTAGGAAGTGATCTCCTGTACCCATATGTTGTAGAGAACTTCCCACTTTTTCTTCTATAGGTTCAGTGTGTTCAGACTAATATTGAGGTCTTTAATCCATTTGGACTTGAGTTTTGTGCATGGTGATAGATATGGATCTATTTTCATTCTTCTACAGGTTGCCAACCAGTTCTGCCAGCACCATTTCTTGAAGATGCTCTCTTTTTTCCATTGAATACTTTTAGCTCCTTTATCAAAAATTAGGTGTTCATATGTTTGTGGGTTAAAATCAGGGTCTTCTACTCGGTTCCATTGATTGACTTCTCTGTTTTTATGCCAATACCAAGCTGTTTTCAATACTGAAGCTCTGTAATAGAGTTTGAAGTCAGGGATGGTAATGCCTCCAGACTATCCTTTATTATATAAGATTGTTTTGGCTATCCTGGGTTTTTTGTTTCTCCAAATAAAGTTGATTATTGTCCTCTCAAGATCTGTGAAGAATTTTGATGGGATTTTAATGGGGATTGCATTGAATCTATAAATTGCCCTTGGTAGAATTGCCATTTTTACTATGTTGATCCTCCCAATCCAAGAGCAAGGTAGATCCTTCCATTTTCTGGTATCCTCCTCAATTTCTTTCTTCATAGACTTAAAGTTCTTGTCAAATAGATCCTTCATTTTCTTGGTTAGAGTTGCCACAAGATATTTTATGCTATTTGTGGCTATCGTGAAAGGTGATGCTTCTCTGATTTCCATCTCTGCTTCCTATCCTTTGTGTATAGGAGGGCAACTGATTTTTTGGAATTGATCTTGTATCCTGCCTCTCTACTAAAGGTGTTTATCAGCTGTAGGAGTTCTTTGCTGGCGTTTTTGGGGTCGCTTATGTACACTATCATATTGTCTGCAAATAATGAAAGTTTAACTTCTTCCTTTCCAATTTGAATCCCTTTGATCCCTTTATGTTGTCTTATTGCTATCGCTAGAATTTCAAGCACTATATTAAAGAGGTATGGAGAGAGTGGACAACCTTGTCGTGTTCCTGATTTTAGTGGAATAGCTTTGAGTTTATCTCCATTTAATTTGATGTTAGCTGTCGGCTTGCTATAAATAGCTTTTATTATACTTAGGTACGACCCTTGTATCCCTAATCTCTCTAAGACCTTTATCATAAAGGGATGTAGAATTTTGTCAAATGCTTTTTCAGCATCTAATGAAATGATCATATGTTTTTTTTCTTTCAGTTTATTTATATGATGGATTACATTGATAGATTTTCGTATGTTGAACCAGCCCTGCATCTCTGGGATGAAGCCTACTTGATCATAATGGATAACTTTTCTAATGTGTTCTTGGATTCGTTTTGCCAGTATTTTATTGAGTATCTTTGCGTCGATGTTCATGAGTGAGATTGGCCTGTAGTTCTCTTTCTTGGTTGTATCTTTGTGTGGTTTTGGTATCAGGGTAACTGCAGCTTCATAAAAGGAATTTGGCAATGACTTCTCTGTTTCTATATTGTGAAATACCTTGAGGAGTATAGGTATTAGGTCTTCTTGGAAGTTCTGGTAGAATTCTGCATTGAAGCCGTCTGGACCTGGGCTTTTTTTGGTAGGGAGGTTTTTTATAACAACTTCTAATTCTTCGCGACTAACCGGTCTATTTAGATTGTTCACCTGGTCCTGGTTTAACTTTGGTATATGGTACTTATCTAAAAAAGTGTCCATTTCTTTTACATTTTCCAATTTTGTGGCATACAGGTTTTTGTAGTAAGATCTAATGATTCTCTGAATGTCCTCTGTGTCTGTGGTTATGTCTCCCTTTTCGTTTCTGATCTTGTTAATTTGCGGTTGAGATGAGTTTCTTGCAAACAGCAGACTGTTGGATCCTGTTTTCGTATCCAATCTCTTAGCCTGTGCCTTTTTATTGGTGAATTGAGACCATTAATATTAAGTGATATTAATGACCAGTGGTTGTTAACTCCGGTTATTCTTACTGCTTTTGGTAGAAGAGTTTGTGTGTCTCCCTTCTTTGAGTTGTGCTGTTGAAGGGTCGCTAGATGCCTGGGTTATTGTAGGCAGTGTTGGCAATGTTGGATTCCTTGGGTTGTGATTTTCCTTCTATTACTTTCTGTAGGGCTGGATTTGTGGCAACGTATGAGGGGAGGGAATGGGAGGTGGTGGCGGGGAAGAGGCAGAAATCTTTAATAAATTAATTAATTAATAAAAAAAATCAGCAAGAAAAATTAAAAAAAAAAAAAAAAAAAAGAAAATCTTAGCTTTCATAATGAGGCCATAGAATAAACCATTAATACCAGTGACAAAAATAAAATTATAAGATGTGAAAAAAAAAAATAAATAAAAAAAAAAAAAATAAATAAAAAATAAATTGATCTTGTTAATTTGCGTATTCTCTCTCCGCCGTTTGATTAGTTTGGATAGGGGTTTATCAATCTTATTGATTTTCTCCAATTTTGTTTCATTGATTCTTTGGATTGTTTTCTGTGTTTCTATTTTGTTGATTTCAGCCCTCAATTTGATTATTTCCAGTCTTCTACTTCTCCTAGGTGAGTCTGCTTCTTTTTTTTTCTAGAGCTTTAGGTGGGCTATTAAGTCTCCAATGTGTGCTTTCTCCGTTTTTTTTAAGTGGGCACTTAATGCTGTGAACTTTCCTCTTAGCACTGCTTTCATAGTGTCCCATAGGTTTGAGTATGTTGAGTCTTCGTTTTCATTGAATTCAAGAAAGACTTTAATTTCTTTCTTTATTTCTTCCTTGATCCAGGTGTGGTTCAGTAGTTGACTGTCCAGTTTCCATGAGTTCATAGGCTTTCTGGGGATAGCATTGTTGTTGAATTCTAACTTTAATCCATGGTGATCTGATAAGACACAGGTGGTTACCGATATTTTTTTGTAACCATGTAAGTTTGCTTTTTTACCGAGTATGTGGTCTATTTTCGAGAAGGTTCCATGAGCTGCAGAGAAGAAGGTATATTCTTTCCTATTTGAGTGGAATGTTCTATAGATGTCTGTTAAGTCCATTTGATTCATTACCTCCCTTAATCCTCTTATTTCTCTGTTAGGTTTCTGTCTGATTGATCTGTCCATTGGTGAGAGAGGAGTGTTGAAATCTCCTACTATTAGTGTGTGTGGTTTGATGACTGCCTTGAGTTTTAGTAACGTTTCTTTTACATAAGTGGGTGCTTTTATATTAGGGGCATATATATTCAGGATTGAGACTTCATCCTGCTGAATTTTTCCTGTTATGAGTAAAAAATGTCCCTCTCCATCTCTTTTGATTGATTTTAGTTTGAAGTCAACTTTCTTAGAAATTAGTATGGCCACACCTGCTTGTTTCTTAGGTCCGTTTGCTTGATAAACCTTTTCCCAGCCCTTTACTCTGAGTAGATGTCTGTCTTTGTGGTTGAGGTGTGTTTCTTGTAAGCAGCAGAATGTTGGATCCTGTTTTCGTATCCAGTCTCTTAGCCTGTGCCTCTTTATAGGTGAGTTGAGTCCATTGATATTAAGTGATATTAATGACCAGTGGTTGTTAACTCTGGACATTTTTCCTTTCTTTGTTTCTTTCTTTGTTTCTTTCTTTCTTTCTTTCTTTCTTTCTTTCTTTCTTTCTTTCTTTCTGTAGTAGAGGTTGTGTGTTTCCCTTCTTCAAGTTGTGCTGGTGAAGGGTCATTAGATGTCTGAGTTCTTGTGGGCATTGTTGGACTCCTTGGTTTGTGATTTTCCTTCTATTACTTTCTGTAAGGCTGGATTTGTGGCTACGTATTGTTTAAATTTGTTTTTATCCTGGAAAATTTTGTTTTCTCCATTTATAGTGAACGAAAGCTTGGCTGGGTATAGTAGTCTGGGCTTGCATCCATGGTCTCTTAGTTTCTGCAGTACATCTATCCAGGACCTTCTGGCTTTCATGGTTTCCATAGAGAAATCAGGTGTAAGTCTGATAAGTTTACCTTTATAGGTAACTTGACCTTTTTCCTTTGTAGCTCTTAATATTCTTTCTTTATTCTCTATGTTTTGTGTTTTGATTATTATATGACGAGGAGATTTTTTTTTTTTTTTTGGTTCAGTCGATTCGGTGTTCTGTATGCTTATTGGACCTTCAAAGGAATATATCTTTCTTAAGATTGGGAAAGTTTTCTTCTATAATTTTATTAAATATATTTTCTGGACCATTGAGATGTACTTCTTCTCCTTCTTCTATCCCTATTATTCTTAGGTTTGGTCTTTTTATTGTGTCCCAGATTTCCTGAATGTTTTGTGATGAGAATTTGTTGGTTATGCTATTTTCTTTGATCAGAGTGTTTATTTTCTCTATGGTATCTTCAGTGTCTGAGATTCTTTCTTCTATCTCTTGTAATCTGTTGGTGGTACTTGTCTCTGTAGTTCCTGTTCGTTTATCCAAATTTTCCATCTCCATTCTTCCCTCGGTTTGTGTTTTCTTTATTACTTCCACTTCATTCTTCAAGTCTTGAACCGTTTCCCTTACCTGTTTGATTACTTTTTCTTGTTTCTCTTGGTTTTCTTGGGTATCTTTGAGAGATTTATTCATTTCCTCTACCTTTTTGTTTGTAATCTCTAATTGATTATGACAGTTTTTCACCTCCTGTTTAAGGTCCTCTATTATTTTCATATAATTCACTTTTGAGTCGAATTCTTCTAATTCTTCTGGATTAGGGTGTACACTTCTTATTTCGGGATTCCTGGATTCTGGTGATGTCACGTTGCCTTTCATGTTGTTGGGGGAATTCTTGCATTGCCACCTGCCCATCTCTTCCTTCAAATGGAGCCAGGAGAGGCCTGGTGTCTTGGACCAGTCTTTGCTGTGACTAACTCTCTGAGTGTATCTCCTCAGTGTAGGGGCAGGAACCGTTCCCTTGCAGATGAACTCCTCAACACCAAAACAGGGACGCCTTGTATTCCAATGACCCGCGGAAAAAAGGGCAAATGCAGGGGGTAAGGCGGGGTTGAGTAGAACACAGGCGACACTGTAGTACAAGCTGGAGGTGCCTGCGCTCCCTTTCGGGGGTTGTTGAGGCCTGCCCGCTAGGCAGGCACTCACTGCTCTGGTTGGGTAGCCTTAGTGTAGGGGGGTTTGTGCTCTCTACCGGGACAGTCCGCCCCAGGATAGCACACACTCACCCGTCCAGATGGAACTTCTCAGCACCTACACAGGGACTCCTGGTAGCCCAATGAGCCAGGGACCAAGGGAAGTAGGAGGCAGGCAGAGCGGGTCCAGGAGATCACAGCAGACCCTGCAGCCCTAGCAGCAGGGGCCCGCGTTCCCTGGCGGGGACCTTGAGGCCTGCCCTCTAGTCAGGCACTCCTTTGGTCATTTTCTAAGCTCTGCTTACATCATTCTAGACTCTCTCTAGGTCACTTCTCCAAAGTTTTCCAGATTTCTCCTGCAAACTAGTTCAAATGGCTTCTCTCATTGTCTATCATATAGTAATGACAATGACCCTACTTCTTTAAAACGATTTTCTACCAGCCAGCCTCCAGGCACTATAATAAATGCTTGAGATGACCACACCTTATTAAGAGAAAGAATTTATTTTTGTTCATGATGTCAGATGTTCTAGTCCAGGACTGATTGGCCATGTTGCTTTTGAGTCTATGGTGAGGCATCATATCACAGCCGTAGCATATAACAGCAAAACTGCTCCCCTCAGAGCCAGGGAGGAAAAGGAGAGTAAAGGGAGCAGGACTCACAGTCTACTTCAACAGCAAATCCTTGGTGTCCTGAGTATTCTAGTGGATACTATAACCTTCCAGTAGTGCTCTCTGAGGACCAAACCTTTAGCATATGCTCTTTTGGAGGATGTTCTGGGCACAAACAATAGCAATAAGGCACAATCCATTTGCTGTTAGTGTCTTCATTTGACCAAAGGAGAAGTGAAGAAAATGGGCTTAATAGAGAACCAAGAGTTCCATAATTAGGAGCTTTTTATGAGAGGTGTAGGAATATACACCCAGTTATTTAGCACTAGGCTGATGATTTGAGTATTCCTTTGACCTTCCAAAAGATGAGTCCCAATTTGCAATCTGCTCTTGGGAAGAAGGACTACCATGCTCCAGGGGCTCTGCCTGTGCTGTGTAGGGCCTTGTTTGAATATGTGCTAAGGGAGGAAAACATGATCAATCCAGACAGTGAGTTTTGTCTCCTTGGCATTTGACACAGCACTTTTGAGTTCATAGTACTTGTTTCTGTGCTAAAAGATGGTAGAATAAGAAAAAATGAAGATTGAATTGTGATTTCTTCAATCTGTTTTCAAGTTAGAGGTGGAAAGGCTAGGGGTTGGAGCAGAAATTGGTGACCATTCCCTCAGGTTGGCAGTGGTTCTTTGCTGAAGGATGCTGCTCTCCTGCTGGTGGCAGTAAAGCTCTACTCATAAATGTGCAAACGATTTAGCATTGAGTTCTGTGGCCTTGGTCTTTCCTCTGTTGTGTCTCTCCCAAAATCATACCAACACCTGCCTTTATTTGATCTGTTTTCTATTTTAGTCTAATGTATTCTCTTGTCTTATGATAGATTAATGTGGAAACAAACCAATAAATACATATACAGGACTTCTACTTACTGTAGAATGCTCTCAGATAATTTTGTTGCAAAAATAATGCACTTTATGAAATAGGGATCTATATTGGGGGGAAGTCCATTATCACAGTGCATTGCACATATCAAATCTTATTTTAAGTCTATTGAGGCAATGCTTCATTGTTTATCTCTCATAAGGCAGTCTAAAGTGCCAGGAATCAGGGGTAGTTTAGTAAGCATGTCTTTGTCCCAAGCAGCCAGTAATTAATTTGATCTCATTGTACCCTCAGAAATATGAGACCATTTGGCAGAGACAGAATAAAACCTCCCTGCCCCATTTTTGTGAGCAAAGTACGTTTTCAGCATAAATTTACTCAAGCTTTCAACCCCCTTACTTAAAAATCTTTCTTCTCTTTTATCCTCCACTGCTTTGCTTCCTTCTGCCTGTTAGCATGGATATGTTCAACACTCCATTCCTTGACCAGCTTCCAAGCCATGTTCTTAATCTCATCTTTCTGCCTCACTTTTGAGAAGCCATTACAGTAGTTTTCCTATTTTGTTCAGGTCCTGGATTATGTGTGCATAATGAGGAGAAATAGAGATAATATTCGCTGTCCTAAAGTTGTCATGGTTGTAGTGGGAGAGGCTAATGAATATATGATTAAAATCATCCTGTCTTTTAAGGAACTTTGAGGCTGGGCATAATGGCATACTCCTTTGACTCTAGAATTCAAGAGACAAAGGCAGGCCGTGTTTCACTTCAGCCTAATCTATATAGTGAATTACAGGTAGTGTTAGAGTTAGGGCTAGAGTTGGGTTAGGAATACATATCAAGACTCTGCCTCCAAAAAGTAAAAGTAGGGGGAGGGTTGGCAACCTAAACATGGGGTACCAGCTTTATTCTGGGAAAACCAGGAAAGATTTTTAAAAGATCATAACTAAACTGATAACAGAATATTTTAGGCAGGGCTAGCAGCATGCAAATGTTCACAAAAGGAGAAATTCAAGTGGCAAGTAAATATTCAGCATCTCTAACCAGCAGGGAAATTAAATTAAAACTAGAGATGGCTCAGCAGTTAGAGCATTCGCTGCTCTTCCAGAAGATCTAGCTTCAACTCACAGTACTCATATGGTGGTTCATAGCCATCCTTAACTCCAGTTCCAGGGTATTCAACTCCCTCCTTTGATTTCCATGATTATTAGGCATGTATTTACTGCACATACATGCATGCAAACATTCATAAAATAAAATATTAAATATTTCTAAAAGACAAGTAATAACAAATGCTGGGAGGATATGGGGAAAGAGTGACCTATATCCTCTGTTGTAGCCATAATTAAAAATCTGTATAAAGTCTACTCAAAAAAACTAAAGATATAGCTACTATATGACCCAGCCTTCTCACTCCTGGATATATACCTAAAGAACTCTACATCCTACTTAAGTGCACATCCTTGTTTATCATTGCTGTCTTCACAGTAGCAAAGAAGTGAAATCAGGTTAGATGTCCATCAACAAAATGGATTATGAAAATGTGATACATAAATACAATGGGATTTTATTCAGTCTTAAAGGAAATTGATGTTATGAAAGTTTCAGAAAAATAAATGGAACTGGAAAACGCTGTATTCACTCAGATGACCCAGACTCAGAGAAACCAGTACTATATATTCTCTCCTTGTTTTCTTTTGTTTTTATTTTTCAAGACAGGGTTTCTGTGAATAGCCCAGGCTGTCCTGGATCTCACTCTGTAGACGGGGCTGGCCTTGAACTCATAGAGATCTGCCTACCTCTCCCAAGTACTGGAATTAAAGGTGTATACCACTACTGCTCATCACGTATGTTCGCTCTTATATGAAGATCCCAGCCTTTATCTGTAAGATATGTGTGTCCGGGAAATGTAAATATGAGTAGAGGCCAAGAATAGAAAGGGGCCCATTAGAGTGGGAAAAGTAACAGTGAGGACTTAAGGGAGAACATGAGGAAGACAATAGGACAAATGGATGGGGCAGGGAGCAGGGACAGATAGTGTAGCAGGGAAAGTGGGGCTAGAGAGTGAAATATGAAAATCACATATGGAAATCTGCTGCTTTTTAAGCTAATTTAAGTGAAATATATAAAAATAAGATAAGTTGTTAGTGATACTGTCCAACTTGAGTCCTCTAGTATGAGGTTCTGAATGTCTTTATATTGCTGTTTGTCTATTTGTGCATTTTCATCTAAAACTAGATTTTTTTAAGGATCTATTTTTATTTTATGTATATGAGTGTTTTGGATACACGTGTTTCTATGTACTGCATGTATGCAGTGCATGTAGAAGGCAGGAAATGGCATTGAATCCCCTGGAACAGGGGTTGTAAATGCCTTTAAGCCACCATTAGGATGCTGGGAATTGAACCCAGGCCTTCTGTAAGAGCAGCAAGTGCTCTTAACTGCCGAGCCGTTGCTCTAGTCCCTGAAACTAGATTTTAACCAAACTAGTTTACCTTCTGAAATTAACTCATTTATAAAATGAAGGGACAAGAAAATACAATTTGTAAGGCTCTGCTTTTCTTTTATGCAGACAATATGTCAATCTGTGCTACACACATATATGTATGTTTATCTTTATGTATATGTGTATATACACCTCTATGCATTTTAGATTTGAATACATATATGTATTTGTGTTTTATATGTCTCATATAACTTAATCATTTAATGAATACATGGCAAAAATTATAATTATGACTTTATTAAGGTGCTTGACTAATTTTATATGTGTTTATATTACTTAAAAAGAAATTGGCACAGGGCCTGGAGAGAGTGCGTACTGCTCTAACAGAGGACTTGAATTTAGTTCCCAGCATCCATATCAGGTAGTTTACAGTCTCCTGTAACTCCAGCTCCAGGGGATTCTGATACCTCGATACCTGTGCTCATACACACACACACACACACACACACACACACACACACACATATAATTATAGTAAAATAGATCTTTTTGCATGACAGGATAATATAAAATTAGGAGAATATTCTACTTAGTGAATTTATTTATAAGTGAATACCAGAATTTTCTAGTCTACCTAGGAATCTGTTTTAGAAGCATGTTTGAATGTTACTGGTGTGCTGTTATGATCCTAGTGCACACTACTGTACTATACTCATCCTATCATATTTATATATACTTAAGTAATATGTTGAGGCTATGCAGAAAAACAGCTAACTTCTGTTATGTAATTATTTTATTGGTTTTACTATTGTGATATCAATGGATTCTCAAAGTCAATCATCAGATTATCAACACTTTAGTGAGCAGAATTAGTCTATTTCCTACTAAAAAGCAATACTAGCAGTCCACAGAGATAAAGAGTCATGAAAACGTATTGATCACTGACAGCCTCTAACCAAAGCCCTAACTGTGTAATCCCAATGTAACTGTACAGCATCCTACAGGTTATGGGGTGCACCTAAATGTCCTTTTAAGAAATTTATAAATAATAGCAAGGCACTTGTCTTTTACTAAGTTCCTGAAGTGTATCAGGTGTGGTGTTAAGCGCTTGAAACTATCTTCATGATCTTTAATTTTTTCTCCTTATTATAGTGAAATACATATGACATAAAATTCACTCTTTTAACCTTTTTATGTGTGCAGCTTGTGTATTTGAGGGCGTTTCCATTATTGTACAATAATATCAATCGGGCTGGAGAGATGTCTCAGAGGTTAAGGATGCTGACTATTCTTCCAGAGGTCCTGAGTTCAATTCCCAGCAACCACATGGTGGCTCACAACCATCTGTAATGAGATCTGGTGCCCTCTTCTGCCATGCAGTCATACATGGAGTTAGAACACTGTATTGTATACATAATAAATAAAAAAAAACTTTACCAAAAATAAAACAATAATATCAATCATCTCCAGACTTCTTTATTGTTCCCAGAAGAAATTGTGTATTTCTCATTGTCTTCCCAACTACCTATTTTCCCAACTACCCAACTATTCTATTTTCAGTTTTATGAATTTGACTATTCTAGGAACCTGAAATAAGTGTAATGACAGTATTTGTCCCCTTCGCTTAGCATAATGTGTAGCCCTTAATTTTAGCAATCTTATTACTGTTATAATGTACTGACTCACTGCTTAGGGCCTTTGGGTCAAGTGTCCATGTAGACAAGTGATGCAGCAGAATCACAGTTAGTTCTCTCTTACTGTGGAGCCAGTGTTTGCCCCCTTAACTCTAGTGTGTATGCATGTGTTAAACCTTACGGATACTCTGTAGAGAAGAAACTTCTTATATCCCACATGCTGTTCACACTTACTAACTCTCAAGTTCCCTGCTTTTTCATCTTGTACAGCAGTGGATTCTTAGTTTGTAGTAAAATCAGGCTCTATTTCACAAGTATTGCTTTTGTAGGATGAGTTAAAAAGAAAGCTTTTTAGTGAAATTATTTAAACACTGGGTATTTAAGATAGTTGTTCCATTTATTATTATTATTATTAATTTTTTTAATTAAACATTTCCGCCTCCTCCCGGCCTCCCTTTTCCCTCCCCCTCCCCCCACTCCCCTCCCCCCACTCCTCTCCCCCCTCCTTCTCCAGTCCAAAGAGCAGTCAGGGTTCCCTGCCCTGTGGGCAGTCCAAGGTCCTCCCCCCTCCATCCAGGTCTAGGAAGGTGAGCATCCAGACAGGCTAGGCTCCCACAAAGCCAGGACGTGCAGTAGGGTCAAAACTCAGTGCCATTGTCCTTGGCTTCTCAGCAGCCCTCATTGTCCACCATATTCAGAGAGTCCGGTTTTATCCCATGCATTTTCAGTCCCAGTCCAGCTGGCCTTGGTGATCTCCTAATAAATCAGCCCCACCGTCTCAGTGGGTGGGTGCCCCCCTTGTGGTCTTGACTTCCTTGCTCATGTTTTTTCTCCTTCTGTTCCTCATTTGGACCTTGGGAGCTCAGTCCATTGCTCCAGTGTGGGTCTCCGTCTCTATCTCCATCCATCGCCAGATGAAGGTTCTATGGTGATATGCAAGATATTCATTAGTATGGCTATAGGATCGGGCCATTTCAGGCTCTCTCTCCTCAGCTGCCCAAGGACCTAGTTGGGTACATCTCTCTGAACCCCTGGGAACCCCTCTAGAGTCAAGGCTCATGCCAGCCGTAAAATGGCTCCCTTAATTAAGATATATACTTCCCTGCTCCCATATCCAACCTTCCATTATCCCAACCATCCCATTCCCCCAAGTTCTCTCTATCCTCCCCTTCTCACTTTTCTCTCCCCATCTCCCCTTTCCCCCATCCCACCCCACCCCCCAGTTCCCAAATTTTTGCCCAGCAATCTTGACTACTTCCAATATCCAGTGGGATAACTATATGTTTTTCTTTGGGTTCATCTTCTTATTTAGCTTCTCTAGGATCGCGAATTATAGGCTCACTGTCCTATATTTATAGCTAAAAACCAATTATGAATGAGTACATCCCATATTCATCTTTTTGGGTCTGGGTTACCTCACTCAGGATAATGTTTTCTATTTCCATCCATTTGCATGTAAAATTCAAGAAGTCATTTTTTTTTACCTCTGAGTAGTCCTCTAATGTGTATATATTCCACACTTTCTTCATCCATTCTTCCATTGAAGGGCATCTAGGTTGTTTCCAGGTTCTGGCCATTATAAATAATGCTACTATGAACATAGTTGAACAAATACTTTTGTAGTATGATAGGGCATCTCTTGGGTATATTCCCAAGAGTGGTATTGCTGGGTCCTGGGGTAGGTTGATCCCAAATTTCCTGAGAAACTGCCACACTGCTTTCCATAATGGTTGCACAAGTTTGCATTCCCACCAGCAATGGATGAGCGTACCCCTTACTCCACATCCTCTCCAGCAAAGGCTATCGTTGGTGTTTTTGATTTTAGCCATTCTGACAGGTGTAAGATGGTATCTCAAAGTTGTTTTGATTTGCATTTCCCTGATCGCTAAGGAGGATGAGCATGACCTTAAGTGTCTTTTGGCCATTTGAACTTCTTCTGTTGAGAATTCTCTGTTCAGTTCAGTGCCCCATTTTATAATTGGGTTAATTAGCATTTTAACATCTAGTTTCTTGCGTTCTTTATATATTTTGGAGATCAGACCTTTGTGTGTTGTTCCAATTTTTAAAAATGTTACTGGTTCAATAGGACAGAGGTAGAAAAACCCAGAGCCATTATATGAACAAATGATTGAATTTAGACTGCTGAACTCACTGTCATAAATGATCATAAAATTAAAATATTCTCTGCTCTTGATAGGCTAGAATAATACTTGATTCGTAAGTTCTGCTAATTCAGTGTTCTTTCATCGTCTCTCGGATGTATGAAGTCATTCCTGAATGGCATGTAATGCTGTAGTCAAACTCCATTTTACTGCAACCAGTCACTGTGTGTGAGCTCATCATAGGGAGATATTATCAGAAGCCTTTTGTTAGAGGCTGTCATTGCTCAGTAAGTTCTTATGACACGTTTTATCTGTGCAAGCTGCTACTATTGCTTTTCAACATGAAATAGACTAATTTTGTTCACTAAGGTGTTGACAATTTGATGACTCACTTTGAGAATCAATTGCTGTCATCACAATGGTATAAACCAGAAATTGTAACTGAAACAAATTTATTTGATACTCAGTTTGTGCATGTTGAAAGAGGCTTAAATATTCTCCATTTACTAGAAATATAGCAACTAATACTCTGGCTTTCTGTGTCTCTCCTCTTGCTTTTCTTTGATGGTAAGAATTTAGTTTGAGGAAAGTTAAATTAATTTGAAGCAAAATCATTCATTTATAGCACTTATAACATTGAGAGGTATATTTTTAATTTCTATTTTTAAAAATAAAGATATACATGAAAAGGGTGCTATAAAAAGATAGTTTTAATAGAATATTCCTCTCCCAGTGCAGAGGATTTTCCTAAAAGGTAGGTATCCCAGCTCCCTGCCATCATTCAGACTCTAGCCGTGTGTGTGTGTGTATGTGTCTGTGTGTGTGTAAATGTTTCCACAGGCCCCTAGGGTATTGTCTTCATGTGCAGGTTAAAGCTAGGTCATTCCTACATCTACATCCCACTAAAAGGAAAAGGAAAGGAGCAGAGAATAGTGGAGAATGGGAAGTTTCCTTTTATGCAAATGAATAAATCCCTTTTATTTACATTCATTGAGCAAAAATTTTGTTGATGGCCATGCTGCTATGGAAGAACTAGGAAAATATAGTCTGTTCCTCAGTAGTCATGTGTCTTGCTACAACTTTAATCTGTACAGCAGGAGGAACACATTTTCCTAGAGAATGATTGCAACCTGTCACTCTGTCGCACTAATCATTCAGTATTTGTGACCAGCTTCGTTCACACACAGATACTTCCTCCAATGGAGACACTCCAAGGCTCCATTTAATTACTTCAAAATCATAGGGTTTTGGTAACTTGTATGTCTGTGTTGTAAACTATGGGTGCTCTAAAGGGCTTAGAGTCCTAGGTACAAGGAGCCACAGAATTACACCAAAGGTCGAGCTAAGAACAACCACCTGGGACTTGGAGCTATGCTTTTACCAACAATGACGACAACTGGATTACTCATCAGAGTGTCTTTACACATTTTCTAATAAAACTGAATATTTAACATGAGCAGGAAGTAGAAGACACCACAGACAAGGATGAGAGATAATAATTGAACATTGAAGAAAAGTTCAAAATGTATTGTGTGATGGTGCATGCCTTTAATCCCTGCACTTGGGAGGCAGAGGCGAGTGAATCTGTGTGAGTTTGAGGACAGACTGGTCAGCAGCAGCAGCAGCAACAACAAAAATTTTACAAAAATTTACAAAAGTTAGATTCATTTCATGAAATTCACTAAAGGGCAATTTCATCCTGTCTACTACAGATGAAAGCAAGACCTTCATTACTGCAGCTAGAGCTTTCACCATCCAGAACTATCTTACCAAATGAATGATGCAGCTTAAAAACAACCATAGACCCTAGCCCCAGGCCTGGCCTTTCAGAGACTCTAGTGAGTAGATCATAAGAAAGCTGAACATGGTGGCACAAGCTTTCAATCTGTACTTGAAGACAGAGGCATATGGGTCTCTCTGAGTTTGAGGGCAGTTTCTCCACATAGTGAGTTCTAGGTCAACCAGAGCTACCTACTTATATCCTGTTTCAAAAATGATAGATAGATAGATAGATAGATAGATAGATAGATAGATAGATAGATAGGAAGGATACATACATATAAATAATAGAAAAGAAACAAAATGAAAACTACATAAAAAAGAAACAAAAATTAAAATATGTGGAGAATTGTCCTCAACTCAAATGCCAAGTGGCTTCAAAAGAAAAAATACGAGGAAGAAAGCTTTGTTAAGTATGGCCAAGAGAAACCAAAGAGGAGGGACACTCAGAGACTCATGTAAAGATGAGTGTTCTGTGCAGCAACCTGACCCCAGTAGTGGTAGTAGATGCTGTGCAGGATGAAAAACCTAGGTGACAAGAGGAAAGAAAAGCGATGAATTCTTTCTGGGGCCTGCTGACCACTTGACTGTGAGAGCACTGAGAGCAAACTGTGACTGGAAGTCAGAACAGATTGAGGCCAGGATGTTTGGCCACTGTACTTTATTGTTGTTGTTGATGTTGTTATTGAGACAAGTTCTTATTTGCCCTAGGCTAGCCTCCTACTTCAAATGTAGCTGAAGATGACCTTGAATTTCTGACTCATCACCAAGCCTACTATAAGTGATACAGGGGATTTGCTTGGAACTTTGTACATGCTAGACACATACTCCACCATTTGAGCTATAGTCTCAACCTGGACACATCTCTTAACATGTTTTTGGATTGTTAGTCTTGCCTACTCATAGCATATTTCCCAAATTACCTTCCTTGGAGAACTAATTTGAATATTAAAGATCATAGAACGCAGAAACAGCTAAATTCCTTTGTAAACTCTGCCTTGCTGCCTGGGAAGTCTGTATATTTTTTACTGATTGTGCTGGCTCATTTTAAAGGATCAGCAATGGAAAGCAAGCCACAAACCATTTCTTCTTAATCTTTAAATTATAAGTGATTCTCTATTAATCATGAAATGGTGGACGGTAATATATTTCAGATATGACCCATTGTGTTCTCATTGACTACATGAGTTCTTCAGACATTCCTATTTTGTATTTTGGAAGTTGAGACTATGTATGGCATAGTATTTCTAAGTACAGTATTGTCATCTCAGTGATTTCAGCGTAGAGAATTGAGTTTTGTCCTTAGGTTAAAACTAGTTTATCATTCAACTACCAAAATAATATTAACAATTTCAATAAAGGAATTGCAAGTATAATTATAGTAATCTTGACTTGGCATTTTATTCTATATAGGCAACTACAAGTTAAAGAGAAGAAACCAGAGTTCTTTCTCAGCACACTTGTTGCTTAGACAATTTTTTTTTATTTCAGAGCAAAGACAATAAAGCTGTCTCTAGTCTTTGAAGAACTAAGATAAAGCAATGCCCAGGGCCCATTGAGTTCTGTAGGAGTTCCCGAGCTCTTATACTCCCTGTCATGCTGTCATGTGTGTGCACCTGCACCACTACACTTTCGTACAGACCACGAGCTGTGCAATGGCGACAGATGCTGAGGCCCCACTGCCTTTCCCACAGAATGCTCTGTAGATCCTAGCAGGAATGTGTGGCATAGTGGTAAAGCTAGAAGCCAGAGTGCAAAAGAGAACAAGAGAAGGGACTTCTGTCTCCTTATCTCTTTCAAGGTCATATGCCCAGTGACTGAAAGAGACCTTTCACTAGACTCCACTTCTCAAAGGTCTTACCAACAGTAGCAGCAGGGACACTGCTGATGCAGACTAAAACCCTTGAGCTTGTTTATTCCTCTTGCTGTCTTAGTCTGTTTTGTGTGGTTGCTTTCCTTCTCTTTTCTAAACTAATTGACAGTAACATGTATTATCCAAAGCTCACAGAACACTTTCAATGGCAACATTATGGTAACTTTATTGTTAAGTTTAGAAACATTTCTGTTTTGTACCAAACTTACAGTGACTTGGCTATTTCCATGTCTGAAATGGTCTTTTCATTTTTCAGTAGCTAGTCCTTATGATGGTTATAGGTTAATAAAATAGCCTTTTGGGGAGTGAACTATTTGGTATCAGTTTTTACATCCTCAAGGAATCACTGCACTTAACTGGGTTAAATCAACTAAGTTATTTAGTGTGTGTAAACATGGATACCAGGGAGAAATAAACAACATTCAAGAAGTATACATTTCAAAATGCTTTAAAGTTTTCTGTTTCTTTATATTACTATGACTTTTTAAACTCAGTTTATTTGTGAAATTAAAACAAAGTAATTGTCTTGCTATAAGAACATTTAGTATTGTAGAGGGAAGAAACTATAACTGAAGCATACTTGGCATCTGCTACACAGAAGTAACTTAGTCATTCCCAAGTAAACCCACAGTTTACTGTGTCATTTCCCTGTGGAGTATCTGAGGAAGAGAAAAATGAATACTAATTTTATAAATGTCAAGGGTCATTTTAGTTGATTCTTGCTTGCTAAAAGAAAGTTTAAAAGCCATGTAAAATGATAATACTTTAAAAATAAAAATAAATCATTGACTAGAATCTGCTATGGCAAGAATCTTATGTATGTGTTCTTTCCTTCCATTATCTTGTCAGAAGTGTTTTGTTTGTTTGTTTTGTTTTTGACTCATCAAAACGGGATTTCTCTGTGTAAAAGCTGTGTCTATCCTGGAACTCACTTTGCAGACCAGACTGACCTCGAACTCATAAAGATCCACCTGCTTCTGACTCCTGAGTGCTGGGATTACAGGTGTGCACCACCACTGTCTGGCAAGAAAGGTTTTAAAAACTGTACCTTCTTTCTACTGGGACCTGCACTGATAGCCCAGTATTCCTTAGGCAGAGAGATAATATTTAGGAAAGAAGAGAAAGTCATGCGTAGTGATGAATGTTGTGAACTAATACAAGAAAATTTACTGGGTTGCTATTTTCCAGTACATAAGAGAAGACCTCTGTCAGCCAAACAACATTAAAGCTGAATGGTACTCTAAAACTAATTATATAAAGATCAAGACAATAATAAGTACCAAGCTCTGAGGAAGGAAAGTTTTTATACGTTCAAGAAGGCCAACGTGACTGGTGTTTAGTAAGGTAGTAGGAAGCCGGAGAGAAGAACTGTGGTCAGAAGCCAAATCCATAAGAACTTTTAAACAAAGTGGTGTGTGTGTGTGTGTGTTCATCAGTAAACTATTATAAGTTTTAAGGAAGTAGAAGTTATACCTGAGTTTTGGCTTTTAGGGCATCATTTTGATTGAGGAGAGCTGGTGTATAGAATATAGATTGAAAGGGATAGCCATAGAAACATGGAATCTAATAGGTTTATATTGCTGTGAAGAGACACCATGACCACAGCAATTCTTAAAAAGGAAAACATTTAATTGTGGTGGCTTGCTTACAGTTCAGAGTTCAGTCCATTATCATCATGATGGGACATGGCCATGTGCAGGTTGACATGGCACTGGAGAAGAAGCTGAGAGTCCTACATATTGCAGGCAATAGGAAGTGGTCTGAGATACTGGGCAAGTATCTTGTAGCATGATTAATTAAAAACTGAAAGTCAGATTTTGGGGTTCAACCTGAAGGTCAGAAAAGCAAAACAATCAGCCCCTGGCTCTTACTTCTATCTCAGTCCAAAATGGCGACCCTGCCTCCAGGAATCTCAGAATGAGACTGTGTGTGAGAGCTGTCTCCTCTCATTTTATATTCCTTTCTAGTGCTGGAATTAAAGACATGCACCACTACCAACTGGTTTCTATGGCAAACCAGTGTGACCACTTGGATTAAAGATGTGTGTCACCACTGTCTGGTCTGTAAGACTGTCAGTGCAGCTGTTTTACTCTCTGAACTTCAGTCAAGCTTTTTATTAAAATACAAGTGAAATATCACTACAGTATCTTGAGCATTTATGAGACCTCAAAGCCTGCCTCCATAGAGACACACTTCCTCCAACAAGACCACATACACTTCAACAAGGCCACACCTCCTAATAGTGCCACTCCCTTTGGGGACCATTTTCTCTCAAACCACTGCAATAGTTAAGATGTTATTTCAGCACACAAAACTGGAAATAATACTATATTGGGCTAAGGTAATAAATGTGAATATGGAAAAAGAGATCAAATTCAAGATACAGTTTGAAAATAGTGATGGAAAGACTTACAGATGGTTTGGGAGGTGGAGATAAGTGAGGGGAGAAAGCTACCCTAGTCCGTCTGTGTCACCGTGACACAGTGTCTAAGGCTGAATAATCTGAAAATTGAATGAATTCGTGATTATGATAGCTTTAGGGTTCAAAGAGTGTAGTGCAATCATTCTGGCGAGAGTGCCTTGTGGGGTCTCAAAATAGCGGAAAAGTGGAAAGGGAACTGGCCGCGTGAGACAGAATATAGAAGAAAGTGAGACAACTGAGTACACTTCATGACAACCCATTCCAGCGGAACTAATGCTCTGTTGCAGTGACAGTTCACCCCAGAAGGCCAGCTTCATTCTTCCTGAGACTAGGGACCCCGAACCCAATTATGTCCTATCTTTTAAATGCTCTACAGTTTTAGTGCTGGCTTCAGACCAAGCTTTAGCACATGAATCTTCACGAGACAAGCCATAACAGAACCACAGTAAAGGATGCTATGGAGATAGCACTGGTTAATTTATGCAAGTATAGGGAAATCCATGGAGTCTTTTGAAATAAATGAACAATTGACATTAATAGGATAAAAATTGAATTTATTAATATTTTTATGCCTAGAGAACCCTAAATTAAAAGGAATTTTAGATGGCTAAAGCTTAAATACTTTCTTAGAACAGATTTATATTATTTGCTCATGTGTGTGTGTTTATGAAGCCCAGACTTCTGGTATTAAATTCTTAATCCACCTAAGTGCTAGAGTTACAGACATTCATATGCCACCAGGCCTCACTTTGGTACCACTATTCTATTGCCAATTTCTTTGTGAATAATATTTTGGCTTCTATATTTACATGAAGACATGTGGTATTTGTCTCTCTGTGCTTGACTTCATAACCTTTAGCACATTACTGTAGATGATAGAATTTTATTTTTTAGGGTCAATTATTGTGTTGGAGGGGTGTGTGTGTGTGTGACATTTTCTGTAGACACTCATCATTTGATACCTGCGTAGGTTGATGTCATCTCTTGGCTACTGTGAACAGTTCTGCAAAAACATTTTAGTGCAGATGTCCCTTCAGCATGCAGATTTCTGTCCTTTGACTGTATACCAACTGTGGATCATGTGGTAGTTCTAGTTTTAGTTAGTTGGGTTTTTTTTTTTTGAGACCCTGCATAGTATTTTCTATAGTGGACACACGAATTCACATTTCTGCCAACTGCTCCACTTTTTCCACAGCTGTACCAGCATTTGCTGTATTTTTAAATGATTTATTTTAATTTTAAATTCTATGTCTGGAGGTGTGTGTACATAGATACAGGTGCATTTGGATGCTAGAAAAGGGCTTCAGATCACCTAGAACTGGTGTTACAGGCAGCAGTGAGATACCCAGCTTGAGTGTTGAGATGGAAACTCCAATTCTCCAAAAGAACAGCAAGTAATCTAACCACTGTTTATTTTTGTCTGTTTCATAGTTGCCATTTTAACTGATAAGGCGACATCTTACTATGGCCTGATTTATATTTCCCCAGTGACTAGTGATGTTGAACTTTGCCATATACCTTTGGCTATTTGTATGTGTTCTTATAATGAACATCTACTTATGTCATTTGCCCATCTTTAATTGAATTATTTGGTTTTATTGATGTTGAGTTGTATGTGTTCTTTATGTATCCTGGAGATTAATCCCTGTGAGATAAATACTTTTGCAGTTTTTTCCCATTCTGCAGGCTTTTTTTCTCTTTTGATTGTTTCTTTAGTTTTCAGAAGTATTTTAACTCACTAGAACATCCTTTTGTCAGTTTTTGGTCCTGTTGCCTATATATGAGGCCATATACAAAGAAAAAGTTTTTGTCCAGACCAGTGCCCTAAAGCATATCCCATTTGTTCCCCTCCAATGATTTCAGAGTTTCTGGTGTTACATATAAGTCTTTGATATAGTTTGAGTTGATTTTTTTCACATGGTAAGACATAAGAAGTCCATTTTCTTTCTTCTTTATATAGATATTCAGGTTTTCACAGCACTGAGTGTGTGTGTGTGTGTGTGTGTGTGTGTGTGTGTGTGTGTTTGGGCACATGCAGAGATCAGAGGTTAACTTCAGGAGTCATTTGTCATTCCTCAGGTGTCACTTAACTTGGTCTGTCACTGATCTGGAGCTCACCAATTAGGTTGTAAGACCTAAGGATTGCCTGTCTCCTTCCGACACCGTGTCACATTCTCAGGTCTTGTGTGTGTGTTCTAGGAGACTGAACTCAGGTCCTCACATTCACATGGCAAGCACTTGATTAACTCTCTTGTTAGGGTTTCTATTTTTGTGAGGAGACACCATGACCATGGCAACTCTTCTAAAGGAAAACATTTCATTGAGGCTGGCTTTCAGTTCAGCAGTTAGTCCATTGTTATCATGTCAAGAAACATGGTGGCATTCAGGCAGAGAGAAACAGGTGGAGGAATAACTCAGAGTTCTTCATCCTGATATACAAGCAGCAGGAAGAGAAAGTCACAGCCTGGCTTAGGCATTGAAACCCCTAGCCCACCCCAAGTGACACTCTTCCTCCAACAAAGCCACACCTACTTCGACAAGTCCACATCTCCCAATGCCTCCTAAGCCTCTAAATATCAGTCTTCAGGGGCTATTCTTAACTGCTGCAGTAACTGAAGTATCTCCTCAGCACTATAGCATCATTTATTGAAGAGACTCTTTTCTCAAAGTTGGTTTTTTTTTTTTGTCTTTGTTAAAATTAGTTGGCTTAGATGTGAATTTATTTCTTGATATTTGGGTTCTTTTTATTGGTCATTTTTTCTGCTCTTATGTCAGAATTCCATTGTTTTGGTTATTAGTGCTAAAGATAGGTGTGATAAATGTTCCCAGCTTTGTTCTTGCTGATGATAGTTTGGTTATTTCAGGTCTTTTGTGCTCCCATATTATTATTTTTTTATTCTTTCTAAAACTATGAAGAATGTCATTGGCATTTGATAAGAATTTCTTTGGCTAGTATGGACATTTTGGACAGTATTATTTCAGTACATGGACATCTTACCATTTTTTTTTACTTATTTATTTATTTTTATTCTTTTTTAATTAAAATTTCCACCTGCTCCCTATTTCCCATTTCCCTCCCCTCCTCCCAAATATTGCCCTCCCCCCACTTCCCTCCCCCTATCCCCACTCCTCTTCTCCTCCCCCCACTCCATTCCCCCTCCCTCTCGATACTGAAGAGCAGTCCAAATTCCCTGCCCTGCGGGAAGACCAAGGTCCTTCTATCTACGTCCAGAAAGGTGAGCGTCCAAACAGGCTAAGCTCCCACAAAGCCAGTTCATGTATTAGGATCGACCTAGTGCAATTGTCCTCGGCTTCTCATCAGTCTTCATTGACCGCCATGCTCAGAGAGTCCGGAATCAACCCATGCTTATTCAGTCCCAGACCAGCTGGCCTTGGTGGGCTCCCAATAAATCAGTTCCACTGTCACAGTGGGTGGGTGCATCCCTCGTGGTCCTGATTTTTTGCTCATGTTCTCCCTCCTTCTGCTCCTCATTTGGACCTTAAGAGCTCAGACCGTTGCTCCAAATTGAGACTCTGTCTCTACCTCGATCCATCGCCAGATGAAGGTTCTAAGGTGATATGCAAGATATTCATCAGTATAGGATAGGGTCATTTCAGGTTCCCTCTCCTTAGTTGCCCAAGGTACCAGCTGGGGACATATTCCTGGACACCTGCGAACCCCTCAAGAGTCAAGTCTCTTGCCAACCCTAAGATGGCTCCCTTAGATAGGATATATACTTCGCTGCTCCCGTATCCATCCTTCCTATATCCCAACCATCCCAATCCTCCGAGCTCCTCCCATCCTCCCCTTCTCATATTTCTCATCCCATTTCCCCTTTGCCCCATGCCACCTCACCCGCAAGTTCCCAGTTTTTGCCCTGGAATCTTGTCTACTTCCCCCTCTCCATGCGGATGACTATATGATTTTCTTTGGGTTCACTTTCTTATTTAGCTTCTATAGGATCACACATTATATGCTTAATGTCTTTTATTTTATGGCTAGAAACCGATTATGAGTGAGTACATCCCATGTTCCTCTTTTTGAGTCTGGGATACCTCACTCAGGATAGTGTTTTCTATTTCCATCCATTTGCACGCAAAATTCGAGAAGTCATTGTTTTTTACTGCTGAGTAGTACTCTAATATGTATATATTCCACACTTTCTTCATCCATTCCTCCATTGAAGGGCATCTAGGTTGTTTCCAGGTTTTGGCTATTACAAACAATGCTGCTATGAACATAGTTGAACAGATACTTTTGTCATTTGATGTGGCATCTCTTGGGTATATTCCCAATAGTGGTATTACTGGATCCAGGGGTAGGTTTATCCCAAATTTCCTGAGAAATCGCCACACTGATTTCCAAAGTGGTTGCACAAGTTTGCATTCCCACCAGCAATGAATGAGTGTGCCTCTTTCTCCACAACCTCTCCAGCAAAGGCTATCATTGGTGTTCTTGATTTTAGCCATTCTGACAGGTGTAAGATGGTATCTCAAAGTTGTTTTAATTTGCATTTCCCTTATCGCTAAGGAGGTTGAGCATGACCTTAGGTGTCTTTTGGCCATTTGAATTTCTTCTGTTGAGAATTCTCTGTTCAGATCAGTGCACCATTTTTTTATTGGGTTCATTAGCATTTTAAAGTTTAGTTTCTTGAGTTCTTTATATATTTTGGTGATCAGACCTTTGTCTGTTGCAGGGTTGGTGAAGATCTTCTCCCAGTCAGTGGGTTGCCTTTTTGTCTTAGTGACAGTGTCCTTTGCTTTACAGAAGCTACTCAGTTTCAGGAGGTCCCATTTATTCAATGTTGCCCTTAATGTCTGTGCTGCTGGGGATAAACGTAGGAAGTGATCTCCTGTACCCATATGTTGTAGAGTACTTCCAACTTTTTCTTCTATCAGGTTCAGTGTGTTCAGACTAATATTGAGGTCTTTAATCCATTTGGACTTGAGTTTTGTGCATGGTGATAGATATGGATCTATTTTCATTCTTCTACACGTTGACAACCAGTTCTGCCAGCACCATTTGTTGAAGATGCTCTCTTTTTTCCATTGAATACTTTTAGCTCCTTTATCAAAAATTAGGTGTTCATAAGTTTGTGGGTTAAAATCAGGGTCTTCTACTCGGTTCCATTGGTCGACTTCTCTGTTTTTATGCCAATACCAAACTGTTTTCAATACTGAGGCTCTGTAATAGAGTTTGAGGTCAGGGATGGTAATGCCTCCAGACGATCCTTTATTATATAAGATTGTTTTGGCTATCCTGGGTTTTTTGTTTCTCCATATAAAGTTGATTATTGTCCTCTCAAGATCTGTGAAGAATTTTGATGGGATTTTGATGGGGATTGCATTGAATCTATAAATTGCCCTTGGTAGAATTGCCATTTTTACTATGTTGATCCTCCCTATCCAAGAGCAAGGGAGATCCTTCCATTTTCTGGTATCCTCCTCAATTTCTTTCTTCATTGACTTAAAGTTCTTGTCAAATAGATCCTTTACTTTCTTGGTTAGGGTTACCCCAAGATATTTTATGCTATTTGTGGCTATCGTGAAGGGTGATGCTTCTCTGATTTCCATCTCTGCTTCCTTATCCTTTGTGTATAGGAGGGCAACTGATTTTTTGGAATTGATCTTGTATCCTGCAACGCTACTAAAGGTGTTTATCAGCTGAAGGAGTTCTTTGCTGGAGTTTTTGGGGTCGCTTATGTACACTATCATATCGTCTGCAAATAATGAAAGTTTAACTTCTTCCTTTCCAATTTGAATCCCTTTGATCCCCTTATGTTGTCTTATTGCTATTGCTAGAATTTCAAGCACTATATTAAAGAGGTATGGAGAGAGAGGACAACCTTGTCGTGTTCCTGATTTTAGTGGAATAGCTTTGAGTTTCTCTCCATTTAATTTGATGTTAGCTGACGGCTTGCTATAAATAGCTTTTATTATAGTTAGGAACGACCCTTGTATTCCTAATCTCTCTAAGACCTTTATCATAAAGGGATGTTGAATTTTGTCAAATGCTTTTTCAGCATCTAATGAAATGATCATATGGTTTTTTTCTTTCAGTTTATTTATATGATGGATTACATTGATAGATTTTCGTATGTTGAACCAGCCCTGCATCTCTGGGATGAAGCCTACTTGATCATAATGGATAATTTTTCTGATGTGTTCTTGGATTCGGTTTGCCAGTATTTTATTGAGTATTTTTGCGTCGATGTTCATGAGTGAGATTGGCCTGTAGTTCTCTTTCTTGGTTGTGTCTTTGTGTGGTTTTGGTATCAGAGTAACTTCAGCTTCATAAAAGGAATTTGGCAATGACTTCTCTGTTTCAATATTGTGAAATACATTAAGGAGTATAGGTATTAGGTCTTCTTGGAAGTTCTGGTAGAATTCTGCATTGAAGCCATCTGGACCTGGGCTTTTTTTGGTGGGGAGGTTTTTTATAACAACTTCTAATTCTTCGCGACTAACAGGTCTATTTAGATTGTTCACCTGGTCCTGGTTTAACTTTGGTATATGGTACTTATCTAAAAAAGTGTCCATTTCTATAACATTTTCCAATTTTGTGGCATACAGATTTTTGTAGTAAGATCTAATCATTCTCTGAATTTCCTCTGAGTCTGTGGTTATGTCTCCCTTTTCGTTTCTGATTTTGTTAATTTGCGTATTCTCTCTCCGCCGTTTGATTAGTTTGGATAGGGGTTTATCAATCTTATTGATTTTCTCCATGAACCAGCTTTTTGTTTCATTGATTCTTTGGATTGTTTTCTGTGTTTCTATTTTGTTGATTTCAGCCCTCAATTTGATTATTTCCAGTCTTCTACTTCTCCTAGGTGAGTCTGCTTCTTTTTTTTCTAAAGCTTTCAGGTGGGCTATTAAGTCTCCAATGTGTGCTTTCTCCGTTTTCTTTAAGTGGGCACTTAATGCTATGAATTTTCCTCTTAGCACTGCTTTCATAGTGTCCCATAGGTTTGAGTATGTTGAGTCTTCGTTTTCATTGAATTCAAGAAAGACTTTAATTTCTTTCTTTATTTCTTCCTTGATCCAGGTGAGGTTCAGTAGTTGACTGTCCAGTTTCCATGAGTTCATAGGCTTTCTGGGGATAGCATTGTTGTTGAATTCTAACTTTAATCCATGGTGATCTGATAAGACACAGGTGGTTACCGATATTTTTTTGTAACTGTGTAAGTTTGCTTTGTTACCGAGTATGTGGTCTATTTTCGAGAAGGTTCCATGAGCTGCAGAGAAGAAGGTATATTCTTTCCTATTTGGGTGGAATGTTCTATAGATGTCTGTTAAGTCCATTTGATTCATTACCTCCCTTAATCCTCTTATTTCTCTGTTAGGTTTCTGTCTGATTGACCTGTCCATTGGTGAGAGAGGAGTGTTGAAATCTCCTACTATTAGTGTGTGTGGTTTGATGATTGCCTTGAGTTTTAGTAATGTTTCTTTTACATAAGTGGGTGCTTTTATATTAGGGGCATATATATTCAGGATTGAGATTTCATCCTGGTGAATTGTTCCTGTTATGAGTAAAAAATGTCCATCTCCATCTCTTTTGATTGATTTTAGTTTGAAGTCAACTTTCTTAGAAATTAGTATGGCCACACCTGCTTGTTTCTTAGGTCCGTTTGCTTGATAAACCTTTTCCCAGCCCTTTACTCTGAGTAGATGTCTGTCTTTGTGGTTGAGGTGTGTTTCTTGTAAGCAGCAGAATGTTGGATCCTGTTTTCGTATCCAATCTCTTAGCCTGTGCCTCTTTATAGGTGAGTTGAGTCCATTGATATTAAGTGATATTAATGACCAGTGGTTGTTAACTCCGGTCATTTTTCCTTTCTTTCTTTCTTTTCTTTGGTAGTAGAGTTTGTGTGTTTCCCTTCTTCAAGTTGTGCTGGTGAAGGGTCTTTAGATGTCTGAGTTATTGTGGGCATTGTTGGACTCCTTGGTTTGTGATTTTCCTTCAATTACTTTCTGAAGGGCTGGATTTGTGGCTACGTATTGTTTAAATTTGTTTTTATCCTGGAAAACTTTGTTTTCTCCATTTATAGTGAACGAAAGCTTGGCTGGGTATAGTAGTCTGGGCTTGCATCCATGGTCTCGTAGTTTCTGCAGTATATCTATCCAGGACCTTCTGGCTTTCATGGTTTCCATGGAGAAATCAGGTGTAAGTCTGATAGGTTTACCTTTATAGGTAACTTGACCTTTTTCCTTTGCAGCTCTTAATATTCTTTCTTTATTCTGTATGTTTTGTGTTTTGATTATTATATGACGAGGAGATGTTTTTTTTTGATCCAGTCGATTTGGTGTTCTGTATGCTTCTTGGACCTTCAAAGGAATATCTTTCTTAAGGTTGGGAAAGTTTTCTTCTATAATTTTATTAAATATATTTTCTGGACCATTGAGCTGTACTTCTTCTCCTTCTTCTATCCCTATTATTCTTAGGTTTGGTCTTTTTATTGTGTCCCAGATTTCCTGAATGTTTTGTGATGAGAATTTGTTGGTTATGCTGTTTTCTTTGATGAGAGTGTTTATTTTCTCTATGTATCTTCAGTGTCTGAGATTCTTTCTTCTATCTCTTGTAATCTGTTGGTGGTACTTGTCTCTGTAGTTCCTGTTCGTTTATTCAAATTTTCCATCTCCATCCTTCCCTCGGTTTGTGTTTTCTTTATTACTTCCACTTCGTTCTTCAAGTCTTGAACCGTTTCCCTTACCTGTTTGATTACTTTTTCTTGTTTCTCTTGGTTTTCTTGGGTATCTTTGAGAGATTTATTCATTTCCTCTACCTTTTTGTTTGTAATCTCTAATTGATTATGACAGTTTTTCACCTCCTGTTTAAGGTCCTCTATTATTTTCATAAAATTCACTTTTGAGTCGAATTCTTCTAATTCTTCTGTATTAGGGTTTAGACTTCTCATTTCGGGATTCCTGGATCCTGGTGATGTCACGTTGCCTTTCAAGTTGTTGGGGGAATTCTTGCATTGGCGCCTGCCCATCTTTTCCTTCAAATGGAGTCAGGAGAGGCCCGATGTCTTGGACCAGTCTTTGCTGTGACTAACTCTCTAGGTGTATCTCCTCAGTGTAGGGGCAGGAACCGTTCCCTTCCAGGTGAACTCCTCAACACCAAAACATGGATGCGTGGTATTCCACTGACCTGCGAAAAGAAGGCCGAATGCAAGGGGTCGGGCGGGGTCCAGTAGAACACAGGCGACACTGCAGTACAAGCTGGAGGTGCCTGCGCTCCCTTTCGGGGGTTGCTGAGGCCTGCCCGCTGCTCTGGTTGGGTAGCCTTAGTGTAGGGGCGTTTGTGCTCTCTACCGGGACCGTCCGCCCCAGGATAGTACACACTCACCCGTCCCGATGAAACTTCTTGGCACCTACACAGGAACTCCTGGATGCCCCAATGAGCCAGGGACTAATGGAAGTAGGGCGCAGGCAGAGCAGGTCCAGCAGATCACAGCAGAGACTGCAGCCCCAGCAGCAGGGGCCCGCTTTCCCTGGCGGGGACCTTGAGGCCTGCCCTCTAGTCAGGGACTCACTGCTCTGGGTTGGTAGCCTTAGTGAAATGGCAGGAAACTGTTCCACAGCTAAGGACCTTGCAGACAAGGCAGGTTTGGGGGTGGGGGCGGGTGTGTAGGAGAGCAAGCCCTGCAGCAGGAGCTGGGGGAGGGGTGTTTGTGCTCTCTACCGGGGCAGTCCGCCCCAGGATAGCACACACTCACCCGTCCCGATGAAACTTCTCGGCCGACATCTTACCATTTTTGCACGTGTGTTCGTATTTTACTTCATCAGTGTTTTGTAGTTTGCACTGTTGACACCATCTAGTTCTTGAATTAAATTTATGGGTTTGTGTTTTTGTTAACTATTTTGAGTGAGATTGTTTTCTTTATTTCTCAATAGTTCTGTTACTGGTATATCAAAATTATTGATCTTTGAACAGTGAATGTTGAACTCTGTGACCTCTCTGAATTTGATATATATTTAAAAGCTTTTTTTAGAGTCCTTAGGTTTATATAACACACACACACACACATATAAAGTCATATCATCTATAAGCAAGGACCATTTGAGTTCCTTCGTTCCTGTTTGAATGCTCTGTTTCTTTCACTTGTCTTTTTGCTATGACGAATGCTTTTAACATTTTATTTAATGAGTGGTAGAGTGTCTTGTTCTTGATCTTAGAGGGTCAATATCCTCTTCCCATTTGAATGATGTAATTTATGAGTTTATCATAAATGACTGTTATTGTGTTAAGGTACATTTCTTCTATATTGAATTTTTGGAGAGTTTTCTTTATGAATCATTATTAAATTTTGTCAAATGGTTTTCCTGTGTTCTCTGAGATCATGGTATGACTTTCTTCCTTCATTATATTGCTACA
Organism: Chionomys nivalis; assembly: GCF_950005125.1. NCBI lineage: Eukaryota > Metazoa > Chordata > Mammalia > Rodentia > Cricetidae > Chionomys > Chionomys nivalis. The sequence goes on from NC_080090.1 coordinate 60,637,770, forward strand.
ATATATTGCATTTCTCCACTTGTGTATATTGAAACATATTTACATCTTTGGGATAAATCATCTTCATGATTATGTATAATGTCTTTTAGCTGTTATTAAATTTATTGATTTTGATTTGATAATATTTTCTTGAGAATTTTTGCACCTGTTTTCAGCAAAGATGATTGTCTACGTTTTTCTTTTCTGTAATACTTTTATTTGACTTGTGTATAGAGCCTGCTGACCTTATAGAATGGATTGGAAGGATTCCCTTCCTTTTTATTCTTTCTCTCACTTCAGAACCCTTTCATAGAAAATTTGTATACTCTACTGTATATTTTTCTTGATAAATTTAAATCAAATGATTATAAAGCTTCTAGGTGAATATTGTATGAGATTCTGTTATTCTTCAGCTTAGTAAATGTTTGCTGGATATGAAGAACCCCTATTGAAAGGCACCTGTGACTGGATTGACATTACTCTTAAATTTGGGACTGCTTATTTATATTTCCATCATCATTGAATGTATGATGGGAGAGATGACATCAAGGCAGGAAAAATGGATATTTAATGCCCTGTCAAGCACATCAGTGGTCCTAAATTAACTTGTAGACCATTGTGGTGTTTCTGTGTGATGGTTTAGATGAGGCAGGAGTCTCAAGAGGACACTAAAATGGATTTCTTGGAAACAGGGATGTTATTAGAAGAGTTATTGACACTGTGTACAGACAGACTAAGGGTCAGTAGCATGGTTGTAGCTCAGAGGATAGTTCAGGCCCATGCACCAGAGATAAATACAGCATGATGAGGCTTCCAAAGAGAAACAGACCCCACAAGGCAAGGAACGGAGGTCTCTTACCATTTTGAAGGGGGGAACTTCACAAGACATGGATGCTCACTTTACCACTATATCCAGGAGCTCTGATTCCCAATTGGAGGTAGGGAAAGGGTTGGAATCAGTGTGGCATTCTTAGGTGAGATGTCCTGGCACCAGCAAATTGGTGAGCTTGGGATCTACAAACTGAGAGTTTCAGTAGGGTGCCTATCAGTATGTGAGAAGAGGCCTGATCATTTTTACAACATTGTACTTCCTTAACTTAAAAAAAAAAAACATTTTAATATATTCTTAGCTGGATATGGTAGAACATGCCTTTAATCCTAGCACTCAGGAGCCAGAGACAGATTTTTATGAGTCTGAGGTCAGCCTGGTCTACAGAGCAAGTTCCAGGGTGGCCAGGGCTACACAAAGAAACTCTGTCTCAAAAAAAGCAAAAAATAAAAATTATTTTAATATATTTTTTATATCTGAGTGGAACCCCGTGAGGTCACATAATGATTTTTTTTTAAACCAGTGGTTTTCAAGTCTAGTTGAATCTAAGAACTCAGAAAACCAAAGCAAGATAATTGGAAGTTCTAAACCAACAGTGGACTGTGCTCACTAGAGCTAGTTCAGACAAGTCTGCACTGTATAGCAAGACTGCCTCAAAACAAACAAACACACAAACAAAAAACAAGTAGAAATTCAACTGGGAGCATTTAAAGAAAAATAAGACCTATACTCCATTCTCAGAGAGTCCATTCAGTAGATCTTATGTGGCCCTAGAGTTAAAAAAAAAAATCTAGTAGTCCTATATCCAAATATTGAAAACCTCTGCTCTTAAAGTTATGGATTAGGGAAATTTTTCCTAAAGAAATCCTATTATTTAACATTTTAAGTTAAGTCTTCTTAGTAGCAAATGAGGCTGGGGAAAGAATGCAAGGATAAGATCACTGTGATGCAGACATTGTTCTTTAACATAGTCTTAGCTTTGCTCTTTTGAATTTGGCATTTCCTTCTGAATCAAGATACCATAGTCCCTCAGTAATTTTATAACTATTATGTCATCAGATGACTTTCTTGGATCCAACCTTGTAGGGGGAGCCCAGTCAATCACCTTGCTTGTAGGGCGGGGTCCCCTGAGGATATGATTTACTTATAAATATTGTGGGTGTGCTCCCCGCCTTCCCTTCTGCTTTCCTGGTCTCCGCGGGAACCTCGGTTTTGTAAGTCCTTTCCTTATTAAAGCTGAATATTTTATTATAATTTCTGTCTGCCGTTCATTTACGCCGTAACACAACTTGTTTAACTCTACTTCCTTCATTATTTAAACAATTCAAAATAAATTTCAAAATCTCAAACATTTAACTGTTTGCTTTAATTGCAGCTACCACTTGTTTACATAGGACTAGAAGCAACTTTGTGCTTATCATTCTAAATTCTTGGGTCAGGAATACGTAAGAAAAGATCAAAAAGAGAAAGCACTGTTTCTCCACCTTGCATCAATTGTAGCAACATGAGAAAAACGTAAATGTGTGTTATATAAGAATTCTATCATGCAGGATTCTTTATAGGGAAATGAGTACCCAAAGGAATACTTAAATTCAAGAATTCTTATACTGAATTTGGTGAAGAATGCAGATCTAAAGAAAAATTTACCAGGAAAACTAAGAGCGGTGAATTCGAAGAAAATTTAGCAAGGCCCATTCAGTAGGCTTTCTGTGCTTCCCCAACTGAAAAGATAGTGATGCGATGCTTCATTCTTAGAAAAGACTCTTCTGGCTGGGTGGTGGTGGCACACACCTTTAATCTCAGCACTCAGGAGGCAGAGGCAGGCAAATCTGTGCATTTGAGGCCAACCTGGTCTATGGAGTGAGTTCCAGGACAGCTAGAGCTGTTACACAGAGAAGCCCTGTCCTGAAAAACCACACACACAAACGGGAGCCCTCTGATGGCAGTGTTAGCTTGCTCCAAGACAGCTTCCAGATGTCTTGTAACAATTCAGTCTAAAATGTCATTTCTGAATAACATAACCTGAACCCATCACTACCCACCTGACCTCAATCAAATAATTTAATGTTTCCAAGCTCAGGTACTCCCTGAGTGAAATGGGCACAGTTAATTATTCAGATTAAATGTATTCATACATATTAAGTCCTTAGCATAGTCCATGAACATTAATAATCCCCCCATAGGAAAAATTAAAAAAAAAAAAAGGTTGTCCATACTTTTAGTTACTTGATGTGCAAGTTGTTGTATTAAGCCCTACTTTGGGGGGAGGAGAGCCTACCATAATTAAAAGAGTCTATCAGATAGGGAAGGCCCACATGTCTTTTATACTTATGTGTTACTATCCTCAGGCAGCATAGGCTATGTCAATATTGAGGGTGGACAGCCACTATTAATACTCACAAGGGAGGAGGAGGGAATAATCACCACCACAAAAATAAAGGAAAATTTATCTCTACTCTTACTTTTTTTTCTTTTTGCTAGCTCTGAATTCTAATGATTCCATTTGAAGCTGTGAGTGAATGAGTATCTGTTGGTAGGGTGGAGTATAACAGGGCTCTACACCCTATTACAACTTGGACTTGTCCACTTTAAAAAATGAAGGTCTCCATCTTGACATGTTCATTTTGCAGAAACAAATCCACTTGTAATACAGGAGTTGACCCATATAACTCCCTTACAGAAAACATTATTTCTCACTGTGACAGCCGTTAAACTAGCTCTAGTGTTCTATGCAGCACAGCAGATGCCAGAGATTGCCAGTTCAGTGGACTTGGAGATGAACCAGAGAAGGTTGAGGCGATTAACAATTTGCAAAATTAGTGCAATACTCATTATTTTTCATAGTTGCAAAACATACATAAATGTAAGAATGAAGTGCTAGTCAAGCTTAGAGGATCACAGATTAACTTAGATCCTATGTAATCATTTTATCTGATCAACTTTAATTTTTAAAAGCCTCTTATAACATATGTTTGTACCTTCTGCTCAAGCGTGAAAATAAATATGAGCTTTATATACACTTCCAGGAAAGATGATTTAAAAAAAAACCTGAGATAGTGTTGTATTTTAAAATTATGTCAGAAGCATGGCTTCAAGAAAGAAACTTTGTGTGAATGGACTTTGGCAGAGCTTCCAAGACTATAGACTCTAGGGACTGTCACTTAAAGTTTAGATGTGCTGTATTATAAAAATACATATTTAAAAGTGACTATTCTGAGGCAGGCAGTGGACCTCCTCCACCCAGGCTCTTCCTACACCCAGTCATTATGAATGTTAGATTCTTTCTGAGCAGATGGCAGGTACAAGTCCTGGACCAATTCTATGCAGATATAGGGTAAAGTATAATTGTGATAAAATGATTTTTAAATAGGCTAATTGAAAGATAGCAAATGCAGGAAATGCTGAATTTCCTGCTGCATGTATGTACTCTTGGATCTTGGCTTCCTGCAGGTTTCAAGGCTGTGACCTGTTACTCATCTGTTGTCTTGATCTTTTCATCAATAAGATATATAAGTTATTAGGTCTTGATATCTTCTAGAGCCCAAGACCTCATATTTTACAATGCTGTTGTAAGATCTAGAATATTTTTTCAATGTGGTCAGCACTGTATTGAAAGACATTATCTAGAACCTGGAAATAACCTAAATGCCCCTCAACCAAAGAATTGATAAGGAAAATGTGGTACATTTATGCAATGGAGTACTACACAGCAGAAAAAAATAGCATCTTGAAATTTGCAGACAAATGGTTGGAGCTAGAAAGCATCATTTTGAGTGAGGTAACCCAGATCCAGAAAGACAATTATCACATGTACTCACTCATAAGTGGTTTTAAAACATAAAGCAAAGAAAACAAGCCTACAAATCACAATCCCAGAGAACCTAGACAACAATGAGGACTCAAAGAGAGGCATTGATGGATCTAATCTACATGGAGAGTAGAAAAAGACAAAATCTTCTGAGTAAATTGGGAGCATGGGGACCTGGGGATGGGAGAGGCGGGGAGGGGAGCAGATAAAATGTAGAGCTCAATAAAAATAAAAAAAAAAATAAACACACAAAAAAAAGAAAGACATTATCTAAACACCTATACCTGAGGCAGCAGGAAGGATTGTCAATAATGCTCACAAAATCAGCCCACAGGAGACCCAGTGAGAATCAGGGAAGATTAACCTAGAGAAAAGAAATTAAGTCTGTCTTCAAATAGTTTAATTAATGTCACATGGTATGTAGGGTAGACTTGCCCTCTCTTATAAAATAGTTTAATTGTGATAGATTTCATATTAAAGGTCTAACAAAAAGAGAAGTAGTACAAAAAGAAATTTTTAGAGATGGATAAGTTTATTACATTGATAGTGATAACTGTTTCATGGATATATATTTATCCCTAGATACATTATATTCCTTCAGGTTCCCCAAGATGTGATAAAACACCATGACCAAAAGCATGGGGAGGAAGGGATTTATTTTGCTTACACTTGCATTTCACAGTCCATTATTTAAGAAAGTCAAGGCAGGAACTCAAACAGCAAATCCACGAAGGCAGGAGCTGATACAGAGGCCATGGAAGAGTGCTTACTGGCTAGCTCCTTGTGGCTTGATCATTCTGCTTTCTTATAGCACCCATGGCCACTTACATCAGGGTGGCACCACTGGCTGGGCCCTTTCCACATCAGTTGTCAACCAAGAGAATGCACCACATCTTATCCACAAGCCAGTCTTGTGTAGGCATTTTTTTCAGTTGAGGTTCCTCTTCCAAATTGACTCTAGCTGTGTCAAGTTGACATAAAACTATCACATACATCAAAGTCGTGTACATTATCTCTCTACAGAGCACTGTATATCCAGGACTTATTACAAGTTTCAGGTTTCTGAGTATACAGTGCTCTTCTAACAAATGAGATGTACAGTAATAATGGCTGCCTCCTGAGCTACTGTCAGTGCAGATGTTTGGAACAGAGACAAATCAAATGTCTTAGGGGAAAAGAAGCTGTAGGGCAGTTCCTCCATTAGTCAGACCATCACAGTGAAGATGAATGTGCCAAGTTCATCCAGAGTATTCTCAAGCTGCTTTGGGGAGGGGATCATTATCTTCTGCTTGATACCAGCAAGAACAGTAACAATATAATAACGTTCTTCATCAGTTCCCCTCTCTCACAAGAGGCCAGAGATTCCTTAAAAAGAAAACAAAGCAAACACACACACACACACACACACACATGCACGCATGCATGCATGCATGCACAGACATAAAACCACATAGACAAGTCTACAAAATTTCTCAGGGACCTTTTTTCCTTCAAATTCCTATGAATTTGTAACTTCAGTCACCTACCACAGTGTCATTTAATTATGTTGTATCATTTATTTTATACTCTGTTTCTTTGATATATGAGTTACAAGTGCAAAATAATGAGACTCATTTCCCAGTGAGATGACTTGTAAGCTCAGTCTCATTACATTTAATTTTTGCCTTTTGTCAAGTGCTTGAATAATCCATACCATTGGAAGCAGCATCTTATCTTTTTGATTAAAACAGAAGCATGTAGCCCAATGTTGGGTGGAATTAAGACTTGAATGGAAGAACAGTGTCAATTGTGTGTTTTTTTTCCAGTGTTGAGACACCAGTAATACACAGTGTCATCTTTGACCTTTGATTCGATTTTAGGTCTTAGGAAATTGTCAAATTTTAAAGAATTCATCTTTTAAAGAGCAGTCAGATAAAAGAGAACTAGCTAGAGAATGCTTTGGCACCTTTACTTCCCTAGAGTAGGAAAAGCACTGGTGCTCAATCTGTCTTCAGAGGGAGCCAAAGGCTCCAGTTTCCGGGCAGTATTTTATTAGTCTTGCCAGTTCCTTTTCTACTGTTAATATGTCCAGTTCTCTTTACCTTTCTTAATCCTAATCCAGATAAACATAGCACTTAGAACATTTTATCCTCTTCCCAGGTAAGAATGAAGAAAACTACTAGCTGTTGAGTATTCACTATGTCCTAGACTCTATAAAAGTTTCTTTTATATGTGCAACATAATAAGTTTTCATAGCTTTTTGTCAAGATAGGTAATGTTGCTTTTTTATCGAGACTAAGAGAGTGTTAAATAACTTTCATGTGTGTGTGTGTATGTGTGTGTGTGTGTGTGTGTGTGTGTGTGTGTATATATATATATATATATATATATATATATATATATATATATACCAGTAAATACAATTAAGGGTTGCAAATATGGCTGTGTTGATTGATAGAGGCTTGACTAGCTCTCCATTTCATACCCTGTACTATAATAAAGTGGTGGTGGTGGTGATATAAATGTAACTAAAAGAAGGTGTAATAATCAATACCTTATTGTCTTCTTAGAGATGTATTTCATTCTCAATACTCACATCTGAAGGATTAGCCCAGTCTCACTAGCATACTTCTGTCTCCCTCCATTGTAGACACCAAAGGCATGCCTATATCAATATCATAGCATACAGTATTTTCTTTGTTTGTTTGTTTTGGTGTTTGATAAACTGTTGTAGCTTCCCCTTTGGATACCTGAAATTTGGGGAGTATTTGCTTTTTCATTTTTGTAGCTAAAAAACTCACTTTTTTAATAACCTAACAATTTTTAAATTTTCATGTTCACAATTTAGGCCTGTGAATTCAGTCAAATATGCTTTTCATTTTACAATGTAAATCTTTTTATATTCTGAGCATGTCTGGCAATCATGGCACAGCAGAGTGGCTCATATGAGCACTCTCAAATATAAGACTCCAGTTAGGACTTTGCCACTTATCTCAGAGTTTTATTGCTGTGGAGAGACATTTAATCAGGGCTGATATGCAGTTCAGAGGTTTAGTTCATTATCATCATGGCAGGAAGCATGATGACATGCAGGCAGGTATTGGAGAAGTAGCTAAGAGTCCTACATCTAGATTGGCAGGCAGCAGAAGGAAAGAGTGAACTACTGGGCCTGTCTTGAGCTTCTGAAACCTCAAAGCCCACCCCCAGTGACACACTTCCTCAAGCAAAGCTACACCTACTCCAACAAGGCCACACCTCCAATAATGCCACTTCTGTGAGCCTATGGGTACCATTTTCATTCAAACCACCATACCACTGACCACTTGCTTTCCAGCAGGCCAGAAAATAACACCTCTAGTCATTCCACTATGGTTTTGGGATCATTGCTGGCCCTTTTCCTTAATCCTCTCTCAATGCAAAGAAGTTAGAGATTACCACACTCAAGCATAGGATTCTGACATAAAGATTCTTTTGAGGTAGATATGAAAAGCAGACATAAGACAAATTCTTTGCCTAAAAGTAGAGCATAAATGCCCCTTGTGAAGCTGTTCCTGCCATTCCTCATACCAGGAAGGAGCTAGCAGCCTTAGGGACAGAGATGATATGACATGGATTATCTACAATATGGAGTGTATTTGAAAATCTTCTAAGTAACACTTATCTACATAAATTTCTCCATATATTTGCCATCCTGCAGTTTGTCACCCTAGAAGCTCAATGTGCTTTTTCTTTGCCTTGTTATTTCTCTGAAAAAAAATATTGCTCTTTATTAAGATGCTATGCAAGCCCAGGATCTGCCACTCCTCCAAGTGCCTTATTCCTCGGTGCCTCCATGTGTCTGTATCCTGCAGGTATTGAACTTGGTTGTTGTCTCACCTGTGGTCAGATATATTTGCAGAACTCCAACTGAGAAGCAAGGTAGATAAAGATTTTTCTCTTCTATGGATGATTTATCCAAACTCCCTTGTTATCATGAGGATATTTCTTAGAATAACAAAAAATAAAATAAAAAGAAAAACCCCTCTATTATGGTAATGTAAGAAAATTTGAGGTGGGCATTGGTGGTAACTCATGCCTTTAATCTCAGCACTGGGAGGGTAGGGGAGTTCCAGAGGGGAGGACAGAGGTAGGAGAATCTCTATAAATTCGAGGCCAGACTGGTTTACAGAGTAAACTCCAAGACAGGCTTCAAAGCTTCACAGAGAAACTCTGTCTCGAAAAAACAAAACAAACAAACAAAAAACCTAAACAAACAAAAGGAGAGGCATGTAATTTGCTTTTGGGGCTGGATAAATGGCTCAGCAATTAAGAGCACTGACTGCTCTTCCAGAGGACCCTGGTTCTATTTCCTGCACCCTCACGGAAGCTCACAACTGTCTGTAACTCCAAGATCTACACCCTCACACAGATATACATGCAGGCAAAATACTATGTACATAATAAATAAAAATAAATATAAAAATATTTTTAAAAAGAAAATTTGAGAAATCAACTCTTATGAACTAGTTTACAGAGAAGTTACTGTTCCAATTATTTGCAGAACTATATAAGTCAAATCTTTTTCTTTTTTAAAAAATTTATTTATTAAAAATTTCCACCTCCTCCGCTCCTCCCATTTCCCTCCCACTCCCCCTACTTCCCCTCCCCCTTCCTCTCCAGTCCTAAGAGAAGTCAGGGTGCCCTGCCCTGTGGGAAGTCCAAGGCCCTCCCCCCTCCATCCAGGTCTAGGAAGGTGAACATCCAAACAGACTAGGCTCCCAAAAAGCCAGTACATGCAGTAGAATCAAAACCCGGTGCCATTATCATTGGCTTCTCAGTCAGCCCTCATTGTCAGCCACATTCTGAGAATCCGGTTTGATCACATTCTTGTTCAGTCCCAGTCCAGCTGGCCTTGGTGAGCTCCCATTAGATCAGTCCCACCGTCTCCGTGGGTGGACACACCCCTCGTGGTCCTGACTTCCTTGCTCATGTTCTCCCTCCTTCTGCTCATCATCTGGACCTTGGGAGCTCAGTCCAGTGCTCCAATGTGGGTCTCTGTCTGATGGAGGAAGGTCATTGGTTAAAAAATAAAGAAACTGCTTGGCCCTCATAGGTTAGAACATAGGTGGGTGGAGTAAACTGAACAGAATGCTGGGAGGAAGAGGAAGTGAGCTCAGATGCAGGGCAGCTCCTCTCAGAGCCAGACGCGATGAAGCAAGCCACCAGGTCAGACATGCTGAATCTTTCCTGGTAAGCCACCATCTCATGGTGCTATACAGAATATTAGAAATGGGTTAGATAAATATGTAAGAGCTAGCCAATAAGAGGCTGAAACTAATGGGCCAAGCAGTGTTTAAAAGAGTACAGTTTCCATGTAATTATTTTGGGGCATAAGCTAGCCAGGCGACCAGGAGCTGGGGCGGCAGGAACACAGCCCGCAGCTCCTACTACAGAATGGCGCCCAACGTGCTCCCCTCTCCTGGGCAGACGCGATGAAGCAAGCTGCCAGGTCAGACATGCTGAATCCTTCCCGGTAAGCGCACCTTGGGGTGCTACAGAGATTATTAGAAATGGGCTAAATTAATACGTGAGAATTAGCCAAGAAAAGGCTAGATATAATGGGCCAGGCAGTGTTTAAAAGAATACAGTTTGTGTGTTGTTATTTCGGGGCATAAGCTAGCTGGCAGCTGGGAGCCGGGTGGCAGGAATGCAGCCCGCAGCTCCCAGGCTAGCCCACAGCTCCTTCTACATCTGTCTCTGTCTCCATCCCTCGCAGGATGAAGGTTCTATGGTGATATGCAAGATATTCGTCAGTGTGGCTATGGGATAAGGCCAGTTCAGGCCCCCTCTCCTCTGCTGACCAAGGACCTAGCTGGGGACATCTCCTTGGACACCTGGGAACCCCTCTAAAGCCAAATCTCTTGCCAACCCTAAAATGGCTCCCTTAGTTAAGATATCTTCTTCCCTGCTTCCATATCTACCCTTCCTTTATCTCAACGGTCCCTTTCCCCCAAGCTCTCCCCAATTCTCCCTTTCTCCCTTTTCTCTCTCCATCTCCCCTTCCCCCAGCCCCACCCCTACCCCCGTGCTCCCTACTTTTGCCCAGAGATCTTGTCTACTTCCCATATTCTGGAGGATAAATATATGTTTTTCTTTGTGTTCACCTTCTTATTTAGCTTTTCTAGGATCATGACATTAAACAAAGGCTCAATGTCCTTTGTTTATGGCTAAAATCCACTTATGAGTGAGTACATACCATATTCATCTTTTTGGGTCTGGGTTATCTCACTCAGTAAAGTGTTTTCTATTTCCATCTTTAATAAAATGTTCTGTATTTTGTTACTGACTCACTTGAACAGTGAGTAAGGTATTTTGGGCTTTGAAGACAGAAGAAAAATTCTGAGGTGACAGTAGCTCTTCTGTTGCTTTAAAAATTCCCAGAATCCAGTCTTCCACTTAGCTGAATGGTTTTCTAGAATAGTTAATTTTCTTAATATTGACAAAGATTCTTTCTGAAAAGAACAACTGAAAATGGACTAAGACAACATCTATAAACTGAAGGCAGACATAGGGTTTCTGAGGAGCAGTTGATAGGGAAATTGGGGAAACTGAGATCTATGACTATCTGTTAAAATGATGCTTACATTGTTTTTTTATCAAATACATCAAAATATTTTAAATACTTTGCTTGTTGATACTGTATTTTAATTTTTGAATTTGCTACTTAAAATTTACTTTATAAGCTTGAGAAACAAACCATAGAGATTATGGTTTAAACAATAGACAAATCATAATGATTTGATTCATTTTTACTTTTTTTAAAAAAACAAGAATCCTTTTGGGAAAGAAGTTTATCATTTCTAGTTTATATAGGAAAAAAACCTTAAATGTCTTAAGTGTTCTTTGATACCAAGTCATTTGAGTTGAAATAGCTCCACACCCTTTTTTAAGAACTAATTATATGAATTAGTATAAGCCTGGCATGATGGCATACATCTATAATTTTAGAACATGAAGGCAGAGGCAAGAGGACCAGAAGGTCAAGGCCAGCACACACACAAAGATCATTCAAGGCCAATCTGGGATATGTAAGACCCTCTTTCCAAGAAAAATTTCTGTAAGCTAAGAAGTTGCTGAATTCTTCCTCCCTCTTCAAGCCAGAATGCTCTGGGTTCTGGATTGTTTATGGTGGTGTTTTTCACAATTTCCTTCAGTAGCACTCTTACTGTTCTTTCAGGTACATGGTAAAATCTAAGTCGTGTGTGTGTGTGTGTGTGTGTGTGTTGTGTATAGAGAATGAAAGGCCAAGAACTTCTTCCTTAGTCTCCTAGTTCTAACACAATGTGCCCCATTCTAGGCAGCCCAGTAAAGGTTTCCTCTAAATCTTAGGAGCTAAAATACACACACATTGCATACAAACACACCACACCACACACACACACGCAAATCACATACACTACATCCAAAGTTTTCATGGAAAAAATGTACTTTATAAAAGCTTTTTATTAATCCGTATTTTTATTGTTTAATTTTGGGATTATGGTTTAATTATATAATTTCTACTTCCTTTTCTCCCCTTCAAACACTCACATATGCCCCTTCTTTCTCTCTTTCAAAATCACGGTCTCTTTTTTATTAATTGTTATTGCATATGTATATGATTATGTAAAAAACAAAGCCTTGCCAGCCAAGTGTTCTACCATAGAACTACATCCTCAGCCCTTTGTTTCTGAGTCAGGGTTTTGCTATGTAACCCAGGCTCTCCTTGAATTTATGATCCTACTGCTTCTCAAGTGCTAGTATTATAAATGTGTATCATTATTTCTGGTGGAATCTTAAGGTTTGTTTTTGTTTTTGTTTCTAGTTTTCTTGAGATTTTGGGAACAAATCAAACAACATTTTGTTAAAGGAGGCAATAAATCCCTTCTTGTTTCTTTTCCCTGTGATCTCATTACCATAGTTATTCTCTCTCTTTTATTTGGATTATAAGGACGTGTCAGTAAGTTTGCATTTGATAACTTCCAGATTCGCAGCTCCTGTGTGATAGGCTGTTCTCAGACTCAGAGATCTTCCTGCCTTGCCTCCTGAGTTCTAGGATTAAGATCTGAGTTAGAGATTTACAAATTTTAAAACATGGTTGATTCCTAATGTTAGCAGCCTCTTTAGGGAAGAATTTATTTGATCAGAAATGGCCGAAACTATATTTTGTCTAATAAAACAGAATTAAATTGCTATTTATTAAGGTCTGTGGCATCTGAAAATTATTTTGCTTTAAGAATTTCAAGTTTAGTAGTTTCTAAATAGTACTTGTAGTGTTGCACTGTAGGCTTTTATTTTAGCATATTACATGTATATTAATGTGTCCAGCCCTCCCAATGTGTGGTATTGCTCTGTATACTCTACAATTACATGTAATTACAAAAGGACACAATATTTTCATAAACTCTTTAGCTTGAGGGTGTGTCAGTTACTGAATGCTGGTGCATGCTCCTCTGTTCATAGTCTGTCATTTTACCCTAACACTGATCTTGTCTGAAGATTTGGGTAATGTGACAAGGATCGGAGCTTCCCACTTTAAACACACAGAATAAGATCAGATTTCTATCTATTCTTACTAGAAAGCAAGAGTGAATAGGGTTAGCCTTTTAGCTGTCTGTCTGTCTGTCTGATTTTACTGTGAGCACCCCATTTAAGGAGAAGCTAGTTAGTTCATCTGTCTGTGTGATTGGGATTCAACAGCATAAACTGTCAGACTAACACTGATTGAAGGTGGACTGGGAAGGGAAAGCCTATCTGTCCAATGGCTCGCCATTGGCTTCTTATTACAGCATTCTCCCCTGAGACTCACTCTGCATGCTCATTCACCTACCTCCCCTTTCTGCTCGCTCCCCTTCCTTTCTTACCCCTTCATTACTGATTCACAGCTAGAGGCAGCACGGTGGCAGCCGCAGCAGTAACAGGGCAGCAGCAGCGACAGCCACAGCAGCAGGGCTGCTTGTCAGGAATCACGGATTGCAATGAGCTCATCCTTTTCTCCTTGCAGCTTCACAACTGCCCTGGCTTCCTGGCTACTGCTACTGCCGCCTGCTCATACAGAGAGATATATTTTCTCTCTCTCTCTCTCTCTCTCTCTCTCTCTCTCTCTCTCTCTCTCTCTCTCTCTCTCTCACACACACACACACACACACACACACACACAGTCACAGTCACACATGCTAGAGCCCTCTGAGCAGCTTGTCCATCTTTACACATGCATCTGAACTCTTCCTGCTCCGCTCCTGGCCATTTTTCCGGGATTCAATTGCTTTTGCCATTTCTTATTTACATCAGCCTTTGATTTCATTCAAACCAATCTACTCCAGGGTTTATGCATAGTTGATAATTTAGCCAAAATGTTTTTCTTGTGGCGACATTAGCTGACAGTTCCCATCATAGACCATCTTGTGCATCCTCCTGGGGCGACGTAGCCTGGCTCCCCTCTCTCTGCAGTTCTTAGGATTGTGGATGAGAGATCCAGCTTTCTCATTCTGGATACCTATTTACTGCTCATGGAAGAAGGGGTACCCTGCCCAGCCCCAGCTGCTAAGCTCACACCTCCTGTCAGAAAGTCCCAGGACATGCACGACGAGAGGAGCAAGCTGGTGAATGAGTATGCATGTCGGGTGCTGGAACTTCTGGGGATGGGGCATCGGCTGTTTGTGCCCCGGCTTCTGGCGGTGAGACTGTTTTTCATTGAACTTAATTTGTAGAGAATTTGTGTTGTCCTGTGAGAATGTTGCTCTAGAGGCTTGTGGGTTCCTGGTTTCTTTCCTTTTCAGCCTTTCCTACTGAGAAGGAAGACTGAGTGCTGTTTAGCTTCCTTGAGCCTGGACCATGCCACTCCTTAATTGGCTATAAGAAATTACGGCTGTTTTCTCAAAGTCCAGGGTCATATCAGTGGTATTATCTCTGAGGCAAGGGAGAAAAACAGATTTTCAGGCTGCTAGACTCAGCAAAGAAGCAGAAAACCCCAAAACTTGATGTGGGTGTTATATTATCTGTGTCCCCAAAGGGTTAAATTTTACAACAGAAATAACCATCTATCTAGACTATGCGTGGCTGGCTTTTCAAGCCCTGCAACATGATTCCCAATTAGATTTTGGCAATAGGGATTTATTACCTAAAAATCCTTCGGTAGGAAATTGCAGATTTCTCTCCTGGGGTGATTGAACTGTGTGTCTATAAAACAGCATACAGTTACTGGGTCTGTTCTGTGAGTCTGAGGAGTCAGGTTTGTTTGTTATTTGATTTCCTGAACAAGAGAAAAATCATCCTTCCTTATTTCCTACCAAGGGTTAAAATTAAATACCCACAATCACTGTGGCAGGGTTTCTCTTCAGTGGTTCCAGAGCTGTGCCTAGCAACTGTTGGGTGATATAATTGGTCCACGGTAGTCCTATACCATCATTTGATAATTGAAAACAATAACCCAGCTTTGTCTGTTTTGTAGGATGGAGTTTTAATGCTATTACAGATTAATTTGATTCTCTCAGATGCGTATCTTTTTGGTACAATGTTGTTTATTAGACTGTATTTAATTCTCACTTCTCTTCCTCCATTTCTTCTGTCTGATCATAACAGACATTCTGTAGTCATGTGTATGAGAAATTTCCCACTATGAAAAGAGTCTGTTCATCATAACCCGATGAAGTTAGGTGTGATGAGCAGTATACAATTATAGGGAGGTCATTTAAAACATATAACAATTCCTTTTCCATGTAGGGAAGAATTTTTAAAAAGCTCAATACATATGTTTTAATGCCTAGTTGAAACAATTGTTTTCCTGATTCACAGTTTATAAGGGTCAAAACTGAAAGATCCTAATTATATTAGAAATGAATGTTGTTTTATTTTTAATTTCAGGAATTTGGCACCAGGAATCGCTAATATACATTTAAACAAATTCCTTGTATCTCTGAGTCTTGGTGTGACAAATTTCCGTATCTTAAAGACCAATTAGCCAACACTTGAGGGCTTCTATCAGTGACTTCACAGTTGTCTGGTATAGCCTTCTTAACATTTACATTTTCAGTTTTTTGAAGTAAAACAAAAATTGATAGCTAAGATGTCTCACACTCATCTATACTAGAGATAAATTTAAACTTCTAATTCAAAACATTTAATTAGCAATAATAGCCACAGGGAGTTGAGATCCCAAACTTGAGATCTTAGTGAAGTTACGTATTTCCCTATGTTGCAATGGGACAAATCTGGTTGCTAAATGAGTTATTTAAAGTAAATGCTTTCCTCAGGATTTTTTGTACTGTATATTTTAGAGCCTAGAGCATGGTGCTAACTGTATGACATGTGACCAGCATATGCTGACCTGTGTATGTGGCTATTTGGAAATCTCTGGCCTTATTTTACACTGTTATCCCTGAAAGATTGTTGATAGAATCCTGGTTATATGTGGTTTATATTTGGGGTGTCCTTTAATTAACATGGTGGCTATAAATTGGGATCTGCTATCTAAAGAGTTACCACTCAGATTTTCACATATATACTGGGAAATGGGTGGGTGGGTTCAGGTGCTCAGCATATGTTATTGGACTGACTGATGGTTCAGGATTGAGGACTGGTTAGTGTAGGGTGATCCTAAAAGACATGCAGTATTATTATCATTTTATTTCCACTTAAGAGGACAAGACTGAAGTTTAAGACATGACTGCCATTTTAATCATGTTTTATATATGAAGACATACAAACACTACAGATCCCCAGTTTTTCACAAAAGTCAAAACCAGGCATAACTGTGCTTGCCTGTAATCCGGGCACTCAGGAGGCAGAGGCCAAAGGTCAATTTGTGCTACATAGTGAGTTCCAGTCCAGGCTATGCTGCAAACAACTGTAAACATCTCATATGTCAGCTAAATAACATTTTCCTCTTCTAAAGACTCTTAGACCTACAGCAATTGGGGGGAACATAAATAGAAATCCTATTGGACATCATAACTGAAAGAAGAAAAAGACTATTTAGAGTAATAACAGTACAGATGGGAAAAGAACCATGAAAATTTCCCCCCTAAATACTCACCTAGAATTTTATTAGGAAAAACCTTGAGGAAAAATTTCTCATCCAAGAGTTCTTAGAAGTTTAGAATAGAAACATCTGGGACTCAGATGTTAGATCTATTTCACCCAATTTGCTTCTTTAAAAAGAGAGAAAGAAAGACCCTGTCTCGAAAAACCAAAAAGAAAGGAAGGAAGGAAGGAAGGAAGCTAAGGAAGGAAGGAAGGAAGGAAGGAAGGAAGGAAGGAAGGAAGGAAGGAAGGAAGGAAGGAAGGAAGGAGAGAAAGAAAAGTCACTTGAAAATGTGTTACTCTTACACTGAATTTTTCAGTGGGAAAACACATTCAAAGTGGTGTCAGCACTGGCTCATGGCCAGAGGTTGTGTGCTGCAGGGACTCTGGTGGGAGAGGAAACGCCTTTATTCTCTTCACAGTCAGAATGCTTCTTTTTCCTCTAGGGTTTCTCTTTTTGCAGTCATGTGACATGAGAAGTTATTATCATATCATTATATATTAAAATTAGTGTTAGCTATAGCTTCAATACTGATATCCTGGATAGTTCTACAGTGAGTTCAAAGGACTTCAAGCAAGATTGAAAGGGATATGTGTGTGTGTGTGTGGTTTTGTGTGTGTGCTTGTGTGCATGTGTGTGTGTGTGTACATGTGTCTTCAAGCAACTATTCTAGCTGCTCATTTAGCAACCATTGCAATATGTTACTTTGATGAAATTTCTTAGGCTTTCAAAATATGCCCTAATATGTTCTTTGTTTGTGAACTTTTCTGAAATATTTGTTTAAAGCAAAGGTAAAAGACTACTGGAGACAGAATGGCTCCTGTTTTTAACTCTGTCTCTAAAATCCATAAACATTGCTCCCTGAAGAGA
Organism: Chionomys nivalis; assembly: GCF_950005125.1. Lineage (NCBI taxonomy): Eukaryota > Metazoa > Chordata > Mammalia > Rodentia > Cricetidae > Chionomys > Chionomys nivalis. Next base: position 60,655,275 of record NC_080090.1, read on the forward strand.
GATTACAACTTTTTAAAAAGTTAAAGACCCCAATACAGAAGGTGTCACGTATATGCCCCTCAGAAATCCTAAATCATCTTTATATCAAAGTAAATCCAGAGTCAGTTCCCTAGTTTGTACTGTGTAAATATTGGCTCTTACCCTGGGTCTGTTGTACCTAGAACCTGTAGGAATCTATAGACCGCAATTATGTTAATGTCTCTTTGTGCCTGATGATTTCATTCTTCTCACTGAGGCCACTGCCAAGAACATTATAGTAAAACCACCTCTTTCTTCTGGATATTTCTTTCTAACTACTTGAAAAGAAACTGAAGTAGAACTTGTATAAATGTCTTAATCATGCCCAAAATCTTTATATATAATTCTGTTCAAATGAATGAATGGGTGATGTCTCCTCTGCATATGTAATTGATAAATATGGTTCACATTATTTGAAACATTTGTCAGAAAGCTTGGGAATCAGAAGAGACATGTATTGGTAAAGCACTGACTTTTAGATGTTATCTTTAAGTAGTTCTGGTTTTAAAAGTGGTTGAGTTTTTAATTTAGAAGTGAAGAAAAAGACATTTACTTAAAGATCCCTATGTTACCTTTTGACCACTGTTACTTAACCATGTTGGAGAAGTTTATTTTTTGAGAGTTTATTTTTTTCCTTGCAATTATTCAAAAGCATTATAGAAAAACTCTTTTAAGAATTTGCCAATAAGATGCAAAAAGTTGGCTCATCTTCTATGGGCTAGGCTTATATCCAAAAATATAAGAATTTTCCAGTAGAAGAATAATCACCTTTTCAGTTTAAGTCAAGTCTAGCTTGATGAAATTCTGGGGTCAGAAGCCAGGACATCTTTTGGGGGTACTTGGTTTGATTAGGGAAGTGTTGGTCTTCCTGTTAGGGGTACATATTTAAAGCTTAAAAGTTATCATGAAATCATGTGCTAAGCTTCTCTTCATTGTCAGGGATTAATATTCATACAACTATAAGTCTAATTATATCCATCATTATCATCATTATAGCTAGGTAATTATTAATTTGTGTGTATTAGGACTAGTAATCCTGGTTGAGACAGCACTTCTTGTGTTTTAAATTAACAATAATATAAATGTTTGACATCTGTGAAACATATGTCTTTAATAAAACAAGTTCAGTGCTACTCAAAATCTGAATATATAATGTATTTCATATATGTAGTATGTATTTAAGGGATATGGGGAGGGAGAACAAGCAAAGTAGCAAAATGCTAGGACGTTTGTTTCTGAGTTGTGAGGCTTTGTGTTAAACTTAAAAACCTTGTCTTTCTTGGGCTGAGGAGTTTCATCAGTGGGTAAAGTGCTTAAGAGTAAGGAAAATGTCATTTCTAATCAGCAGCATCCACATGAAAGCCAGGTGTGTGATGATGTGTGCCTGTAACCTCAGTACCAGGGAAGAAAGTCAGGATCCGTGATTTCACGGGCCACCAGCCTAGTTGAAATGACAGTGAGATTCAATGAGAGACCCTGTCTGAAAGCAAAAGGTGGAGAGGAAATTGAGGAAGGCGTCTTGTTGTCAATGTTGGGCTTATAAGCATGCACACATGAACAAGTTTACCAGTCTTCCATTTTGCTTTAATGTGAGGAGCCATGACTATGTATTCTGAAACCAAAAACAAACATACAGTGAATCTTCCAGGTACACATACACACACATAGATAAATTACTATGTTTTACAATTATTTATTTATTTATTTTTGGTTTTTCGAGACAGGGTTTCTCTGTGGTTTTGGAGCCTGTCCTGGAACTAGCTCTTGTAGACCAGGCTGGTCTCGAACTCACAGAGATCCTCCCTGCTTCTGCCTCCCAAGTGCTGGGATTAAAGGCATGCGCCACCACCGCCCGGCTTACAATTTTTTAAAAAGCAAACTAAGGCTATGTAGGTTGGGGGTAGAACTAATGATTAGTATGGGTGAGATCCGGTTCTGTTCCCAGCACCTGTTTTCTGTTAAATTCTTAGTGAAGCATCCAAATCTTTGCAAAGTATAAAGTGTCTGTGCCTCAGTTGTAGAGGGAAAACCTCTTAGATACAGTTGTCAGAAAGTGGAGAAGTAGCCCTATAAGCTTATAATCTACTTATGGCATTACAAAGGCATTTGAGGTGACAATGTTTATAGAGGTCTCCTAAAGATAGAAAATTGGAAGAAAATGCCTTTAGAATCAAAGTAGGACTGCAGGTTGTCTTCAGAACACACAGGAACAAGGTTTTTTGTTTAATTTTTAATTTTGTTACTTTATTTTATGTGTGTGGGTGTTTTGTGTGCATGAATGTCTGTATGCGCTATGCATGCAGTGCTGGCAGAGGCTAGCTACCAGAAGCCTTCGGATCCTCTGGAACTTGAATTACAGACAGTTGTGAGTGGCCATGTTGGTTCTTGGAACAAAACCCAAGTCATCTTCAAGAGCAACAAGTACTCAAACACTGATCCATCTCTATGGCCCCCAACAGAGGTTTTTCTTTTTGTTTTGTTTTGTTTTTCTTCTTTTTCTTTTTTGGTTTTTTCTTTCTTTTTTTTATTAATTAATTTATTTAATTATTAAAGATTTCTGCCTCTTCCCCGCCACCACCTCCCATTACCCCCCCTCCCCCAATCAACTCTTCCTCCCTCCTCAGCCCAAAGAGCAAGCAGGTTTCCCTGCCCTGTGGGAGGTCCAAGGACCACCCACCTCCATCCAGGTCTATTAAGGTGAGCATCCAAACTACCTAGGCTCCCACAAAGCCATTACGTGCAATAGGAACAAGAACCCATTGCCATTGTTCTTCAGTTCTCAATAGTCCTCGTCCGTTATGTTCAGCGAGACCGGTTTTGTCCCATGCTTTTTCAGACCCCGGCCAGTTGGCCTTGGTAAGTTCCCGATAGAACATCCCCATTGCCTCAGTGTGTGGGTGCACCCCTCGCTGTCCTGAGCTCCTTGCTCATGCTCTCTCTCCTTCTGCTCCTCCTTTGGATTGTGAGACTTCAGTCCAGTGCTCCAATGTTGGTCTCTGTCTCTGTCTTCTTTTATCGCCTGATGAAGGTTAATATTCAGGAGGATGCTTATATGTTTTTCTTTGGGTTCACCTTCTTATTTAGCTTCTCTAGAATCACGAATTATAGTCTCAATGTCCTTTATTTATGGCTAGAAACCAAATATGAGTGAGTACATCCCAAAAGTATATGCTCAACTATGTTCATAGCAGCATTGTTTGTAATAGCCAGAACCTGGAAACAACCTAGATGCCCTTCAATGGAAGAATGGATGAAGAAAGTATGGAATATATACATATTAGAGTACTACTCAGCAGTAAAAAACAATGACTTCTTGAATTTTGCATACAAATGGATGGAAATTGAAAACACTATCCTGAGTGAGGTAAGCCAGACCCAAAAAGAGGAACATGGGATGTACTCACTCATATTTGGTTTCTTTTTTGGTTTTTTCAAGACAGGGTTTCTCTGTGGTTTTGGAGCCTGTCCTGGAACTAGCTCTTTAGACCAGGCTGGTCTCGAACTCACAGAGATCCTCCTGCCTCTGCCTCCCAAGTGCTGGGATTAAAGGCGTGAGCCACCACCGCCCGGCTGGAGGTTTTTAAGTATCCTTTGCCTAGATGATATCTTTTTATCATCACAGTGAAATAGTTTTATTGAAATTCACAAATAATATAAATTATTAGAACTAGGACTATAGAATGTTTTATTTTCATTATGAATGACTGAATGGGAGAGGTGCAGATGGGCTCGCTTGTACATGTGCACAGATGCTGGAGAACACCTGGGTGTCTGCTCTATCATTCTCTGCCTTTTCTCATCTCGCTGACCCTGGAGCTAGGCTGGCCAGCCACAAGCCCTAGCAGTCCTTTTGCCTCCGCCGCCCCCACCCCCCATAGCGCTGTAGTTGCAGGTGTGTGAGCTTTCACACCCAGCTCTTTTATTTTTTTTTCTTTCTTTCTTTCTTTTTTTTTTTTGGTTTTTCGAGACAGAGTTTCTCTGTGGTTTTGGAGCCTGTCCTGGAATAGCTCTTGTAGACCAGGCTGGTCTCGAACTCACAGAGATCCGCCTGCCTCTGCCTCCCAAGTGCTGGGATTAAACACACCCACCCAGCTCTTTACATGGTGCCAAGACTCAGGCTCAAGTCTTCATGCTTGTACTCTCAGTGCTCTGACCACTGAGTAACCTTCTCTAGCCCCTGGACAGCTTCCTTTGTGGAATTAAAAGTATCAGTGAGTGTAGGCACTGTTTTTAAACACAAAATTTTATTTTCTAAGACTATTTGAGCAAAGCAAAGGTAACTTATCAAATCGTCATCCCTTATATTTGTTTTGGACTTAACAAAGTGTATTCATATACCTTAGCTTACTTCATTTTCAAGATAGAAAAATGTGTAACATCACAAGTTAGCAAGATTTGAAATTAGAATGAGTTTATTTCAGTGTCTGTAATTATATTTCACTACCTTTATGTACCATCCAGAGATTTAGGTGCCGGTTTCTATATTTCCAATCTTGGGCCTCCTTGGTTTTTTGGTTTTTGTTTTTTAAAAGATTTATTCATTTATTCTGTATACAGTGTTCTCCCTGCATGTATGCCGTCGGGCCAGAAGAGGACGCAATATCTCATTACTGATGGTTGTGAGTCACCATGTGGTTGCTGGGAACTGAACTCAGGACCTCTGGAAGAGCAGCCAGTGCTCTTAACCTCTGAGCCACTTCTCCAGCCCCGGGCCTCCTTGTTATATAGCTGTTATAATTCTTTTATTTCTTGGGTTCAAGTGACTTAGGGAAGCCAATGCTAATAGTGTTTTCTTATTATTGCCATTATCTTCATCACAGTGTGTGTGTGGGTGTGGGGGGGTGAGTGTGTGTATGGCGGGAACATACACAGGCACAGATTGACATCAGAGAATAATATTGTAAAGTTCGTTCTCTCCTTACACCTTTACATGGGTGCTAAAGATTAAAGTCAGGTTATCAGGCCTACATAGCTCCCTAGTTAGGATTACTATTGCTATGATGAAACACTGTAACCCAAAAAAAAAAAAAAAAGTTGAGGAGTAAAGGGTTTATTTGGCTTACATTTCTACATTGCCGCTCGTCATCATCCAAGAAAGTCAGGACAAGAACTCAAAACAGAGCAAAAACCTGGAGGCAGGAGCTGTTATAGAGACCATGGAGGGGTGTGCCTTACTGGCTTTCTCATCATGACTTGCTCAGCCTGCTTTTTTAAAAAAACCTGGACTACCAGCCTAGGGATGGCACCACCCACAATGGGCTGGGCTCTCCCCCATCAGTCACTAACTAAGAAATGCCCTATAACCATATCTTATGAAGATACTTTTTCCAATTCAAGTTTCCTTCTATCAAATAACTCTATCTTGTGTCCGGTTAATATAAAATTAGCCAGTACATCTAGCAAGTGGTTTAACCACAGGGCCATCTTGCCAGCCTGCCCAAGTAGACAGCCACCAGGTGATTTGATTTCTGCTCTACAGAGACTCAACCTTAGGTAGTTTCAGCACAACCCTCATGGGGAGACCTACAAAGCACTGCCTTTGAAACTGTGGTTTCCTCCGAGAACCACAGTCTACAATGCCATTCCCACCTGACTAAGTGTCTAATGTGTGAAGAGAAAGTTTTTTTCATTCTTGATCCCTTTGTTCATTTATGTGAGCTCAGTGACCAGGCTTGATATTGGGTCTTGTAGATTTAGAAAATCAGGTAGCCAAGCTACCAGCTCAGAACCTACTTAATTTTTCCAGCTTTTATAATTCAATTATGTGTTGTCTTAGCAATAGGATCTTACTCTCAAGTTCCAGAGGGTAACAAAGGGAAATGACAATACCCTGTAATATTTGTGTATCTATGGGACCACACTGGACAACTCAAAAAGAGATAACTCATTCCTGGTACTGGGAGTTTTGTTCACTAGCATGTGGTACCTACTTGGGTCTTGTCCCTTCATTCTAGGTGACTTCATTTAAATTCTTTAAATATATATATAGGTATTCATTTTAGGATGCAGTACTAGGTTTCCATACGGGTTTTTCAAAGGGCCTGTAGTACTAACTACCCTCCTCTACCCTGCCCTCCCACCCCTTCCCATTTGAACCTTCCTGTTTCTCCCTTTCTGTGTTCTTTCTCCCTTCCCTTAAAAGATCCCTGCTTTCCCCATGGGCCCTTAGTAGTTTTCTAACCTCTGTGGGTATTCCAGTTAAAACACACATATCTAAAGGCTAAAAGTTAGCATTCATATATTAGAGAAAACATGTCAATTACATAACATCTTTAAAACCTCTCTCTCTCTTTCTCTCTCTCTCTCTGTGTGTGTGTGTGTGAGGGTGTGTATGTGTGTTTTGAGGTAAGTGTACTGGAACTCACTACACAGACCCAGCTGGCCTCATACTCATGGTGATCTACCTACCCCAGCCTCCTTAGTATTGGAATTTCAGGCCTGTGACATTTTTCCTGGCTAAAATATTTAAATTTCAGTTTTACTTATTTCTGTGTACCCTTCTACCTAAATCCTTAGTGTGTATAAGAAATTTTACCATAGTTTTCAAATTTTTAGTAGAATATTGCAGAAAATACTGCAAAATCTAGAGATAAAAGTCACCCATGATCCTTTTATGTAGGCAAACATTTTGTTTTGTTTCCTTTCAGTTTTTTGTCCTATGTGCAAATGTTCTTACTGGGTGACTTTTTTTTTTTTTTTTTTTTTGGTTTTTCGAGACAAGGTTTCTCTGTGGGTTTTGGAGCCTGTCCTGGAACTAGCTCTTGTAGACCAGGCTGGCCTCGAACTCACAGAGATCCGCCTGTCTCTGCCTCCCAAGTGCTGGGATTAAAGGCGTGCGCCACCACCGCCCGGCTCACATGGTGACTTTTTAAAAAGTGAATTTGGCAAACAGGTTTTTAGTAAGAAGTCAGTAGTTAAGTGGTTTGCTTTGTTTACTTGTTCGTGGCATTCTCTACTTGCTGGATCGATTTCTTGTTTTCTTCACTTGAGCTGCTGTTGTCATTAGTTGAAAAGGAGCAGTCTTCCCATTAGGTGTTTGTTATGTAACTCTGATGGGCTTTGATTACTTTGTGTCTTCAATGAGGTTTCTAATAATTTTTAAAATCCTCATCAAGGTAAAGTCACGAATTAATGCAGAGTTTACTCATTTTCTTTTTCTTTTCTTTATTTTTTAGCTTCTTTTTTATTATTATTTGTTCTTTTCTTCTAGATTGGTAAACTTTGCTGGGATTCACTAATGTAATCTCCATATAATATGAATTACAAGTTAATGTGTTAATAATTGTCTCTTACATTGCTTTAGGGTTTATAATTTCAGCATGTAACAGCAATATTTTCTGAATAGTAGAAATACTGAAAGTATCTTCTAAAAGTATAGTCATGAAAATCAACAATTTTTTTGTCGTGAATTTATTCATATAATGTGCACAGGCTGAAGTGTGGTGATATGTCTTGGTGATTGTTTTTCAGACCTCAAAAGAAGACCTCCTGCAGGCTGATTTCGAAGGCGCTTTGAAGTTCTTCAGAGTTCAGCTTCCAAAGAGGTACCGGGCAGAGGAGAATGCAAGAAGATTGATGGAGCAGGCTTGCAATATTAAAGTAAGATCCATGAACTTACATATGATAGCAGTATAATTTGCATGTAGAATAACATAAACATAGCAAATTGTGTTAAACTCCTTGTGTGTGTGTTGCTGTTTTCTGAGTGTGTTTTAGGGATTTTGTATACAAACTAGTCTCTCCTAGACTTTTCTGTCATCTAGGATGTTGACAGTTGTTCTATCTTTTATCAGGACTTAAAGTGAAAGGTTGATGGCTCAGATTGTAATAAAAGGGAAGCAAACATTTATCTTTTAGGTGGGGCTCTGGTATCGGCTGCTATAATAGTGGTTTCCATGGCAGCCGACTTGGTATTTTAGCTTTTGCCATCTGTTTTAAGATTATTTAGGACAGAGCAGGAAAAACATGCCAAGCAGGTCTTTTCCTTTTTTTAAGGTACTTTAGGCAGTTTGAGTCTTGATCTGGCCAGAAACCACCTCACATCTACCAGATGTCTGTAGATATGTTGGTCCATGTCATGTGTCTGATTAAGCAAATCTTATAAATTAGCTTAAAATTGAAAACTGTATACAGACAATTAAAAATTAAGGTGAGAAAATGTATTTTCTCTAAAAGATTTGGAACCATTTTGCTAATTACTTATGCCTCCAAAATATATACACCTAACCATGACATAAATATAAATCTGTTTTTTAGGCAGACAGACAAGCATTATGGACCTTATATTATTACAGAAGAAACAGACCATAAATAATTAACATGATAATTTATTTATGTTGGAAGGTGAATAGGTAGATATAGAAAAAAAAGAAAATAAAAAGGAAATAGGTGAGTTGTGATGTTTTTACTAGTGTGTGTAGACCCCAATGGGAAATGAATGAGGCAATGGATAACTCATGGACAAGTCCTGGGAAATAACATTCCAGGCAGGAAATTGTTCAAATGTCCTGAAACCAGTTCAGGCCTTGTGAGTTTAAAGAATGCCACATAGGCCATTAGAGCTAGAGAGGAGTTTATGGAATCAGAATTGAAGTGAGAGTGCCCACAAGGAGCCAAGAGTTCTCAGCTATTATATTTAGGTTTACTTTGCAGTGGGGGCCCTGGCAGGGAAGAACCATTTGTTCTGGGTTCTGAGAAGATCACATCAGCTATATTGATGGGCAAGAATGGGTAAAAGAGGAAGAGAGAGCACACAGAACCTGATGTAATCCCATGGACAGATAGTGACCAGCTGAACCAGTATAGCAGCAGTAGAGAAGAAATATATCGAAAGTGGGAAAACCTGGGAAAACCTTGAATTTTTCATTATGTGTAAGTATAGCTGTGAGAGGTCAAGGCAAACTCGTTCTAGATTTTGATCTAAGCAAATAAAACAAGTTTCCATTAATTTAATAGGCTTATTACTTAAGATATAATTATATGCACCTACTAAATAATTGATTTGAAGTTCTTCTAGGTACTGTTCCCTCTGTAATACTTAAACCAAACAAAACAAAGTAGGGTCTCACTATTTAACCTTAGCTGGCTACTATTTAAACGAGGCAAACCTCAAACTCACAGAAACCTGCCTGCCTCTTCCTCTTGAGTTCTGGGATTAAAGGTGTGTGACACCATGTCCAACTTGTAGACCTGTAAAACTTTTCTCAATAACAATTTTGATTTTTAGTTCTAACTTATTTTAAAATAGATTATAAATGCCCAAAGCATAAATCAATGCTGAAAGTAAATAACTGAATAGGAAATTATTTTGTCTTTCAAATGAGCACCATATTTTAAAAGGTCATTTTCTAAGTACACCCCCACCAAAACAAAAAGGCCTCTCAAATCTTTATCCTGAATGCTAAGTTGTTAAAGCCTTCAAGACTAATTATTTGAGCAGAGCATAGTAGCATATGCATATTATCTCAGCACTTAGGAGGTTGAGGCAGTGGGGCTGATTCAATTTGTTTGAAGCCCAGGATAGACACTGTTGGAATACCCTTTATCTCGAAACACAAACCAGATGGACAGATGGCTAGACAAACACAGAAACTGATTGACTGAACTAAATGTCTTAGACAAAATTATGTTTACACATACACTTTGAAATGTATTCCAAAGGGCTGTGAACTGAATTTTGTAGGAAGTAAATTTGAAATAGGTTTTAGTTGCTGGTTTTTCAGAGATGCCAAGAAAATTACAGTTACCCAGGTTATGTTTAGATTACAATTGCTTTAGAAGTCTATTAAAGTAAAATATTCAGTTCCAAGATACAAATATACACCAGGCCTGGTGACACATGCTTTTAATTTTGGTATTTGGGAGGCATAAGTAGGTGAATCTCAGTGAGTTCAGGGACAGCCTGATCTACATACTAAGTTTGGGCCAGCCAGGGCAGCATAGTGAGACTCTATTTCAAAAAATAATAAAAGTAACATAAAAAAGGCAACACTGGCCTGAAAAAAGGTAGTTAAGGAAGGAAAACGAGGTGTCAGGTGCCTATTTTGCACCAGAAACTATGCAAGAGAACTCAGGAAATAAGGGTTAAAATGAGACCTGGGGAATTAAAAGAGGTAAGCAGGCTTGGAGAGAAGGCAGAAATCCATAGGTGAGGAGAATGCAGACTTAAATGTAGGTACTTATCAGAGGTTAGAGTGAGCGAGGGCTTGGGTGAGCACTGGGGAGAGGGGATTCTGAGACTGCAGAGATAAGTGGAAGAAGCCATGGGAAGCAATCTGGGCTTCAGCCTGTGGACTCTGGTAAGTACTGAGAGGTTTTGAATAAAAGACAGAAATGACAAAATTTTTGTTTTAGAAATGTTGTCCTAGCTGTTGTATGAAAAAATCCATTGACAGATGTCTGACTAGATGGTGGTGACAGCACTTTTCAGGCACTGTTGCAGAAATCAAGTGAGGAATGACTAGGTTGATTGTTATGGTTTGAAGTGAGAGGGACAGGATATTAAAGAGATAGAATTGGCAGACAGGTTAAATGACAGGGGAAGAAAGCCAATAAAGGTACTCAGCATTCCTAGGTTGGCATCTTAGTAGTGATCACACTCAGAAAGAAACCAAGAGAATAAATTGTACAAGTGGGTGATAATGAATTAAGATGTGTTATGTTGCTGGTATATAGTCCTACACTCATATCCAGTGGTCAGCTGAACATTGAAGTAAGAGCTGAGCTAAAAGTAGGTATTTGGAAGTCATAACATTAAAACCATGGAGTAAGTGACTTCTCATAAAGAGGAATATGAAGTGTTCAGAGAGAAAGGTTGATGATCAATGCATAAACATAATATATGACTGTGGATAGGAGTAGGCAAAATGGTAGGAGAATCTCATAAGAGTATGACATGTGAATGTTAAGGGAAAGGGCATTGTGAAGAAAATATATTTGAGGCCCTGGGTTCTATCCTCAGCACAAGAGAAGGAAAATGATGAGGACAAAATAAACAAGTATCAGTGATTCCTTGAAGCCATGTAAGGTACTGAAGACTGGACAATAGACTTTGTACAATACTTAATGACCTTAGAAGAAGCAGTTTCTGTGGAGTGAAGTATAAGACCTAATCATTAAAAGGATAAATAAGAAGTGAGAAATGAAGATTAGGTACTTTTTCTAAATGGTTATAGAGGACAGGAAATGGAATAGCCAGCAAGTAAGTTAGAGGATAAATACAAGAGCATGATGGAAGGGGCTGGAGAGATGGCTCAGAGGTTAAGAGCATTGCCTGCTCTTCCAGAGGTCCTGAGTTCAATTCCCTGCGACTACATGGTGGCTCACAGCCATCTGTAATGGGGTTTGGTGCCCTCTTCTGGCCTGCAGGCATATACACAGACAGAATATTGTATACATACTAAATAAATAAATAAATAAATATTTTTTTAAAAAAAAAAACAAGAGCAAGATGGAAGATATGCATAAGATGAATTTGTAGAGAGTGGGAATGTTGAGTCTTTAAATGCTTAAAACCTTAATAAAACTTAAGTTTTTACATTGAGCATTGCAATATGGCAGGTACTATGCTTAATCCAAAGAATATGAGGCTGAGCAAAAACAAGTACTCTTTCTAAACTCATGGAGCTTTCAATGTTGTAAAGAAAATGTTAATAAGATAACCTTGTTAGTATTAAAGTTTTGGGGATGGGAATGTAATTGTTGAGTACTTGTCATTGTCTTAGTTACTTACTCATATTTATATACCCAAGAAAAAGCAACTTAAAGAAGGGTCTCAGAGAGATAAAGTCTACCTAACCCTAACCTAAATTGGGAGCATGGAGGGCGGGGTGGGGGTGGGAGGGGAGAGGGGAAGAAAGAAGGGGAGTGGGCAGAAGATGTATAGCTCACTTCTCTTCAAACAATTAAAATTAGAAGAATTGGAGAGAGAGAGAGAGAGAGAGAGAGAGAGAGAGAGAACAGTAAGAGGGGGCCAATATGATTTTAGTTTAGGGAGTTATGCGGATATAAGAGATCAAAACTTTCTAGAGAGAGACCTGCCAATAGAGAAAGAAAAAAGTTGAAGATTCAATAAGGAAAAATAAATACATCAACAGTGAAGGACCTCCAAGGAAGTAGAGAGTCATCTCAAAAGAATGTGTCTTTCTTCCATTACAATAGAAGAAAATAAGCAAGGGGTGATGAGTAAAGGCCATTGTACAATTTAGTGAGGAAGAAAGAGGAGCTGTTCCATCAGAAGCTCTGTGTTATTTTTGTTAAGCAGGACCTAGAATGAAGGAACTATGGTAGAAGCACATGGGAAAACAAAACTTTAGGCATTGTAGAAAAACAAAAGAATTGCCAAATTGGATTATTAAAAAGCACAAATCTGTAGTAGCAAAAAATCTGAATGTTTTCTGGTTTCTCTAGAAACCTTTAACAGTATAAATGTATATTTAGGGAAAGGAGAAAGTTATTTCAACCTCAGTTAAGGTTTGTCAGCATAAGGCAAAGAAATGGCAATGATATGTTAGTAAGATATATTTCAGGTAAGGGGACAAAAGTAAAGAGAAAAGAAAGCATCCTAAATTTGCAGCTCCTGCCAATTTTCATGGTGTAAATGCAACTGCTGCAGTCTGTTTTAATCTACCAGTGACTTAATAGCCATATCATTTAATTTCCAAATATTGACAGTCATTCTTCTATGCTGGAGGCTGCTGCCTCAAGCTCATCCGAGGCTCAAGAAGATGAGGCTAGTGGCAGGAGAGTGGTTAACAGTATGAATACTGAAGTCTCATTAAAAAGAAAGTAAAGGCAGATTGGGACTAAGTGACTAAAAATGGAAGAGTACAACAAAGAATTGTTGAACTCGATGATAAAAAGAACAGTAACAGAGGTGATCACATGACTTATTTGTAGTTATTCAATGAATAAAATGTTTTTCAAAAATTCTTAAAGGTAGTTTTCTGATACCATTATCAGAATCATTTGGTTTTTCAGCTCAAATTACTTGGTTGCAGTAAAACCATGCTAGTTGCTATTGGCATTCCTAGTCAGCTGCTGTTATATGTTCTCTTCATCCTAACAATGGGGCCTTTATTGCTTTTGGTTTGTACTGATCATACATCTAAAACTTTGAAATGTGTAAGGAAGAATAAGCAAAAGTGACAGAGGCAAATGAGTATACTGGAGTGAATGAGGAGGCCCCTCTTGGATAACTGGAAAATCCTAACCTGGCCTGTTGCTTATACACCAGAATTATCCTATTCTGTTCTGGAAAAGTAGCTACCAATGGCAAGATTTTACCATAGTAAGTGATTGCCTCAGATAATTCTAAACTATGTTCTATCTTAATTACCTATATACTGGGCTAGTCAATTTCCAGTCTTCCAGAATAGATGAATACAATTTGATCTTACCTTTCTTAAACCATTATTTTAATGATGGTGGTGAATTCCTTTACCTTTTTTTCCTCTGAGAACTCCATCCATAGTTATAACCATGGATTTTAGTTCATTTGAGAATTAAATAACTTCGCTCTAGAGAAAAACTATAAAGAACATTAATATTGAAATCAATTTGCTTCTAATTTCTTCATGCTGTTTGCTGTTTATTACTGCCCCTGTTGTTGCATATGAATAAAAGCGTACTCTCCCAAGTAGAGGTTTCTTTGAGTTATCAGAAGCCACATAAAAGCTTTGATTAATTTCATGGGTCCACATTCTCTGCCTTTATGTACAATATTAAAGAGGTTCTTCTATTTTTACTTTTTATTTCATGAAACTGTGTCTTGTATTCTTCTCCTATAAAGACTTCTCTGTAACATGGGAAAACACCCTTGGGACATTTTGTTTAAAATGACATAATCCCTTGCTGGAGAATGTTCATTACATTTTAAGATACAGCAATGTGATAATTAGTAACTGATAATGAAGCAATTTATCAACACACTTCCTTTATTTATTTATTTTTGAGACTTCCGATAGTATTCCTAATCCTCAGTGCATCTCAGAACTGGGACATTATTTTGTTTTCTCCCAAGAAGCTAGGAGCATGTCAGTGTTGGGTGCTGTCTGAGACAGCTGACTGCAGGTATAGAGGACAAGCCCCACCACCACCCCACATAGGCACCAGGACCTTGTGTACTTAGAAAGCTCAGCTTTATGTTGCTCTTGAGTGATTGCCATGCATGGGTTCCTTTGTTTGTTTTTGTATTTCATCTTTATCCTGTATCTACTTCTGCAGTTCATTAAAAAGAAAGCTGTGTAGACATTTAAAATTTAAGTTGATGGGTGAATTGTGCATTCTATATACATCCTTAAATGCTCTTTTCTCACATAAAATAAGATAAATAGACACAAAAATTGATTTTTTATATAGATGCTTCTTTTTTAGAAGAAAAAAGAGTAAACCACAGGAATACTGCTTTGTAGCCTTATGTACAAATCCAAATTAGTACTGTTTTCTCCCTGCATGTAATTAACAAGAAGAAGAAACATCAGAATTGCTTTCTCATCTAGTAGTTTCTCTGTCTCTAGAAACTTTACCACCACATACACACACACATCTTGTTCTCTCCTAACAATCTTTGAAAGCTTCAGTAAGATTAATGGTTATGCTTTAAAAGGGAGTTTTTATATTTCTTAATATAAAGTGTTAAGCCAGTTGTTATGATTTATATTTAACAATGTTGAAGAATAGACTTAGGTCTTTTCTCTAATTGGGAATAGCAGATAACTTTCCTATAACTATTTATGATAAAATCCACATATATTTGAGTTATATATTCTCATATCTTATTTCATGTTTAAGATTATATTTTAATTGTGCTTAATAATTTGGTTTGGCAATCTGATTTTTACAGGAAAATGAATATAGTATTCTTCTGTCTCCTGTAGCCTGCTCATTGTAAATAATTTGATTTTGTTCTTTTAGTTAGAAATAAAAATAAAATTAAATGTCTTATGCATTTAGACTAAGTTAGTTTAAGAAGACAGTGATCTTCCTGGGAGCTCAGTAGGATGTTCTTCAACTTAGGATGAGATATAGGCATGCATATGAGTTCATCACAAAATTGCAAATATCATTAAATAAAAAAAGATGAATCTAGAGTACCTAACCTACTGAAACAAACATAGCTTAACAACACACTACACTGTAGAATACTGCTTTTTTGACCTTTGATTTTGTGACTAGCTGGCAAGTGCATCATGACAATTTAACATATGCCAATCATGGTGGTAAAGGTCAAATTTAAGATTCAAAATTGTAAAAATGGTTTCTACTGAATGTGTATCGCTTATATGCCACAGTGCAATTGAAAAGTACTTTTGCTGGGTAGTGGTGGTACATGCCTTAGGCAGAGGCAAGTGGATCTTTGTGAGTTCAAAGCAGCCTGGTGTACAGAGAGAGTTCCAGGACAGCCAGAGCTAAGCAGTGAAGCCCTTTCTTAAAAAAAAGAAAAAAAGAAAAGAAAAGAAAAAGAAAAGTACTTTCAGTTTAATCAATCTAAATTGGAGGATGTTTGTAGTCCAAGCACTTAGCCACAGGAGTTTCAGATACAATTGCTTCTAATTAGAAACAAAATATAATCACATTGTGTTTTTTTTTGTTGTTGTTTGTTTTTTTTTTTTGTTTTTTCGAGACAGGGTTTCTCTGTGGCTTTGGAGCCTGTCCTGGAACTAGCTCTGTAGACCAGGCTGGCCTCGAACTCACAGAGATCCGCCTGCCTCTGCCTCCCGAGTGCTGGGATTAAAGGCGTGCGCCACCATCGCCCGGCAATCACATTGTGTTTACTGTTCTATTATTTATATTTTCATTTCTCTAAGTCTTCAATCCATTTGGCATTTCACTGGCAAGCAACCTGAATCTAGTACCCTGGATAGCTACTTATTTTACTACTGTGCCCTCTTCTCTTCCTCCTATTTACATCCTCCGTAAACACTTGGTTTTATACTTGAAATGGTGGAAAGAATATATAAATGTGCACAGAACCCTAAAAAGAAAATGTGTATTATTCACATATCTCATAAGTCAAATTTTATAAAGTTCCACTCAAAGACAAACTTCTAAGAGAAAAAGGTCTGTCCCTCAAACAACATGATCAAGTGGAGAATCGTTTTTCACTGACAAGTTCTCTGGCTTGGGGATTTTCTATTACTCCCATCTATGGGAACAGAGTCATCTCTTTCATCTAGAATGTCTGTCCTTGGTGTTTTCTCTTTTCTCCACTTGTGGTAGTTATCCTTAATTGTGAACATGCTCAATAAGGTACACCTCTGAGCATGCTGTGTCTGGGTTTTCTGATATGATTAAATCTTAGAGTCCTGACTTGATCAATGGACCAATCCCCTGATGGCTTCATTTAAGATGGCATTATTGGGAGATGGTAGAAAGTAAGGAGGTCTGACTGAAGAGATGACTCGGTGGATTAAAGCACTTGTTGCTCTTGGAGAGGACAGAGGTTCTTGTGGTCAGAGATAAGCACAAGGGAAACTAGGAATGTTAAACATGCAGGTTTGTCTCTTCAAAGAGAGAGAGATATAACCTGTTTTCTGCTCAGAACACCGAGAGTGGAGATGTTGAATGGCCTAGTGACATTTGTACTGTGTGGCCCACACCATACCAGAACTTCCCCTAGAGTCTAGGGGGAAGGCCTAGACTCTTATAGTGAGCTTGTTTTTCTCAGTCAATCTGTAGACTCTATCTTTATGGAAGATGTCACATGTAGTCAGTCTATAGAACCCATCTTCATGTGAACTTTACAAAGAGTTTTAATGTAGTTATGTCTAAAGCTTTATTGTGTACATGGGATTAAATTAATTATCACCAGGAAATTTTTTCACCTAATTGTGCTGTTCTTAAATATGCAAAAAATACAATACTTGGAGTCAGATGTTTTGGTTTTTTGAGACATGGTTTCTCTGTGTAACAGTCCTGGCTGTCCTGGAACTCGCCTCATAGACCAGGCTGACCTCGAACTCACAGAGATCCACATGCCTCTGTATGTACTGGGATTAAAGGCATGCACTACCACAACCCAGTTCTGGAATGGCTTTCATCTCATAGTATCTTCAAGTGTTTGGAGTCAGACTTGAAGTTTGAACCAACACCAGCTACTAAGTCTTGCTGAACCAAACTTCTTTCTTATCTCACATGTATGGTTACTCTGCTGGCCTTGCTGATCACAGAGACACCCCGCCCCGCCACACACCCACACACACCCTCAGTGACCCAGTTTCAATTCCCAGCTCCTACATGGTGGCTCCCAAACATCTGTAACTTCAGTTTCAGGGAATCTGATGCCCTCTTCTGACCTGCACATGTGCTGCATAGACATATATTCAGGTAAAACATTCATACACGTAAAAAAATGTGTAGTGGTAAAATATTCATACACATAAAAAATCTGTAGTGGCATTTCAGTTGTATTTTAATAAATAAAGCTTGCCTGATGATCAGCGAATAAAACAGCTCCACTGGTCAGCCTTACTATCAGGCAGTGGTAACACACATCTTTAATCCTAGCCACACTAGTTGCCATAGAATTTGGGCGGTACGCCTTTAATCCCAGCCATAGAGAGGATTATAAAATGGGAGGAGACAGTTCGCAGTCGCATTCTGAGATTCCTGAAGGCAGGATCACCATTTTGGTCTGAGATTGAGGTAAGACCAGGGATCTTTAGGTTGAACCCCAATTTCTCTCTCTGAGTTTTTATTAATCATGCTTCAAAAATCTAAAAAAAAAATAATAATAATTAAATAGAAAATAGGAGATGGCACCTGACTGGGGAAAGTATGTAACCAGGGGCAGACCCTGGGAAGATGCCCCTTTTCTCTGACTGCTTTCTGGCAGCTGTGAGGTAGGAAGTTCTGTTCCACCATAATCTTCTGCTGAAGAACTAGTCAAGGATCAACAGAACCAAGGATTGATGACGAGCATCTTCAGAACTACAAACTGAAATAGCTTCCATCTCATGTTATCTTCAGTGTTTTGTCATAGCAAGATAAAACTAAAATATTGCTTAAGGAATTGCCTACCCTGATCATAGTGCGTAGCTCATTCAGTCTCTTTCATATACTTACTAGGGAGTTAAAGCATTGATTATTTTACTGTTAAGGAGTCTTAGAATGCAAATCATACAAAGAGGTATCACAGTCAACTAATGGAATTTTCTGTTACTCAGTTTGGCACAAGTTCAACACATGTCTCAGTGTTGTTTATGTGTATTTTATGCTCTGTTCAGGCACAAGGTTTTCCCCTGCTATTTCTTACCTGATCATTATACTCCCTATTACCTCTTAATACTTTTGTCCTAAAAAGTTTAGTCTAAATTTTCTCACATGTATTTGTCAAGTTTTATAAAGTGTCACTTATAAGCAAATAAACCACTAAGGAGAAAAGTTCTCCCCTCCCTTTCTCTCTCCTTCCCTTCTCTGCTCTGTACCTTTTCTTTCTCTCTTCACCTCCCCCATCTTTCCATTTCTC
Organism: Chionomys nivalis; assembly: GCF_950005125.1. Lineage (NCBI taxonomy): Eukaryota > Metazoa > Chordata > Mammalia > Rodentia > Cricetidae > Chionomys > Chionomys nivalis. The sequence goes on from NC_080090.1 coordinate 60,673,759, forward strand.
CCTCATTTTCTGATGTCTGAAGGTACCTTTTTTGTGTCTTGTATGCATTTGCTTATGATGACCATAGCAAGAATCTTACACAGCCTGTGAGTCTCAAGCAACAGAAATTTATTTTCCTAAAGTCCTAGAGACTAGATGCATAAGATCAAGAGATCATCAGAATTGGTTTTTGAGAGAATTCTCTCAGTGACACACAGTAGTCACCTTTTTGTACCTCCACGTGATCGCCTCTTGTCTGTGTATTCTGTGTCCTAGCCTCTTTTTACCAGAACCCAAGTCACTTTAAAGTAGGAAGCACCTTCTTTGAATTTGTTTCTTGTGTAAAGGCTTTATGTTCAAATACATTCAAACACACTGGAGATTTATGGTTTTAACACATAAATTTTCCCATAGCCTTCTTTTCATAGTCCGTTGAATATAAATACCTTCTTGGGTTCTCTGAACGTATTCTTTTTATCTGAGCATGAGTCTTACTTAACAGCACTGAGCTGTACCTCCAATATCTGCTAACACATGGTAGTTTCCTATTTTTGTCAGCATACTCAAGCTCTCCAATTTTCTCTCATACCCTCAGATTATCTGAAGGATCCTACATTTTTTTTTTTAACAACTCCACCCCACTTCTATCAGCCCACTTGCTTGGCAAAGAATTTCAGCTGGCATACATGTTAGCAGAAAGTTCCAATTTACCTCAGTGCCTGCACTAGCGTGAGTTTTCTGCATAAACTTACTTAAGTACTGGATACTTCATTAAAAACTCACCCCCGTTCCATTCTTTGCCTAAAAGAGAGGCAATGAATTGTACAAGTAAATGTCTTAGCACAATGTCCAGTGGAAGAAGAAAGCCTATGCTATATTTTAACAGAATGAATATTTTAAGCAAGAACATGGTTTGAATAAAATGTTTTGCTCAATTTTAGGAAAGCCATTGCTTTAAAAGTTTGTGGCAGATGTTATCCGCAAAAAGGGAGGTTTTGAAAAAGGATGTCTGATGGAGTAGGATCATCTGGGAACATTCAGAATTTATAATTTCAGGCTGCTGGCATTGCTGTGTGGAATCTGGTACTCATCTCTGCCTTACTTCCTGTCTCCTCCAGTTATCTTTACATACTGCCTCCTATGTGCACCTTAAACAGGTTCTCTCCCACTAAGGGTCATCCCCAGTCCAGGGGGATAGCTCATCGAATCACTCCAAAGGGCAGAGAAAACTTCAGTCTCCTTATCTGAAGGATATCCCCTCACACCATTCAGTGCAGCACATTTACTCTCAGTCCACATCAGAATGCCATATCTTCTGTAGAGTTCCTGGAGAAGGCAGGGGTTTTAGAGGCAGACTCATCAAGGTTTGATGCTGTCTCTAGTTCTTACTAAGGGATCCTGAGAAAGTTATTGAATTTTCTTTAACATGATGAGTTCCTAATCTGTCATGAGCCACCTTTTGGGGTGATTCCAGCCATGATCCTGGTCACGGTGGGTTCCTACGTTCCAGGGTAGGGGTGTGAGGATTAGATACATTAGGTAGGAGAAACAAAGATAAGAAAGAAACACAGAGACACAGGATAGTACCGGGAGGGCAACTCAGCAGATCCTGGATGCTGAATTTTTGTTCTGAGTTCACCCTCATTTATTTTCCATACACTCTTATACCCCAATAAAAAAAATGGTGGAAGAAGGCAAAAGACGACTCTAACATAATACAGAAGACAACCAGAACAGTTACTTGCTCCAATACTTGAAACATGAATTCCAGAGTAAAAGTATTTGATGTTTGGGGCAGTGAGAACAGCCTAGACCAAGTATCCCACAGGCAACCACTATCTAAGTCAAACCTCCTATTTCAAAAGAAGGAGCAGAAGTATGCTTGAATTCACTGACCTTTGGTCAGAATGGAGTGGATTTGCCTCTGTAGTCCATCTTAATGTCCAAAACACCAAGTAACCACACCCTAGGTCAGAATATCTTGTTTTGTAGCCACGCCTGTTATCAACAGCTTTGAAAGAGCAAAAATAAGCTCAAACTCTCTGACCTTCAGACAAGATAAAATAGCTCACATTTTTGGGTTCCCACACTAATTGTGAAATATGGCCAATGCCAACCACACTGGAGATCATTAGAAATAATTAAGCTAAGCAGATATGTGAAGCACTGACTCAATTATTTTCCTACTTGTTACCATGACCATGTGATTAAGCAAACCCATGTATTTTTTAAGACCAGATCATATGCTGTTCCCTCTGATAACCTAGACTTTTATTCTGATTCTGCAGTTCCTCCGTGAGACCTCATGAGAGGATAAGAATGTATTTTCCTGAAGTAGTGTTAGTGGAATTCAAGTCTTAGTTTTCTACTTACCAGCTCTGGCAGGGCTCTTCGGCTCACCATTTCAGTATTCTCTTCTTTAAAAATGGTGATGATAAAGAAGATTGCTGTGCTGATTGCATGAGTGTTCTTTAGGCAAGAAGCATAGCAGAAGGAAGTGTATAGAATTTAGCATTTAATATTTCTATAATGGTTTTGAGTCAGTCTGTCTCATTGCAAGGGATTGCAGTTCTATCTTGCCTCTCTTAGATTGTGTGTCTGATCTAACATCTACCATAGTATATGTGTAAAGGAAGTACACCTACTGATTGTTTATACTTATTTACTTAATAAATTCCGTTTGTAAGATATGAAGAATCTTGAGCTTCAGATTTTCCCTGAAAAGATTGATTGTTTGCCTTTTGGTAAGATCAGGGGTAATTTTTCCTGAAAATCCTGATACGGATAATCAGGAAAACCCTCCTGTGTAATACTGAATGCCATTCTAGCTTTATTTGCTGTAGAAAAGAGAAATAAAAATGAAATTAGACTCTGGAAATGTAATTCATTTGGCACATGAGTTAGCCTAATATACATGAGTCCCTGAGCTAGATCTCTACCACTGAATAAACCAGGAGTGGTGATTCATGCCTGTGATCCCAGCATGTGGGAGTAGGGGCAGAAGAAGTTTCATGATGAGCTTGAAAATAGCCTAGGCTACATGATCCAAATTTAGTGACTTTTGTACATATGTATATATGTGTGTGTGTGCTCGCACACGTGCATGTGTAAGCCAAAAGACAACCTTGGGTATCATTTCTCAGGATCTAGCCACCATATGTTTTGAAATAGAGTCTTTCATTGGCCTGGAACTCAACAATTATGCTAGTTTGGTTAGCCAACAAACCCACTTGCCTCTACCCCCCAGCACTTGGATTGCAAGCATGCACCACTTAACCAACTTTTTTACATGGACTCCGGATAGTAAACCCAGGTCCTGATGTTTGCATATCAAGTATTTTACCAACTGAGCTGTCTCTCTAGTTCCTAATGATTTTTACCTTAAACTAATCCAGGACTTTATCATTATTAATTCTGTTGTACGGTGAGATATTTACAGCAGTGAAAGTTATCTTAATGTTGTATGCTAACACATAAAATGTCCTTATCACTGATTGAGACTGCAATATGGAAGGGTAATAATTTATATCATATGATAAGAATGCTACTTGAAAGAAAGCTGACTGTTGTTTACATACCAGTAATCATTTTATCTTTCACGCCTTACCTTGCACTGAGCTGTGTCTTTTGTGTAGGACATGCTTTGTAGATAATGGCTTAAAAGAAGTTAAACCCAGTGGATTCAGTTTCAGAAATAGGGGTGTCTCCTAGAATAGCTGCATGACGTGAGCTTCTGAGAGCCATGCTCCTAAGACTGGACAAAGGCCAGCTTTGCTTCCAGAGGTGTTAGTTGAACTTTGCTGAGCAGAGGGAGGGGTGATATCGATGACTCCCTGTGATATTTAGTACTTAGCCACATTTTGGATTTCTTCTTGCATGTTTGTCTTTTGAATGGTGTTTTTCCTAAGTCAGATACAAAACCAACTGCACTCTGAATCCTCCACCCCATCACAAATGGTTTGCTACTCAATGACATGAAGTCACCAAAGAAAGTCTTGGGGATAAGACCCTAGGAAGTACAGTGACTGTCATGTGGTAGTCGAGTTTTTCACAGAATCCTGTGCTTTGGGGCAGTATTATAAAAAAGGAGGCACATTACACATTCTATCTCTCTGTGTGTGTCATATATGTGCACATAGATATGCATGAAGCCAGAAGTGGATGTCATTTGTCCTTGTCTATGATTCTGCAGATTTAAGATAAAGAATCTTGCTGGGCAGTGGTGGCAGGGGCACACACCTTTAATCCCAGCACTCAGGAGGCAGAAGTGGGTAGATCTCTGAATTTGAGGCTAACCTGGTCTACAGAATGAATTCTGTGATATCCAGGGATACACAGAGAAATCCTGTCTCAAAAAAGGGGGGGGGGGGGGGATCTCAAAGCTCTTTCAGCACATCTGGATGACCAGTAAGTCTCCTGAATTACTGCCTTCCTGCCACACACACTCCACACTCACTCAGTGATATCGCCTATGTCATGCTTTTTACATGGGTACTGTGGACCAAACTCAGATCCTCATGTCTACTTAGCAAGCATTTCCATCAAACATACATCTCAGGTTTTGCCATGATTCAAACAGGGACTGAATGGTTTTTTCCCCCCTCCTCATTGACTGTTATGAATGAATTGCTTGTTGTGAAAGAAACAATACACTTTTAGGTCCCATATTACGTATGTATTGAGACTAAACAACTTCACCTAAGAGTATTTTTATCACTAAAACACTAGGGGAAGGAAGCTACCATGTTTTATTAAGCAGGGACTTTTCATTGTTAAAAGTGAGATGATTCCTTGAGAAGCCATATACACTGCCAAAGGGAATTATGACTGAGACATGTTTGGGGGAATAGATGCCAATGCCCATCTTACCTGATGATTATCGTTCTAATGTTTTCCATTAGCTACTTTCAGCTCAGGAAATAGATTAGACCCTTAATGGCCTATGCAACCAGGAAATGAGCAACATATTCATAGATTCTACTAGTGAATTTGAAATAAAACTTCCTGCCTTTTAAAAATGAAGGCTCCTGTCTGGAGAGATGGCTTATTGGTTAAATGCACTTGCTGCTTTTTCAGAAAACCCTAATTCAGTTTCCAGCACCCACAAAAGGCAGCTCACAACCATCTGTAACTCCAGCTCCAGGGGATCCAACACCTCTGGTCTCCACATGTGGGAGTATGCACACCTACACATAACTAAAAATAAAAAAATAAGGCTTCTAAAAATTGAAATACTCAGTGTAAGGGCACCCCTCACCTCAACATGTTATAAAAGAATTTATTTTCCTTTCTTAATCCAGCCCTTTTTTTCTAGAATACTTTCCTCACAATATTTACAATAAAAAATATAAATATAAAATCACATTTTTAAAGAAAGCCTGATTTGTATGAAGTATAAGGTGTCAACTTTCCATTGAGCCTAGACCTTACGTTCTGTGGTAGTAGAGAACAGCCCATATTGCTTCATTCTGAAGTGTAAAGGAAATATGACCCAGGACAGCTATGTGGAGACTCTGGTGGCCCCATTGGGGCAATCTTAGTCTCAACTTATTTTGCACCAAGTGTTTAACTGTGCTCTGTGGAGTAACTGTAGGAACAACATTAAGAATAACTGTCTTATACACAATCCAAAAGTAAGTCATACTTTTAGCTTTCCTTGGGGCCTTGCGTGCCTAAAAGACTTAAGTTCCCATCTAAAGTTTGCCATAGCAGCTCTGTGACTTGGAAACTGATCTAAGCAGTTGAATTAGAAGATGTCAGAGGACTTTTCCAGCTCTTTTATCACACTGGTGTAAATTTCATCAGTTGTTTCTTCAATTCCCAGATTCTGCTTCCCCAGCCTTGTTTTCTATACCTAATACAAAACTCTTGAGAAAGAAAAGATTTAAATGATAATAAGGTTTTAAAAAGAAAGGTTCAAGTCAAAGTCCTTGGAAAACACAGGATTCAAAAGGAATTTTTTTGAAAAGGTGTTTGGGGTCTGGTCTCCCTTTCCCCACCCCCACCCCCACTCTGTGTGTGTGTGTGTGTGTGTAGACATATACATATATTTTCATTATATGTAAAAATTTTATATTATTGTTATAGCCCATTGATAAAAATTGTGATAGGTTGTGAAAATAAGGGTCATTAAAGCCATGTGCCTGCATGTATATCATTATTACTGCTTGTCAATTCTGACTTTCACTCTTACCAAAACAGTTAGATCTTCACAACAAAATTTGGTTTGGTTAGAGGCATTATTATGACTATGGGTAAACAGTGGAAAAGCACCCAAAACATCCCACCATCTAGTAACAAGTGCCCCATCTAAATAGTTCAGTTTGAATAATTTGAGTGTGGCCGGTGACTTAGCTCTGCAAACGAGCAGTTGTCCAGCAAGTGTGAAGCGCCAAGTTTGATTCCCAGCACCATGTACACAGATTGAATAATTCCTTCATAAATAGCAATTCTTACATAGCAGTGTGTTTTAAAGTGGTGTCAAAGGAAGTAGACTTGACTTTTCTCCCATACTGCTGTCTTAAAGTAAAACACTCATGTGGTGTATTATTACAGAACACAAGTCCAATTATATCCCAGAAACAAAACACATCTTTCTCTCCCGTGATGATGCTCTTCATGTAAGACACTTCCCTGCGATCATTTGTAAAAGCTGGCTTCAGCTAATTTCTTCATTACATTTTATTCAGTGTAGACTTTAAAAATACTTAAGTACTGCTGACCCTGGTTTCCCATACCTGTAACTCTAACTGTTCTGGAGGCTGAGGTAGAAAGATGATGTAACCTCAAGACCAGCCTGGGAAACTTAGTGATACCATGTCTAAAATCTTAAAAAGAAAAGAAAAAGAAATAAAGAAACGAAAAACAAAATGGTTTGAGGATGTAACTCAGTACCTGTCTATTATGCTTAGTACCCTGGGTTCAATCCCTACTATTTGCATAGGGGTAGGAGAACATGAGAAAGAATTCATTTAGTGAATAGGGGGGGGGGGGGGAGTTGGTAATTGCTCCCTGGTACCGTTTATATGATTTACAGTATAATAATAAAAAGTGAAATAGCTAGGCATAATGGCACATGCCTGTAATTCCAGCACTTGGGAGACTGAGGCAGGAGGATTGTGAGGTCAAGGCCAACAACCTGGCATATGGAGTTTTCATACCAACTTGAGGGCAGTCCATCGCGTGACCATGTTTCATTCAAAAAGGGGAAGAGGAGGACTGGGAAGGTAGCTCATTGGGTAAGCACTTGTCATGCGAGCACAAGGACTCACGTTCGGATTCTAGGAATTCACATACAGCTGGACAGTAGCACTGTAATCCCATTGCTCCTTTGGTGAGATAAGAGGCAAAAACAGGAGAAGCCCAGCTCTCAGACAGCTCACCTGATGCACTCAGCACTGAACAAGAGACCTTGTTCAGTAGAAGATGAAGACTGGCACCCAGTGTTGTTTTGTGATCTTCATACATGTGTTGTGGCATGCCTGTATTTATTCACACATATAAATACAAACATGCATGCATGGCAAAAACAGTATCTAGTTTCTGACAATTTTAACATACAGTGTAGTTCCAATGATAATCACCATACTGTACCTTACCCCTCAGAATTGAACTATTCAGTTTTGCATGATGGCACGTGCCTACAATGGGATGTAGAAGCAGGTTACGTTATAACTGAGAATTTGTGCCCTTTGGTCAGTATTTCCCTATTGCCTCCTACCCTCAAAATCTGGCAACCAGACTTCTATGAATTTGATATTCTTACACTGTACATTTGTACATGTTATTGATATCAGAAAGCATATTTTTTCATTGTGGTAGCTTATTTCATTTGGTATAATTTTCTCCAGCGTCATCTAGTTTCATTTCAAATGGCAAAATTTTCTTTTTTATGAATTAGTATCCATTTACATATATAAACATATACACCACATGTCTTGTATGTACCCACCCATTAACTGACACTTAAGTTAATTCTTGGCTATTGTGAATAATGCTTCAATGAATTTAAAAGTATGGATATCCCTTCAAGATAATGAGATCACAGGGTATGAGTGGGAGGAGCATGTCTTTAATCCCAGCACTGGGGAAGTAGATCTCTGAGAGAGTTCAAGTCCAGCCTAGTCTACATAGTAAGGTCCAGGCTAGCCAATGCTAAATAGTGAGACCCCCATCTCAAAATAATAAAGGAAGGAAGGAAGGACAGAGGGAGGGAGGGAGGGAGGGAGGGAGGGAGGGAGGGAGGGAGGGAGGGAGGGAGAGAGGGAGGGAGGGAGAAAGGAAGGAAGAAAAATAAAACAACAAAAACAAAACTTCACTAAGTAAAGGATGCTGGCTTCCTCAGGAATGGGATTGTAAGACCAAAGAACATTTCTCTCTCTTTTTTTTAAAAGATTTATTTATTTATTTATTTATTTATTTATTTATTATGTATACGGTATTCTGCTTACATATATCCTATAGGCCAGTAGAGGGCATCAGATCTCATCAAAGATGGTTATGAGCCATCATGTGGTTGCTGGGAATTGAACTCAGGACCTCTGGAAGAGCAGGCAGTGCTCTTCTGAGCCACCTCTCTAGCCCAGAACATTTCTCTTAATAACTTTTTTGAGGAATCTTCATGCTGTTTTCTGTAATGACTGTAAGATTTACAAACCAACAATGTATAAGGTTCTATTTTCCCCACACCGTCACCAATGCTTGTCCTTTTTTTTTTTTTCCGGCTGGTTTTTGAGACTTACTTTGTAGCTTTGACTGTCCTAGAACTCAGAAATTCTCCTGTCTCTGAGTGTTGGGAGACATGCTGGCTCTCCTTGGCTTTTTTTTTTTTTAATAGTAACTATTCTAACAACAGTAGTTGTTGATTTTGAATTCCATTTCTCTGGTTATTCCCTGTTCTTTGGGAAAGTGTCTGTGTATATTCTTTGCCATTTTTCCAGTAGAGTCATTCTGTTTGTGTGCTTGTTTGCTATTGAATTGTACACGTTTCTGATGTATTTTGATTAATAACCTCTCATTAGATACATGACTTGAAAATATTTTTCCCATTCCCTTACTTCTTTTCATCTTGTTAATTATTTCTCCTGCTGTGTAGAAGCTTTCTAGTTGGGTGTTGTCCATTTTTTTTTTATTATTTTTACTTTGTGTTGTCCAAGAAAAGAGGGGGGTTGAAAGGTGGGGACAGAACCAGTGTGAAGAACTTCATCCCAGTATTTTCTGTCACAAGCTTTGTGATTCAAAAGTTTAACTAATAATCTTTAATCCATTTCAAACTAATTTTTATGATTTATTTTATTTTATGTGGATGAACATTTTTCCTGAATGTATGTATGTGTCTGGTGCCCTGAGAGATCAGAAGAAGGTATCAGATTCCCTGGAACTGGACTTACAGACAGTTGTTAGGTACCATGTGCATAGTGGGAACTGAACCTGTTCCTCTGCAAAAAGCAGCAAGTGATATTCTTGACCAGAGAGCCATCTCTCCATCACCTCAAGTTAATTTTTATGATGGTGTACAAGTCTGCACTTACACATGTATGTCTAGTTTTCCTAGCACTTATTGGAAGGGACCGTCCTTCCCTATTGTGTATTGAAGATACGGTAGTGTCTGTGCTACGTTATGGAGCTATAGCTGTGTCTTCATTTACAGTAGTATTTCTAGTTAATATATTCATTTTACATGTGGGTTTTTTTGTTTTGTTTTTTGCCTGCATGAATTTCTGTATCTGGTGCCCAAAGAGGCTAGATGAGGATGTTGCATATCCTGAACTATTGACTGTTATTAGTCACCATGCCGATGCTGGGAGTCAAAACTGGGTGCTCTGGAAGAGCAGCCAGTGTTCTTAACTGCTGAGCCAATTAAGTACAAACCAAGGCTGTAGCACACACTGAAACTGATACGGTTGAGGACTCTTTGAGAAGAGTATCCGTGGAGATCATGGTCAGTAGTAGTTAGAGAGTGTCTTGATCTAAGTTAGTTTGAGGTATTCAGTGTAACCAAGCTTTGAGAATAAGGTATTATGATCACTATTTCAATAAAATTATAATCTTGATTTGCTGCGCTACCAGTTGAAAACCTCATGCTTTTCGACTTTAACTAAAGCCACTAAACTTAGAGCCCAGTTTCTAAGTTAATGCTTTGTTCTTTTCTGCTATCCCTTACTTTTTCATTAAATTTGTCTTTTCTGGGAAGCCTGATAATTCCATGCACTTTATCCCTATAAAAGGGAATTTTGCTTACTGACTAATAGGTCTATACCATTGGTAAACTTGGAAAGTCTTGGAAAACTTCTTTATTTGATATTTATATCTTTATCATGTATTAATCATCAGAACCAAGAAGAAATTGTTTCACTTTTCATTTCTTCTACTTTCTGATTTTTCTTGGTAACTGATTTATAAGTTGATTATTTGTATCAAACCAAACAATCCGAAAGGAAGCATATGAAATGTGATCATCTCCTTTCTCCTGTCAGCTTTGTTTTCCTTCTTTCATAGTACAGCCTCGGTGGAATATGCTGAGTAAGGAAACACTAACTCACTATAAATAGGATTGTGTAGTTTTGTTGTCAAGTGTTAAGCTACTTTGTTGATAGAAGACATATATTAAGAGAGAATTAGTGCAGCCTGGTCTACAAGAGCTAGTTCCGGGACAGGCACCAAAGCTACAGAGAAACCCTGTCTCGAAAGAGAGAGAGAGAGAGAGAGAGAGAGAGAGAGAGAGAGAGAGAGAGAGAGAGAGAGAATTAGTGATTAAATTGAAGTAATGGCTGTTTGCTTGTATTCGATTCAGCAGAAGTATCTTAGTGTTTATTTAGTCTTAGGCAGCGGTGGGGCTATTGCTGTGTATTCTTTCAGGCTCCAGGAGCCAAGGCTTGTTTACCTGTCTGAGGGTCAGGTCCTCCCACTGTTTACTACAAAGCAAAGTATTATCTAAATCTTAATTCTGTTTCCTCATTCTGCTTCTATTCAATAGCCCAGCAGTAAAAACAAGATCTCATCAAGTTTGCTCACTACTCCCTCTGTCTTCTTCGATTTTTGAGAAGTTGAAGATGGCTAGTATGAATTTTTTTGTTATTTATTTATTTATTTATTTATTTATTTATTTATTTATTGTGTCTCTATGTAACAGCACTGGCTGTCCTGGAACTCACTTTGTAGACTAGACTGACCTCAAACTCATGGAGAGTCGCATGCTTCTGTCGCCTGAGTGCTGGGATTAAAGACATGCACTACCACTGCCTGGTTTAGTATGAAAATATTAAATAGACCTATTAAATATTAATTGGTTTAATATAGAAATATTAAACAGAGCACAAGCCATCTCTGTTCATAGTGCTAAGGGGTCTCCTTTGAACTTTTGATTCAGAATGAAGCTCCTTCACAAACTGGATGTTTCACAATTGTATTTTACAATTCAAGTGATTGTATTCAGGGGATTCAGGTGTTTATAGCTTATTTTCTTTAATGGGAAAAGTTCCTGGATATGATTTTGCTTAGCAGTCAGTTACCCTCAACACATATCAGAGGTAGGTTTTTCTTTTTAATGGAATGTACTCAGTAAGACATTATCCTAACAAACACACAAAAGTATGTGTTTTTTAAAGCAATATTAAATTATTGGTAGCTTCAGTAATTTTAAATACTAGAATAGTTTATATACAATTAGCTAATATAGGACTAATTTATAAACTGCAATCTTTAAGGCCATAAAACTGTGTGCACATCTCATTTATATTGTCAAGGCTGTGTAAAAGAACCATGGTTGGAGTTAAGTTTAAAGGCATGTTTTAAAAATGTTATCTGATAGAAATGCAATATATGAGCTAGGCGTGTAGCTCAGTGAGTGATAGAATGTTTGCCTAGTGTGCATGAAGTCTTCAGTTTGATACCCAGTTCTGAAAAAAAAGAAAGAAAAACAAAAAAATGCATATGTGCTTAAGAGTTTACAACAAAAATAATCTTTTAGGAAATATTTATGCTTAAAAGAGATGAACAGAGTTTTTTATTAAAAAGTAAGTAGATGTCTTAACCTACTAATGTTCAAACAGTTCAAATTTCCTTTTTCTCATCTCTATGTCATACCCTTATCCATCTGTATAAATTTCAGCATTGGGCATCATGGCTCATGCCTATAATTCCAGTTCTTGGGAAATGAAGGTAGGAGAACCAGAAATTCAAAGCCAGCCTTAGATACTTTGGGTACATGCATGCATGTAGTACACATGAACTCAGACAGACAGACACACACACACACACACACACACACAAATAAAAGCTAAAAAATAAATATTTTAAAAATACATATTATTTTTCCTAGCCCATTAGGTAATTGACTGACTCTTTCTGTTGTTCCGTTAGGTTTGGTTTGGTTTTTGGTTTTAATTTTCCAAGGCAGGGTTCCTCTGTGTAGCCCTGTCTGTCCTAGAACTAGCTCGGTAGACCAGGCTGGCCTTAACTCAGAGATCCACTTGCCCATTTTTGTTTGTTTCATTTTGTTTTTGTTTTGTTCTGTTTTAACACTACCAACAGACCATTCAGAGTATCTACCTCAATCATAATGCTTTCTACTACAACACAGACTGATGGCTTGTGTTCATCAGTAACTTGAGAGGAAATGGATAGCTTGTCTGCAGTCTTCTTTTTGTACTTGACAATGTCGTATAAATAATACTGTTGGACACATGTGTTTTCAGTTCACATTTTAAGTATAGAATGATATAGTAAAAGCAAAATAATAAGAGACGAGAAATACATAATGCAGTTTTGGAAATGCAAACATTTGTTTCAAAAAGTGGACTATTGAAAAGTGAATCAAGGGATGGAGAGATGGCTCAGTAAAAAGTTAAGCACTCTTGTTGCTCTTTCAGAGAGCCCAGATTCAGTTACTAGCACCCACATGGTGGTTCCATGGCCATCCATAATTCCAGTTCCAGGGGATTCAGTGCCATCTTCTGACCTATGCAGGTACCAAGCACACATGTAGTGCACATGCATATATGCAGGCAAAATACTTACATATAAAATAAAAGTAACACATATTAATTTTTTTCTGAGGCTTGATTTTTTTATGCAACAGCTCTGACTGTCTTGGAACTCACTTTGTAGACCAGACTGACAGAGATCTACCTGCCTCTGCTTCCTGCTGGAATTAAACGCATGTGCCACCACGCCCAGCTCAACTAATTACTTTTAAGTGAATTGAAACAAACAGTAGGGACTAGAGAGATGGCTTGATGGTTAATAACACTAACTGCTCTTCCAGTGGATCTGGGTTCTATTCCCAGTACCCACATGCAGCTCACAACCACCTGAAGCTCCAATTCTAGAGGATCTGTCACCTCTTCTGGCCTCGTTGGCTACGAGGTGTGCATATGATGCCCAGATATACATGCAAGCAACACATACACACACACAAATAACATTCAAAAACTGTTTGATATTTAAAGAGATTTCATAATGATAATAACAATAAAAAAGACAAAACAAAACATACTAACAAAAACCCCTAGTATGATTGGCATGCCTTTAATACCAGCACTCTGGAGGCGTGGCAGGAAGCCTGCCAGCTGATCCCTATAGCAGGTTCTAGGCCAGGACTACATAGTGAAACTCTGTCTCAAAAACGAGACAACCCCCCCAAAAAAATGAACAAACAAAAAACAAGTACAAACTGAATGTATCTATCTTCTTCAGTCTTGCACTTGTGATGAACCTGATACAGACAGGAAAAACCCTGAACTTTTCCAGTCATTCTTCAGTTTTCATCCAGACTCTGACTTACTGATGATATGACTCAAACTACTTGAACTCTTAAGGCAGGTAGCCTCTTAAAGTGAGGATAATATATACTGCCTCTTGTATTGTGTGACAGTGAGCAGAGTTCATGTCACTCACTGAAGTGTGCCAGGCCCATAGTTAAATGTTTTATTTCTCCCTTCCCTCCAGGTACCCCAACCCCAATTCCTTATTCTGTTGTTCAATGCCAAGCTTCAGGATAATCTGTAACTCCAAACTATCTCACAGGATGTTTCTTCTGACTCTTAAGATACAAATAACAGTGGAAAGCCTTATTACAATACAATTATAAAGAAGGATGATTTATTTCCACATGATAGCTCATAGTAATAGTGTTTTGTTGATCAGGTTATAATAGATGAATATCATTATGCAGCAGATGCTCTCTTTGTTCCTTGTTCTTGTCACAATTGCTCAATTTAATAAAAGGTAATTGATTAAATTTCTGTTTGTCTTGTAGTCAGGAAACTAGAGAAGATAAGGAACAATGGGAGACTGATTCTCACTGCACTGTTACCTTTTACCACCTCTTATGTGTGTCAGTCATTGCTAACAGGGTTCATGTCACTTGTCAGAATGCTCTCAGACACTACAGTGGCTACAAGGAGTATGTTTCTCAAGGTGAGCTGGTATAGAATTGCTATACAACGCCTTTTTTAATTATTGTGTCTTTCACATCATGCCTCCTGATTCCACCTATCTCCCCCCCCACACACACTCCAAAGAAAAATAAAACAACATAAAATTTAAGAGAAAAAGGAGGGAAAGGAAGTAGGGGGAAATCTCAGTATGGAAGCTACAGTGTGACACAGTGAGTTACACAGTCAACCCCTGATGTGGGATTCCCCTCTGTATGCTGTAAATACTATTGGTTAATAAAGAAACTGGCTTGGCCTCGTAGGGTAGAACATAGCTAGACAGGGAAAACTAAACTGAATGCTGGGAGAAAGAAGGGCAGAGTCCAGAGAAGCCATGTAGCCCCATCGAAGACAGACGCTGAAATTTTTCCTGGTAAGCCCCAGCCTTGTGGCGATATATAGATTAATGAAGATGGGTTAAATTAATATATAAGAGTTAGCCAATAAGAAGCTAGAGCTAATGGGCCAAGCAGTGATTAATTAGTACAGTTTCTGTGTGGTTATTTCGGGAATCTGGGAATCCGGGAAAAGAACAACTGGCCTCCTCACAACAAAGCCCTTTATCTGTACATTTTTACATGCATGTGTTCATGGCAAAGAATCATTGGGACCTAGGTAGTTGCAGGGTTGGTCAGCCCACCAGCTCTCCCCTGTCTTTGTCACCAGGGTGAACTCTTCAGCATTGCTCTGGCTAGTTCATCCCTTGCAGCAAGGGAGGAGCAGCTCTCCCACTTTCACATTCGCAGGGTGGGTTCTCCACACCTACACCTACCTTCAGGGCCAGGTCTACTGTGTTGCCCCGTGAAATATAGGGGCCACTCTCCCAAGTGCTGCAGCCAATGAGGGGCAGGAACAACTTTTCTTCTCTTATGACCTCAGGGTCAGCTCTTCCACCTGCCTCAGGTGTTGATGGGAGTTGGGCATCTCTTCCCTGCCCATGCTGGCCACAGACAAATGCATAATGGGGGTAATTCTCCCGTGCTCACAACTTCAGGGTTGGCTCACCCACACCTCCACCAACAGGGTTGACTCTTGTGATGCCCAGGCGAGCTGCATACAGCACCTTTTATTTGTCATCTAGGATCTTTTTCTTTGTTTAATTTTTAAAATGAATATCTATAAATTGCATTGACTATATTAATGGATAAAATGTAATATACATTGTATGTTGTTTTGTTTTGAAATTCTGGTCTCACTATGACTAGTCTGGCTTTGGTTCCAAATCCAACTGACCTAGAACTCATTATGTAGACCAGCATTGTCTTGAACTCATGGAGATATATCTACCTGCTTCTGCTCCCTGAGTGTTGGAATTAAAGGTGTGCACCACTATAGCCAGCTACATTGTATAATTTCTAAATCAAGTTAAATATATGATCTCCTTAGATATTTATTATTTCTATTTTAAAATACCTTTATATATATGGGTGTTTTGCCTGCATGTATCTGTATGTGACCTACACAGAAGTCAAAATAGGGCATTGAATCCCCAGTAACTAGAGTTATAGATAGCTGTGAACCTCCATGTGGATTCTGAGAATTAAAGCCAGGGTCTCTGGAGGAGTAACCAGTGATAACTGCTGATCCATCTCCCCGTTGCCCTATTTATCAGTTTGTTATGGTGACAATATTTGAAATCATTACTTTTTTAAATACACAGTAAATAATTATCTATTGTCACTCTATAATATAGTAGCCAGTATCTCTGACTTTTACCTTACTGTGACTTAGTGTCCTTTGAGCAATCTTTCCTAAACCCTCTTCACTCACTGTCCCCAGGCTCTGATAACCACCATTCTCCTCTCAGCTTTCATGAGAACAGATTTTGTGGATTCAACATACAAGTAAGATCACATAGGTACTTTGTTTTTCTGTACCTGGCTTGTTTATTTAGCCTAGTGATATCCAGTCCCTGCTTTGTGATCATAAATAACAGATTTATCTCTTTTTATGACTGATTAGTATTCCATTGTGCCTGTGGCCTACATTTTTTTATTCACGCATCTGTTGGAAATCTCTCAGTAGTATGAACATTTAAACATTTTTATTCTTGTAACCTAAGAAAGCTAGAGGTCTTTAATTTTTTCATCAATGTTTTAGAGTTTTCATTATAGAGCTTTTTCGCTTCTTTGATTAACTTTACTTCTAGGTATGGTGTGATATTTTATTGTATTACATTGCTTTATATTGTTTAATAGTATCCTAACTAGAACTTTTCTTCCTATGATAAAAACACATGACCAAAATCAACTTGGGAGGAAAGGGTTTTTTTCAGCTTACACAGCCAGGTCACACTCCATTACAAAGGGAAGTCAGGGAAGGTACTCAAGGCAAGAACCCAGAAGCAGGAATTGAAGCAGAGGCCATGGAAGAGACTTACTGATTTGTTCCCTCATGGCATACTTAGCCTTCTTTCTCATACAACCCAGGAATACCTGCCTGGGGTGGCATCTTCCACAATGGGCTGGGCCATCCTACATTAATCATTAATCAAGAAAATGGCCAACAGGCTTTGCCTTCAGGCCAATCTTGTGGAAAATCTTCTCTAATATGAGGTTCGTTCCTTCTTCTCAGGTATCTCTAACTTGTATCCAGTTGACAAAAACAAGCTAGCCAGTATACATAATCACCATAAATGAGATAGCTTTCTTCATCTCCATTGAGCATAACTCACTATTGGTACCTATAGCAATATTAATTTATATATATTGTTTGTCTTGGGGGTTTGTTTTAGGAAGCGAGCCATCCAGGCTGCAAGAGAGCCAGAGACCGGTGAGCACCCATTGAAGCTCCATGTTCCCTAGACCAACTCCTTCCAGTCTTGTGGGGGGGAAAAAGCTGATGCAGTACATCACATCACTTAAAGTGGTTTGTTTTGGCTACTAGTAAAGCTTATTAAATCATTGACTGCTTTAGAAATTAAGGTAAAATCATTTGTAGGTAGAATTTAGTTGTACTCTGCTCAAAGAGCCATGATGGGTCTGAAATAACCTTCATTTGGAAAAATAGCAAATATTAATGAATGCCTAGGGCCACTTAATATAGTCGGTGTGGGTTAGGTCAAGTTTAATTTGAATGGATTTGCTGTGGATTTTAGTGTTTTAATTGAGGCAGAAAGCCGAATTATTAGGGACATTCTTTCCTCCCTTGCACTCTATCTCACCCTTTCTTTGTGGTAAGATGCAAATGAACAGTAGGGTAGCCAGGGAGCCTGTCAGGCAGGTATTTTCTTCCATCTGCTTTTCTTTTCTCACTAATGCCATGGGCTTGGTTTTTTATGTTTACTGAGGTTTTAGATTTGCTCAGCAGTGGTTTTAGATTTGCTTAGCAGTTGCTAGCAAAGATAGGAAAGATAATGAGCTGAATGGCTGGAATTCAACACAAGAATAATGGTTTTCTTTATTTTTGCATAATTTTAAGGAGAACTAAGGTTTTTCTTCCCTTTGTCCTTGTACTTTTCCACTTAGCGTCAGTGGACTAATTGAAATTACTAGTTCTCTAGGAAGCTGTCTTGTTTCTTCCTAGTGTTTCCTCATTCACATTGTTTTGTAGCTTTTGTTCTGGACTTGCAGCACTTGAGATTTTTGATGTTCACTAAGTATAGATAGAAATAATGGGTTTTGATGTTTAGCAAGAATTCATCATTTTACCTCTGTTTTTCTATATCAGCCCTGTGGAGTTTTGTGGTTTGGGAGATTCTTTATCATTAAGTCCCGAACACCTAATGCGTGTTTGTGCCCTGTTGAAACCAGGTGTGAGGGTCACTAAGCAGGAGCAGCAGTTTTCTTCAGGGCATTGCATGTGCACATGAACACTCAAACCTCTGCTCTCTGGGCTATATTTCTGCCTGGGTTATTTTGTTCTCCTTTCCATTTGACCTGATTTAATGGCCATCATGATGATCATGTGCAGCAGGTAGACCCTGACACAGGGAAGAGTCTTTGCAGCCACTCTCATGAGGTGAGAGAACTTTCTTCTGAGTTGGATCATTTTTAATATATTTGCTTCTTGGTGAATAACAAAGTTCTGTTTTCACAATACAACTCTTGCTGCACTGTGTTTGGAGAGAACACAGACGATAAAAAGGTCATCAGAGTCAGGTTTTTCCTACTTTTCATTTTGGCTGTACCTGTTTCTGAATGTGTCTTTTCAGAATAGATGCTCTTGGAAGACCAGGCTATGTTATTCAACTCAAACATATTTAGTGGGAAACAAGTGTGGTTTTGCTTAAAAAGTATAGTTTTAGAACTGTGACTTGGGGGGATAACAGGCCTTAGAACAAATGATCCTCCTCAGTGTACCATCTTCAAACCATTTCAGATTCAAATCTGTGCTATGAATATATGCATGGAGAAATATTAGTGCATACATGTGGGGGAGTATGAAAGTAGAAAGGACTGTGAGAAAGAGGGAGATTCTAAGGGAGAGAGCAGGAGAGAGAAAAAGGATGCTAATGAAATATGAAAGCAAACAGTGGGAAAAAAGAGACCAGCAACAGCCTGGCAGGGGCGGTGTGGTTGGTAGTGGGGGAGGGGCATAATTAAAAATAAAGCATAATGGCATATGTAGTGAAAACCATAATGAAAATCCTTGTTTTTTGTGTTAATTAAAAAGTTTGGTGATTAAATTTTAGTGTTTTAAAAATATTAAAACATTTGGAAAAAATTCAGATTATCTTTTAGTTACTCTGGCTCTAAGCAGAAAGTCTCTGAATGCATCAAAATTGCTTTTTCATTGAGTCCCCTTTTCATGGTACAAAGACTTGATATTAGAAAGCCTCAAGTTAGCTACAGAGTAGACTGCATTAATTGAAACACATAGCAACTCTGGGGACTTTCTTAAAACCTAGATTTCATGTTACCCTAGCTTTTTACTCTGTAGAGATTAAAAGGGCATTTACTCTTTGAAATTCCCCTCTTAGCCCATTAAGTGCAAGAAAACGAGACACATTGCTTTTGCTTTTCCTTACGGGGGGGGGGGGGGGGGGGGGGGGACACACGGGACTACTTACTGATCTGGTCTGTCCCTCTCAATTTACATGACCAAGAGGAAACTGAAACCTAGCTAAGTTTAAATCACTTGCCCTGGGATAGACAGCTAGCTGGTTCCTGTTTGAACTGGGGACTTCTGTTTGCCAGAAGTGCCTTGGTTTCTGCTGCCTGTGGATACACAGCCTCTCTAAGCAGTGGTGTCCTCAGCACTTGCCATAGTCTTTGGTCACAGGTAATTCTCTACCCACACTGCCATTTCTCCCACTCAGTGGCATGCTTTGAGGTTCAGATTTTCAGAAACTCAGGGAGATGATCCAGTGGGCAGGTGGATGGGTGACAAGACGGACGTTCTGTGAAAGTAAAAGCCTAGGTTTAGACATGACAGTGAACAAAAGGTCTGAGGTTTGGGGGGGGGTTAGCAGAACTCTCTAGAGACAGTAGAAAATGAATTGGAAAAGAGGAAAAAAATCAATATAGGAACAAGTTTTTTCTAACAGTTCTTGAAGAGCATGCTTTTTGTTTATATAAAGAAAAAAGTAGTTTTCTCCCAAGACCCAGAATGTATATTTTAAGAAATATTTAAAATGGCAATAATAATAATAAAGAAAAAAGAGGATGGAGAGAAGGAGGTTAGAAATTATAGTTAGTTGTTGCTCAAGAAAATCTAAGCACTAGGTGGACATGGAGACATTTTTGATTTAGAAAGGAAATGTGGCTGTTAGATTCTTTAAGGAATTAAGTCAAGAACTTATAGAATTTTTTGTCTGAGCAAACCATTTTGGTTGTTTTTCTAAATCTATTTTTGCATGAATTTTGATACTTTTGATCTTATTAATTTAATACGTAGCCCCTTTAAGGTGCGGTGTTCTGTTGTTTTCCCCTGTGCTTTTTTTCCCTTGGGATTGAAGTGTTCTTAACCAAAAAGATAAGCTATTGTTTCTCTAAATGCGCTCTCTCTAAGCACAGAAGGGACCGCTCAAATGAGGTTAGAATTGCTGTTTGCCCCTGGGCGGTTGCCAGCAGGAAGAAAGGCATGATGGGAAGTAGTTTGGTTACCTTTCACAACAGGTGTCTTTGTCAGCGCACCTATTCAGATATCTGAGTGTGGAAGCACTGAGTCACCGCAGAAAGGAAAGTACGAAAGCAATTGCTCGGGCTTTCACATCTAGAGAGCCACGCTGCAAAGTAAAGCTCAAGTCTTTTGGCGCTCATGAATATGTGAAGAGGTTCACAGTATCTTTAAAAATACTACTGAACAGATAAAAAGGAATTTAAAAGGTATGAACAGCCCAGATAATTTATGATGCCTTGAGTCCTGATTATCACTTAATTTTTACTTGGCTAGTTATCTTTAAGATAAATGTACTGGGAAATTCTTAATGAAAATAATGCTCTAAAGACAAAGCTGTATTATGGGGGGAGGGGGAGGAAATGAAGTAAAAATGCTTTACTGGCTCCCGTAAGGGTCAAACACAGCTTGAAGCTGTTTTAATTATGAGAGTTTATTTAAGATATTGCATTTTCTGTTTAAGTAAGCCTATTAGACTTGGTCATTTCCTAGCCAGGGAAGTTTGCCTTTCTCTGAGCAAGTGCTTTTAATAATGAATGCTTAACAGAAGTTGCAGAATTTACATAGTCATATTTAAATGACACAAGATAACAGTAATCATGCTAATCTATAGAAGATGAAAATTCTTTAGGAAAAATACACTACATCTTGTTCTGACTTTTGTTTACCCAATTTTCACAAGCCAGTGAGTTTAAAAACATAATCCTGGTATTGGCAGTGAAGGGCTAAAGACTCCAACACAGCAGTGTTTCTTTTTGTTTTAAATAGACTAACAAAAGCACTTCTCAGTGCTATAGTACCGTTAACACTCGGCAGATACAGGAATCAGGTAACAGGCTTTTGCAGGAACTGTACTGTCTTCTGTCTTCATTGCTCAGTACTGTACTGGCTTATATAACTTGGGGGTTTAGGGAAATTTTCTTCTTGACACATAAAGCCTGTTTGCCATCTCCAGCTGTTCTCCAAAAACCACTTGTGGTAACTAAGGAGTGGATAGTTTGTGACTATTAGCTTGTTTGAGTAATTAAAAGAAACCTCTAAACTTAAAAGGAAGAATATTTATTAAGGGGAGAAAAACAGTTTATACATGAGACTCTTCTGTTTCTTCCAGAATCACATCAGATATTTGTGTTATTTTAGTGGGAGAAAGGAAAATTATTATCAACTAGTATTGTTGTCCCAAATGAATTGTTTCCTTTTTTTATATTTTCATCCTTTTTTTTTTTTTAACAGAAATCCTCTGGGGAAAGAATTCTTTATTCCCCCTTCAGACTTCAGGAGATAAATTTAACAGCCCTAAGAATTCTATAAATTCTTAGAAATAATAATAGATTGTCATCTTTTTATTTTCTAAGAATAAGAAAAAATACACACTGATTGCTTTAAGAAAAATCTACTTTTCTCCCATAAGGAATCTTCATATAAATAACAATGAAGGAAGAAGATGAAATATTTGAAAATGTTTTAATTACCAAGGAGATAACATAAATTAACTTTTGTTTGGGGTGTTTCATATAGGATATTTCTAGTCAGGAAACTTCCCTTTATTTCTGTTTTTTGAAGTTTAAAGATTTCCCAAACCTGGATTTCTTCCTGTGCTGTGCTGAGAATGCAGACGGCGTTTATGGCGTACACTTCCTGCATAGATAAGAGACCACCGCCAGTTTTTCACTTAGGGTGAATTGCTAGGCAAGCCTTCAAGAGCAGCTGGCTTTTCTTTTTTTCCTCCTCTCTTTTTCTCTCTGGATTTTGACACTCAGCCCCTGGATCCCAGGTGGGCGTGTATACTGTCTGAGCTGCCCTAGGAGTTTTCCCCTGGATAGTCTGATCTGGAGCTGGGGAAGGAAGAGCAGCTGGCAAGATGATGGAAGAAATCTCCATTATGGTAGCCTATGACGCCCATGTTTTCAGCCAGCTGCATGATGAAGACTTCCTCACGAGCCTGGTGGCCATCAGCAAGCCCAGGTCCATGGTAGGTGTCTCCTTGCATACTACACTGTGGCTTCTCTTTTTCGAACACTATGGAGAGAGAGTTAGGTTCCTGTGAAGTAAAGAGAAGCACTGCTGTTGACTTTCTGTTACAGGCTGCAGCAAGGTCTGCCCGTTTTCAGCGGTTTTGTTGTATTATTATATGTCTATAGTATGTTTTAAATACTACTGTAGTGAGGTTGAGAAGAATTTTTTAATTTCAAATACCATTTTTCTTTGTGTCTTGTGTGACTGTTAGATGAAACGAGCTACAGTCTCATATATCCCATTCAGTCACTCTAAAGTAAATTGAGCTATCTAGAAATGAAATAGCTTTCAGGTCTTATATTATCCCCAAGAAAACTATGTTCTTATGTTTGCTGTCATCTTTTTGCTGGCCAGTGAGGCTCACACAGTGATCTGTGTCTCTTAAGCAAACTCTCTTAACTGTGCCTGTGCCTGTGCCCCTATGTGATGTTTAGCAATGGATTGCAGCAACAGAATAAAAAGTTTATCATGACTGTTCGACCTTACCAGTATGAAAACCCACTTCTCTATTTTAAGGCACAGGAATACTAAAAGTACGATGTGGCAGGTTTTTTGTTTGTTTTCCAAGTCTTAAGTTACCATGGAAAAGATAAAGGTCAAATTCTGGGTTGATTCAAAGAGACTTGAAGATTTTATCGACCAGATGCCATGTTTCTACATTGTTTAGCTGTTGATCTGAGTAAGGAATTCAAAAAAGAAAAGTAAAATAATGAAAGAGGAAGGAGGAACTGGCCTCCGATTAGTTATTTAATGATATTAATAAATTTATTTAATATTTGTAAGGCAATTTGATTATTTAAGAATAGTAACTCAGATATACTTTGAAGAATAATGAAAAAATTCTAGAGGATCCAGCAGAGCCAGCAGAGGGACTGGTCCTGAAGAAGGAAGTAGTGTTGTTGATAATGGCATCTCAGTGAGAGTTCATAGGGCTTCATTAGACTGCATTTCCACCATGATTTCTAGATGCACTTAAAAGTAGGTGAATGCAGCAACAGCAGAAGCTTAATATGTTTCTGGAGGTGTCTATTAAGAGAATCACCTGTCCAACTACATGTTTTATTAAAAATATATGTAATTTTTATTTTTTAATTTTTTTAGATCATTTTATGTGTGTGTTTGCATGTCTGTCTGTCTGTATACCATGTATGTGTCTGGTGCTCAGGGAGGTCAGAAGAGGGCACAGGATCCCCCAGAGTTATGGATGGCTGTTAGTAAACATGTAGTTGCTGGGAATCAAGCCTGGGTCCTCTGAAACAACAAATGTTCTTAACCGATGTGCCATCTTTCCAGCCCCACAATTTCTATTTTTATAATTATATACATTTCGTGAAGTTTATTGCCTACTGCAATACATGCTCAGTCAGGATGAGAAAGTCCTAGATACTTAAATTCCATTATATCCATTGATTTTGTAATAGTCCAAAAAAAAATGTTTTTTTCTTTTTCTTTCTCTCTTTCTTTCTTTCTTTCTTTCTTTCTTTCTTTCTTTCTTTCTTTCTTTCTTTCTTTCTTTTTGTGTGTGTGTGTGTGTGTGTGTATTTTCGAGACAGGGTTTCTCTGTAGCTTTTGGTTCCTGTCCTGGAACTAGCTCTTGTAGACCAGGATGGCCTTGAACTCACAGAGATCCACCTGCCTCTGCCTCCGAAGTACTGGGATTAAAGGCGTGCGCCATCACCGCCCGGCATTTCATTTCTTTATGATGGTTTTGCCAAGATCCTCTTAAGAGTCCGAACTGACTCTTCAGAAACTTAAAGGTGTTTTTCAGACCAAAGGGGAGAAGAAACAAAACCAGATTTGGACAGTGGGTGTAGCTCAGCCACAGACTACTTGCTGGTCATGTTAACCACCTTGACTTTGATCCTTAGTACCACAAAGGCAAACAAGCAAACAGTCCCACAGAGTGTAAGTGGAGAGGACAGAGGAGCTAAAGAAACAAACAGCTTCTGAGTCATGGGGAGCATCTCACTGCTCAACAAAAATGGGCATTGTATTCATGTGTGCGGAGAGGACATGCAGGGAGAGGGAAAATGGAAATATGAATGGCTGCATGACTGAATCTCAATGTGCTTTTCCCAAATTAATTCTATGTGTAGGTAATTTATGTATATTTGATGTAGATTTGGTTACTGACACAGAAAGTTTAATATAAGATGCATATACCAATTTTTTTATTTTTTTAATTTTTATTTATTTATTTTTATTTTTTCTATACCAATTTTTTAAATAAAAATTACATTTTAGTCAGATGTGTTAGTACCTGATTTTAATCCCAGTACTCAGGAAGCAGAGACAGGCTTCAGTGTAAGTTCAAGGGTAGCCTCATATACACAGTGAGACCCTGCCTCAAAAATAAAACAAATAAAAATTACACTTATTTATTTTGTGTGTGGGATGGTATGCATGTAAAGATCAGAGGACCACTTTTGGGAGCCATTTCTCTCCCTCCTCCCTGTAGGCCCTGGGGATCTAACTTAGGTCATTAAGATTTGAAGGCTTTACCTACTGAGCCATTTTGCCAGCCCTATACTAAATTTTTAAATAGTTTAGATATTGAGGTGCTTGTTATATAACTTCCTAAAGAAATTTAGATTCCTTTATCAGCTGTGATGTTTAAGATAATCTTTTGTAGGAGGTAATAGCTGATTTTGGTTTGTTTGGAAAAACCTAGAATAAATAGGACACACTGTTCACCATTTGATCTGGTTTACATTCCATATTGACTTTTTTTTTTCTGCTTTGTTTGAGATGGACCCTCAAAACAATATAAAAGAAGTTGTTAGGCTTTCTATAGTATAAACCAAAATGCCTCCAATTTGAGTCACTATTGTGCTTCAAGGAGGTCACACCCTTATTAACTTACTGGAGACTCTTCCAGCTGGGTTGACCTTTGAAAGAGATTTAAATGCTTAATATAGGATCAGGTCTTTCTCTGTAATTGGATTTTATTTCATAAGAGTAAATATGTTGATTCCTTAAATGGAAAAGATGTATGATTCCAAGGTGTGGACACTGAACCTTTTATTTAGAAGTGTGCACACACATGTGGAGGTTCAGAAGGTAACCTGCAGAAGTCTGTTCTCCTTTCATTATGTGGATCCCAGGAATTGAACACAGACTATCAGGAGTTCGTGGCAGGCACCTTCACCCACTGAGCTATCTGAAGGGTTTTTTTTTCTTTTAATAAAAATATAAATAAATTGACATGTGTAATGAAAATTTGGAAGTTAACTGGTATGTACTTAAAAAAAAAACCATACCACCACTTCCTCTCATGCATATACAAGTCTTTTAACCTAGCTGGGATGCTCACAGAAACAATCGAGGAACTCCTTGTGAATGGAGTGGCCAGCCTCTTCCACCTCTGCCTTTTCTAGTTCTTTTGCAGGTTTTTCTTTTTCCATGCAGCCTTGCTGTTTTGCCAGGTTGTCCTTGAACTCTTAGGCTCAAGTTAGTTAGGTAGCCTTTCAGTAGCTAGAACTGCCTGTATGTACCGCTACTATGTCCAGCCTCAGCTGTTTTTAATTGCCTAGTGTAAATGAAGGGGAAAGCCACACCTGGTACACTTATTGTATTACAGGGAAAGCTTTGAATATGTATTTAAATTCAAAATGCATGAGCTCATGTTTAAATAGTGAATAAGCCTAATCACTAATGCATACCCCAGCAGGCACAAATATTTCGAATTAAGTGTTACTTTGTATTCTGCTCAATTATTTCAACTTTCTAATTTATTGAGTAGTCATGAAAGGAATATTGCTTTTGGGTGTATGTTAATCATAGTTAATATGTAGAGTGGTTTAATGTTTGTTTTAATACACTGTTCTAGACACAAGTAAACTCTCTACCCTTCAGATTCTTCTTCCCCCAGTATTATAAGAGAAGGGACCAAAGTCAATATTTATGAGACTACTATTAGATATTAGAGGTAGAGCCAACTAGAGCAGTGGTTCTCAATATATCAGATAGCCTTCATATCATATATTTACGTTACAATTAATAACAGTAGCAAAATTATAGTTATGAAATAGCAACAAAATAATTTTCTGTTTGAAGTCACTATAACATGTGGACCTGTATTAAAGGTTGCAGCATTAGATTGAGGACCACTGACTAGAGAGTAATTGCTACCCTTGAACAGTGAGGAAGACAACTCCAAAGGAAGGCTGGAACAGTGGGTTTGTCTTTGGAGGCTGACCAGGTGTTTGCTAGGCAAGGAAACAGGTAGAACCTTCGTGAGTAAGGAACAGCTTGTGCAGAGTCTGAAAGACTGACGATTGTTTAAGGCACTTTATTTTCAGGGAGAAAGATGAGGTGAAGAAAGGGTTTTACCACTATAATCTCAAAATGACCTGGAACTCACTGTGAAATCTAGACTGACCTTGAATTTGCAGCAGTCCTCCCACCTCCGCTTCCTGAGTGCTGGGATTATAGGTACGAGCCACCATACCTGGCTTTGTTAAGTAAAATACTTTGAAGTTACATTATCTTTTGGGCTGAGGAGTTAGCTTAGCCAGTAAAGAATCTGCTGTATAAGCAAAAGGATCTGAGTTCAGGCCCCAGTAATTATATGAGAAGGTAGGCATGATGGTATTCACTTATAATTGCAACACTGGGATAACAGGAGCCTTACTTGCAGAGCCCAGGTCCTAGTGAGAGACCTTGTCTCAGAAAACAAGTGGACAGCGCCTGGGGAACAACACCTGGGATCGACATTGACCTCTGGACTCCATGTGAACCCTCATACAGGAGCACACATACTAGTTAAAAATTGTTTTAGTTACTTGGGAGCCAGGCAGTGGTGGCACATGCCTTAATCCCAGCACTAGGGAGTCAGAGGCAGGGATCTCTGAGTTCAAGGCCAGCCTGGTCTACAGAGCAAGTTCCAGGTTAGCCAGGGCCACACAGAGAAACCCTGTCTCAGTGAAAAAAAAGAAGAGGAGGAGGAGGAGAAGAAGAAGAAGAAGAAAAAGGATAAAGTAAAGTTAGTTACTGAGTATCAGTTCAAGACTTTCCAGGAATTTACTGAATTTCTCTAAGCCTCAGTTTCCTTATGGAAGAAAAGAGGACCATCCTCGCTGGATTGCACTTGTAAAGAGCTCACCACAGTGAGAGCTCTTACCAGCTACCTCCCTTCTGAGAAAGGGTGTCTTTTCTGAATTTCTGAAGGAAGTTTAAAGTAGGAGTGAACTGAGTAGATAAGGTGTGGTTGGGATGTAGAAGGAGAGGACACATATGATAGGAGAAAGGACTGTTAGTTTGCACTGCTTGATTGAGGCATTAGTTCTGCAAGAAAATTGAAGCTTTCTACCCTGAAGATTGCATAAAAGATATGCTCCTTGAGCTCAGAATGACTGGAAGGCAATGTGGAACCAATAGTGGGGAGAGTGTATGAGCCCTTGTCTGCTGAGCAGACAGGCTCAGTTATATAAGCAATAATGTGGCAATAAATGGGCAGGCAAGAACCAGATGGCCCCAGGGGAAGAATGCAAAGGGCAACAGGATAAATACAGGTCAAAATTGTTGACAAGTGTCTGAACAATTGATAGTGGCAACATGAGTCAGGAGGTAGTCTTCACTTGTTCGCTAGTTCTTGCAGTGGATAGCTACAATCTTACTACTTAGGAAACTATAATGAAAAGAATAACTGATTGGGATAGATTGAAATTACTACAGGATTGTCTTGGTGGTAGAATAGGAAAGTTAGATATTGTCCGAGTTCACTTTCTATCATGGTGATAAACATCATGATCAGAAACAGTATGCAAAGAAAAGGATTTATTTCATTTTACAGTAATACTCCATCATTGAGGAAAGTCAGAAACCTGCAGGCAAGAACTGAAGCAGAAGCCATGGAAGAATTTTACTTACTGGCTTCTTTTCAATGCCTTGCTCAGCCTGTTTTCTAATACCACCCAGGACCACCTGCCCAGAAGTGGCACTGTCCACAGTGGTCTGGGCCCTCCCACATCAGTCATTAATCAAGTGTAAGATATATACACTTATCTACCTTATTTTCAATTGAAGCATTTTCTCAATTGAGGTTCCCTCTTCCTGGATGACCTAGCTTGTATCAAGGTGAAAAAACAGAACCATAACCAACACAGATATCAAGAATATATAAAGAAAAAGATGATCCATTTTGACTTTACCATGTCCTATACCTTGAAATTTAATATCATTCTGTCTCTGAAGGAGACTTGATTGACCAGTGGTTAACCTTGACCTTTAACAAAAGCCGCTTAACCATATAACACAGGCTTTTCTCTCTTGGCACTGGATAGATATTCCTAACTGACAGGTACCAAAATAGTACAGGACCAGCAACGGAAGGGGCCTCTTTCGGGGAACTAAAGTTTTCTGTTCTATAGATGGAAATTGAGGGTAAGCATTCTGCAGTTTCTTTCCCCTTAGTGGTTTGGCACATTACATTAAGCAAGTCAAATTTAAAAAAAAAATCATGGCAATTCCATATGCCAGAGATGAGGAAAATAATTAAAATCATTGCAGTTACTTCTAAATCATCACTGAATAAACATTTCAAATATTGACTAGAATCAAACATTATAAAGCCAATTAAGGTCATTCCATACTTCAAATTGTTTATGGAACATGTTTTATTCTCATTGTCATTAAGCATATTTTTGACTTGGCACCTTATATCAATTTCAAATTAGTCCAGGGAACCAAATCTTTCCTCATTTGATTTATCAGTTTTGATGAGTTAAGGTTCTTAGGTAGAATCCTGTATTAATTGAAACAAGTAAGGGAGTTTATTGCATGGACACCAAGGTGTGTCCTTTTAATACAAGGGCACACTTTAAGCTAGGCAGCAATACTGGGCCTGGTCTCATGCTGGCAGGCATCCTGCATTTCTTGCCATCTAATTAACTTCTTCCCTTGCATCCACTTTATTTATTTCTCCATCCCTGGGTTTTCTATCTTTCTCATTCCTGGGGCACAATACCGCTGCCATGCAGCACCTAGATTTATAGATCCGTTGTAGACTATGAGTAATGTTGCTGCCTTTGACTCACAGGTCTGTGTGCCTTTGGAGGGAAACTGATTCAGTAGCTTTAGGTAAATTGCGACGATACTGAATAGAATCCATGAGTGCATGACTGGAAATAGCAATGTTATTCTCAATAGCTCCAATCGAGACACGATCTAAAGATCCATCATGTGGTGAATGTCTAAACACACAGTGGTATATCCATACAGTCCACTACAAATACCAACTATAAATAAATACTGATACCTGCTACAATATAAAAGAAACTGACAAACATGAAACTAATAAATGGGTCTAGTCACAAAAGACTAAATATTGGATGATTGCTGACACTGGACATGAGATTGTGAAAGTTGCTAGTGAAGATACGTGGTGGACTGTTCTGTATATTTTGAAATTCTTTGTCACAATTTTTAAAAAGTTCCTAGTCACTTTTTGTTGATATTTCTAAAACACGGACTCTCAGTTTTCACCCGCTACTTTCTTGGCTGTTTTCTTTCTCTTTTTCCCTGACCTGGCCTGTAACATCCTCACAACATATACACACATGGAGTGTGTTGTGCTTCCATCTCAGTGGAGGGGACATTCCTGCCCTGCCAGCTCAATTTCTTCTTCTCAACTTTCTCTTTCACTGATCATCTACTCCCCTTTAGTCCAGACAAAGCTAGCTCTATGGGACTCTCAATGTGGGTCCTCCTTCTGTTCACAGATGACTTTTTTTTTTTTTTTTTGTAGTTTAGCATGCCAGAGGGCACAGAAAGAGCAAGCCTTCTTATGATTCTTCCTCTGAAAGAAAACCACCCACCCAGGACTTAATTGCTTCCTAAAGGTCCCATGATCAAATCCTGTTAAGAATGGATTATCAAGGGCTGAAGACATGGCTCAGCAGGTAAGAGCACTGGTTGCTCTTCCAGAGGACCTGCATTCAAGTCCCAGCACCCACATGACAACTCATAACTGTCTGGGACTCTAGCTCCAGTTCCCTCACACAGACATATATTCAGGCAATACACCAATGTACATAAAATAAAAATAAATTTAAAAAATGAATTGAATATCAACATATGAATTGGTGTGTGGGGGCATAGTTGGCCCACAGTGCACACATTATTATGAAGTTCCAGAGCAGTAAGGGATAGATTGTTCTGAAGACTTAGGAACATGGATGAAGGGTTACTTACAAGAATATGGGTAATCACAAAACAGTTACACCACAAACTCTCACCCCATTATAGATGATGACCTCATGAAAGTTACTTTATACAAACCCTACACTATTTCCTATTACAATGGCACTGTTATTTATGCTGTCTCAGATACTGAGAACTTGTCTTTATGTACTTACAAAAGGGATGAGGTTAATTTGTAAGTTAATTATAAATATTTTTTCATAGAAGGATATGCAGGAATAGTTCATGTTAAATGTACAATGCACTAATTTTTATTAATCTGTTTTCTAAGTTTTTACTTCCAATGAGTAAAAATACTCTAGGATTTTTATTGTTCTTCATTGGCCACTGACATTTTTATTTAGTTTGATCATCAACCAAACATTCATTGATCTGTTACTGTGTGCTAGCTACATTATGTTCTTGGCATGAAAGATCTAGATATGCAAAATAGTGCATGGTAACTATTGTGAATCTTATAGTGGGAAAGGCAGGACACAAACATGAACTAGTGATGCTGTTTACCAGGCTTCACATTGAGTAGTATGTCAGTAAGTGAGGGTCCTACTCATGCCATCTGAGACCTGAACAACATCTATGAGAATGTTAGCAAAATATCCCTAAGTGGAAAAACCAGAGAGTCAGTGTGGTTAGAACATCTGCCAGGGACAGCCTGGTAAGAGATGAAGTTGGGGAGGAAGTTAGAAGTCACGCTGTAATATAGGGCTGTGCAAACTAAATAGAGTAGTCAGGTTTTGTTTCTTATACAACACATTGTAATTTAAAATCGAATGAATGAGATTTTAGTTGTGGTTAACAGAAATTTAAAATTATGGTTAAATTATTAGAGAAGCCTATATTGTGTCAAAAACTCACTGCAGAGC
This sequence comes from Chionomys nivalis, assembly GCF_950005125.1. Classification (NCBI taxonomy): domain Eukaryota; kingdom Metazoa; phylum Chordata; class Mammalia; order Rodentia; family Cricetidae; genus Chionomys; species Chionomys nivalis. The sequence goes on from NC_080090.1 coordinate 60,705,314, forward strand.
TCAAGCTCAGTATCAAATTGTAGTATTAAAAGTCAATGCAAGGACTGTATGCTGCCTTAGAATAGGATTCTCAGCACAACAGACAACAGAAATAACTCTGAAGACCTGATTGTAATGCCTACATTCAGATTTCTTGCAGACTGAAAATGTAGTAGAAGCCTACTTTTATTTTTTAATTCTTCATTTTGTTTTGAAAAGTTAAATTATTTGGGGCCTTAAATGCTAAGTGCTAATGCTCAGCAGCTAAGAGCACTTCCCCTTCTTCCAGAGAACCCAAGTTCTCTTCCCAGTACTCATGTAGGGAGGCACCTCACCCCTTCTTTTGATCTGTAAGTGTAGCTGTTCATACATAGCATACTCTCACACAAACATACAGGGGTGATTTGAATGAGAATGGCCCCCATAGGCTCAAATATTTGAATACTTAGCCCATATTGGAGGATCAGTTTAAGAAGGATTAGGAAGTGTGATCTTGGAGGAGGTGTATTGCTGAGGGCTCACACCTCCTTTTGATGTTTCAAAAGCTCTTGTTATTGCCAGTTAGCTCTCTCTGGCTCCTGCTTGCTCATAAGGATGTCAGCTCTAAGCTCCTGCCCAATACCAGGCTGGCCTGCCTGCTGCCATTTTCTCTGCCATGGTAGCCATGGATCTTAACCCTCTAAACTGTAAGCAATAAACTATTGTTTCTATAAGTTGCCTTGGTTATGATATCTCTTCATAGCAAAAGAAAATTAGCTAAGATATACACATATATACATATAAAAGAACAAGTAAATATTTAAAGTTAAATTATTTTAAGTGGTGCATGAAAACAAAAATGTGCATTTTTTGTGTATCACACAATATTTTGATACATGTAAAAGTTGTGGAATGCCTAAATTGATTAAATATATCTATTTAATTAAGAACTGATCATTTCTTTGTGGAAAAAACATTCCAAGTCCTTTATTTTAGCTCTGAAGATAAAACAAACAAATACAGAGACTTAAATAGTCCAGGTTAATTCTGAACTCTACATAGCAGAGTATGAACTTGAACTCCTGATCCTCCTACATGCATATCCCAAGTACTAGGATTAGGTATGCTCAACTTTTCTACCTTAAAAATATGTATAATACATTACTATTTTTTGTATTCACCAAACTATACAGTGATGCCCAGAATTTGTTTCCCTAACTATACAGCAGTTGCCGTTGATCAACTATTCCCCATTCTTCTCTACCCTGCTAGTCTCCTTAGTCTGTGGTAGCTAGTTCCAGCTGAACTGGAACTCACTATTTAGGCCAGGCTGGCCTTGACCTCACAGAGATCCCTCTGTCTCTGCCTCCCAAAGGCATGCACTACCATGCCCTGTTGGAAATTGTAACTACTTTCATTTTGACATAATCACTTCCAGTCCCATATCTATTTCCATAAATTACAAAATTTGTTTCCTCTTCCTTCTTTTGTTTTTGTTTTTGTTTTTGTTTTGTTAATGGGTAACTATATTCCCTTGGCATATAATCTACTCTTTCTTTATCCACTTAGCTGTTGGTGGACACTTAGGTTGTTTCCACTTCTTAGCTGTCAGAACAGATATCTCTATAGATAGATTTACAGTCCCTTGGGTATACAACCAGTAATGGGATTGCTAGATTATATAGGAGTTTATTTTTATCTTTTGAAGAAATTTTATATTGTTTTCTACAGAGTCTGTGCCTGCCTACATTCTACCAGCAGTAAGGGTTCTATTTACACAACATCTTCCTCAGCATTTGTTCCTGTAATTTTTTTTTTGTAATGGCCATTCTTCCTGAAGCAAGGTTAATAACTTATTGTGGCTTTAATTTCAACTTCCCTGATAATTTAACAATATTTAGTATATTTTCATGTAACTGTTATAAAACAGAATCTCTCATCGTATAGTCAGGACTGTAATTGTTTGGTATAAAGAAGTGGTTCTCAACCTTTCTAATTCTGCCATCTTTTAATACAGTTCCTCATGTGGTAACCCCCCCCCACATAAAATTATTTTCGTTGCTACTTCATAACTGTAATTTTGCTACTATTAGGAGTTGTAATGTAAATATTTTTAGCTATAGAGGTTGGTCAGAGGGTCGCAATCAACAAGTTGAGAACCTGTAGACTAAAGAAAATGTTAGTTAAATATAAAGTATATATATATAAAATGGGAGGGGGGTTCTCAATTGGTGATGTGGGAGTGATTTCTTTCTAATCTGTTGCTTTCATTGGTTAATTAATAAAGAAACTGCCTTGGCCCATTTGATAGGCCAATCCTTAGGTGGGTGGAGTAGACAGAATAGAATGCTGGGAGAAAGAAGCCGAGTCAGGCAGTCGCCATGATTCTCCCACTCCAGACAGATGCAGGTTAAGATCTTTCCTGGTAAGCCAGCTCGTGGTGCTACACAGAATATTAGAAATGGGTTAGATCAATATGTAAGAGCTAGCCAATAAGAGGTTAAAACTAATGGGCCAAGCAGTGTTTAAAAGAATACAGTTTCAGCCGGGCGGTGGTGGCGCACGCCTTTAATCCCAGCACTCGAGAGGCAGAGGCAGGCGGATCTCTGTGAGTTCGAGGCCAGCCTGGTCTACAAGAGGTAGTTCCAGGACTGGGACCAAAAAGCTACGGAGAAACCCTGTCTCGAAAAATCCAAAAAAAAAAAAGAATACAGTTTCAGTGTAATTATTTCGGGTAAAGCTAGCCGGGTGGTGGGAAGCAGCCCCGCCACTCTCATCACTACAAATTGGGAACTGGTACTCACTCTGTAGACCAGGGTGGCCTTGAACTCAGAGAGTTGTGTCTGCCTCTGCCTTCTGAGTGCTCAGACTAAAGGCTTGTGCCAGCACTGCCTGGCCATACTATCATTTTAATTAAAAAAAAAATATATGGTAAGTTTTGTCATAGGATCTCATAACTTTCCTTCTATAGAAATTCTCTGCTAGAAAAATTTATTTCTAGGTGCTTTGAGAGGGTCAATTACTGTTTTGTATGTTTCAGTTCATATTGTTTGTTTGTTCATTTGTTTGCTTGAAGTAGCATCTCATGAAGCCCAGGATGGCCTCAAACTTGCTTAGCTTGCCCCAGAACTCCTGGTTCTTTTATTCTACCTCCCAAGTTCTGGGATTGCAGGCACATACCACTATCACTTGGAAACACAGTTAATAAATTTGTGAAGCAATCTAATGGCCAAAGGTTAAAGATTTTAAAAAACTTTTTTATTTTACCTTTTTATGGTAGCATTTCTACTATCTACTGTGATAGTACATTTCTTTTACCCTTGACTTTATTGAGTCTTTACAAACTACTCAGCAGACTTGTATAGAAGTAATAGTTCATTTTCTGCTCGTGTCTTTTTATGTATAAACATTAATAGGCTTGGGAATAAATGCAGTTACCTCTTATGAGAATAGCTTAATACTCTCAAGAGTTTAGTACTTTCAGAGCACTAGATTTCCTTATATGAGGAATGGAGAACATTAAGCAAGCAAGAATATAGGGATCATATTTTTTATTGCATGTGGCTTCAGAGCAGGCGACCATCAAGTACATTAGTACATAACAATATAAGTGTGTCGCTCCTTTGTGGGTAGCTAGAGTTTGAATAGCTGACCGTGGCTGAGAACTGATGGATATTGCTGAATTTTATTAGCTTTGCTGTCATGGTATGATTATGGACAAACTGTAAAGTTCGTGGTTACCTCAATGGAAAACATTTGATCTCTTAAATGGTTGGGCTTTCTGGTGGGGTAGCTCAGACTAGACCTTGATCTAGCACACTGATTTTGTTTGTGCATGCACCATTGACCAAAGCAAGGCCAAAGTCTACTTCCATCATGATGTGCTCTGCCATAGAAGTTAGAGGAAGGATGATAGTTTTGCAGATGAATATATTTGTGTATTGTACACACACATGCATCAATGTGTCAGGGAGTGGGGGGTGATTATTGACTCTTAATGCATTCACCATTGTTTGGTTAGCTATAGAAAATATTAATGGCATGTTTTTCGTCATTACACAGTTTGTATTCATAAAATGTGTGTTTCCATGTCATCAGAAAATTATACACAATCATAGACATAGTCATGGGAAAATGTAACAAATTCTAATTGGAATTCAGATTTACCAGCACATTACTTTTGGGGGGATTTTTTATGATTACTGTCGTGACTAGATCTAATCATGGGTCCACCTATACTGTTTCACAATAATCACCATCACTTCAAATACATATTTTAATAAAATACTTATTTGTTTATTTTGTGTATGTGTGCCTGAGTGTATGTATGTGTGTTATGTGCATGGAGGTTCTTATGAAGAGGGCATCAGATCCCTAGGAACTAAAGTTACAAGTGGTTGTTAGCTGACTTCTGTGGGTGTTAGGAATGGAATCTGTGTCCTCTACAAGAACAGCAAGTGCTCTTAATTGCTGAACCATCTCTCCAGTCTTCATCTAGATCTTTATATACCACCAGTTTGTATCCATGTGAAATGTTATTAGATAATTTTGTTCTGAGTCACATGTGTGATTTGCATAATAGTAGGAATATTCCTTTTGAGTCATCTTCTTAGTGGGTTCTGGGGCTCTTTTTTGGTTTTTTGAGACAGGGTCTCTATGTAGCTTTGGAGCCTGTCCTACAACTCACTCTGTAGACCAGGCTGGCCTTAAACTCACAGAGATCTGCCTGCCTCTGCCTTGAGATTAAAGGCCTAGGGATCTTACTTTAAAAAAATTGTAGATAGGGTCTCCTGTTGCCTGGGACCTTGAACTCTGATCCTCTTGCCTTTACTTTCAGCCAATCCTGAGGTTATCAAGACAGAGCACCACCCCAGGTTTGTAAGATGCTAAGGAAGAAATCCAGAGATTTGTGCACATTTGGGCTAGTATTCTACCAGCTGTGCTACGTTCCCCAGTCCTTGCACTTCAAGTCTTCTCAATGCAATAACTTGTAAATTGTTTTGGAATCAGTTAAAAAAGCTTTTTACAATGACAGTCAATATGTGTTTGTGAAAACATAGCTCTAATAATAGTACTGATATCTGTGCTAAGTGTTTCTGCTTACTTCTATTTTATATTTATATGTTTATTATCTGTTTCATTCCACATTCCTCCTAGAATATGAATCTTTTTGTTTTGAGATATTTCATACATACATTTCATTGTACTTTGACTCACATTCCCTTTTCTTTTCTGACCCTCTGAGTATCTGCTCTTACTCTTATTTTTTTTTTTTTAAAAAAAATCTAGATTCTGGCCTGGCAGTGATGGTGCACGCCTTTAATCCCAGCTCTTGGGAGGCAGAGGCAGGAGGATCTCTGTGTGTTTGAGGCCAGCCTGGTCTACAGAGTTCCCAGATAGGCTCCAAAGCTACACAGAGAAAACCTGTCTTGAAAAACAAAAGACAAACAAAGAAATCTAGATTCTGTATTGGGGCGGAATGTTTGTCTTCTCAAGTTTATTTCATTTAGCATGCTGATATCCAGTTCCATCCATTTTCCTGTCGTTTTTCCTGAAACTTTTAAGTGAATTGGCACTTTTCTTTCCTGTTCCTTCCAAAAGTAATTATGAACAGAAATCTTGCCAGTGCAGCTCTAGGGTAACAACACTATTATTCCAACCTGGTCCATCTCTGTAGTCCAGGGATTCTCAATAGTTCTGGAGTCATGGAGTTCTTTGGCAGTCTGGTTCAGTCTACCAGCCTAGAGCAGGAAAATATTTTTATTTTTTTCTCTTTTTTCTTTGCAGGAAAATATTTTTTAAGTGTAGAAAGTACACAAAGCTACATAGGAAACTAATGATACTAGAATACACTGGTCAAGGCAAATAAAATTCAAGTTTCTGATATTGTAGTATATGCTTCTTTATTAATACAGTAGACTGCAAGGTAGTGCTAGTAAGTCTGCTAACTATTGCAATGCCAAAAATGAAAAATATAAACAGTATTTTGAGATGAAAACACTGCCTGTAGAGTGGCTTAAATATTTGTAGTATTTTTTTGGTACACTTACAAATAATGCGTTATTCTTACCTACATTTATAACTGAAAGCTGATAAATTCAATTAGAGGTTCAGAGAAATAGGTTTTTTTTTTTTCTGTCTTAGCACAAGAGTAGTGAATTTTCTCCATGTCTTAACCACACCTTCCTGGTGTGGTCTCTCTGAGTTTCTTTGGCAAATAAAATAATTCGCGTGTGTGTGTGTGTGTGTGTGTGTGTGTTTGTGTGTGTGTGTGTGTTATAGTTAATCTCTTACTAACTCTTAACCTTTATAAGAGCAAGAGTTATGTTTGGTTTTACTTACCATTTTCCTTCCAGCCCAACATTCTGTTCACTGTACACATCATGCATACTCAGTGAATAGTACTGGAAACCAATAATGAACCATACAAGTCTAATTATTGGTCTGCTGTTTGCTTGTGACAAATACATCCATCAGTATTTATGCACATAGAAGGGGAAATATTAATTTAGTTGTGTTGAGGATTGAACTCTGGCCATATACTTTCTGTGCAATCACTGTACTATTATATCTACAAAGTTATTTTTAAATATTTTTTTCTATTTTTCTATTCTTAGATATATGTACCAAATTCTTATAAAACCAACTGTGGGCTCATATTAGAGTGTAGCTGTGTGCTTAGCTCTTACCTGTTTAAAAGATAATACTGCTCTTATTTGTGTTACACATTTGTTAATGGTTTACATACCCTCCTCCTGTGTAACATGTAGCACTGTATTGAGTATTTAAAGACCTTCAAGCAAGTAACAGTCTGGTTGGGGAGGCAGCAGTGTAAACAACTTGGCTGATGATGTGAACAATATTAGATATGTAGGTGACATTGCCCCTTTATTCCTGTCATGCTCTGTACCTTCAGGCCCTCCCTGAAATGGGATATCCTTCCTGCCTTTCTAAGTTATGTGCTGAAATTCATTTTCCATGTGGGTTTTTTTAATTTTACCCCTCTGTCTAGAGTATTTCCTGGCACCGTCAACTGTAGGAGGAGGGCTCTTGTTGGTTCCCGACCACTAAGTCCCGAAATAGCCACACAGAAACTATATTGTTTAAAATACTGTTTGGCCAATTACTTAAGCATATTGCTAGCTAACTCTTACATCTAGAATTAACCCATCTCCATTATTTTATATTTTACCACGAGGTTCATGGCCTACCTGCAAGGTTCCAACATCTCTCTCTGGCAAGGCTACATGGCTTCTCTTCCTACCTTCCTTCTCCCAGCATTCAGCCTAGCTTTCACTGCCTAAGTTCTACCTTGCTATAGGCCAAGCCAGTTGCTTTATTAACCAGTGGTTTTCACTGCATACATAGGGGAATCCCACATCAGTCAACAGGCAGTGTTTCTAGTGAATAAATAAAGGGATGTGGGCTACATAGTAAAACTCTGTGCCAAATAAACAACATTTAACAAAATTCATTAGACTAAATTGTTCTTCAAAGTTGCATTAATGAATGTATCTACCAGTAATGTTTATCCATGCCTATTTCAGTTCTGAGCATTATTTATTTTTTCCTTTTTTTTTTTTCGGTTTTTCAAGACAGGGTTTCTCTGTGTAGCCCTACCTGTCCTTGAACTTAATCTGTAGACCAGGCTGTTGTCAAACTCAGAGAGCATCCTGACTCTGCTTCCTGAGTGCTGAAATTGAAGGCGTGCACCACCAGTTAGGCTTTTTTTTTATAAAGAAAACTTTTAAAAGAGCTTTATTTTAAAGAAAAAAAAAACAGAATTTGTCAATTTGTCAGGATGTAGGGAAGAAAAGTATTCTAGACAGAAAGAATAGCACTTCCAGGAGCATGTGTGGGAATTTTAACTTCTTCCAACTGCAGAAAGACGTGAGAACGTGGGAATTAGTTGTGAGAATTTGTGAGTCTCACACTGAACTAAGTTCACTTGAGACTGGCTTCAAAATCATGACAGACCTCTTACCTCAGCCTTGAGTTATGGAATTATAGGTGTGAAAGCAATTATTTGCAAAGAGATAGTTATGATTCTTTCTAAAAAGAAGAGCTTTAAAATCCTGATCCATTTACCTATATAAACCTCGTTGTAGCTAGTTATGGAGGTCTATACAATGAGGGACTTCCCTTACATATGCAGATGTCTTTCAGAGACATACCTTTTTACCATTTCAGTTGTCTTTAAGAACGTACTGCATACCTTTTACAGCTTTCTTTGTTTGTGGATTTTGTTTTGGAAACAGTTCCCTAGCAAAGCACTTCCTGATCTGGACAACAACACGGGATGCAGGGAAGGATGTGAAGTTTCATGGAGTTAGAGACTCAAAAGTCCTTTTCTGGAATAACCCTAATATTGTTAACAGCCAAAGGCTCCACTTGCAGTCTGTTGGAACAGTTGGTGGCACATCCTTCACAAGGCTGTTCTTAGAGTGTAGGAGTTAAAAATATGTCCATAGCAGTAATGTCCTGTCTGAACATATGCATCCTACTGTTAGAAAAGTGCATTGAGGCACCTGCCAATCACTCCCTCTCCCATTTTTATTCTAAGAATCACAAGGGGCTTTGGTGCACATTCTCAGCTATCTATTATTGTACTACTCCAAGCTAATAGATGGTGACAATTTTAATGATTGGAAATTCCATAACCCAAGGCAGTGTCAGAACTATACAGTATATAATAAATGCAAAGAATCAGGATAGCTCTTTTAAACAGCCAAAGTGTAACTCCTAAACTCTATGTAGAGTGCTGCAGCCCAATACTCACAATTACATTAATTCAATTCCTTCATGTAAAAGGATCATTTTTATCACTACTGCCTGAAAGGTGCAAATTGCTTTCGGTTTTGAATGTAGGCTGCTCAGCTTCCTTCTTTTAAATACATGTCCCACTTAAAGCATTCATGTCACCAGTCAATGTGTAGTACAAATTGTCATTGACTTGAACTCTTCAGAGATCTGAGCAACATTGTGTAACCTTGAGAAATAAGGTGTAACTTGTCATTGAAGGTTGGTACGTGAGTACTAACTGCCTTAATGAGCAGCTTTCACAGTGATGAGACAGTGCATAGAAGAGAATACGAGAGTGGGCTAGGAAGGATCCGAATCTATTTTATTGATGACTGAGTTAGCTGAACTCTCTGAAGTTCATTTTTCTCCTGAGACTTACCTCACAGTGTATTCACCTTCTTCTGGATTATTGTTAAGACTGAAGCCTGGGGGCTGGAGAGATGATTCAGTGGGTAAAGGTGCTTGCTACCAAGCCTAATGGCTTGAATTCAGTCCCATAGCAGAAGTAGAGAACCAAATGACACAGACTTTCCTCCTACCTCAGTGAAGAGAGCATGTACTCTCACATGTGTGCATGTATGTGAGCACACACATACAATAAAATATGTAATATTACTTTTTGTCAAGAAGGATTGAGACTTGGAGTACTACATTTGGTGCAAATGAGGGCTGTTGAGACTATACCAGGTAGTCTAACAGACTTCCTGGCAAAAGACAAGGGCCTTTTCTCCATTCTTATCAAGCTAAAACATGACAGACATTCCACTAAAACTGGGCAAATAAGTATTTATTTTGTTGTTTCTGCTAATTTTTTCTGTTCGCTCTCAGTGGGACTTACAAAGTATTGAAAATATTTGGATTTCATTATTTCTTTTGGCCAAGTAGTTATGTGACATATATCATTATTATATATTATACATTATGTAAATGTATATATCATTTATTCATTCATCCCCTGAAAAGCATCTAGATTCATTTAATATTTTGACTATTTTGACCAGTGCTGAAATAAGTATGGGGTTACAAGTGTCTTTTTGTTATTACTATAAATATTTCCCCTCTTTTGGGTATATACTCAGTGGTAGAATTGCTGGATCAGATATGGTAGTTCCATCTTTAGTTTTGGGGAAATCTTGATACTGTTTTCTATAATGACTGCTCCAACACCCATGCCTAGCAGTCTTGTGTGAGGGTTCCTATTCCTCTTGGTCCTCACCTGCATTTGCTATTTCTGGACTGCCTGATAATAGCTGTTCTCACTGGGGTGAATGATGTTTCACTGAGGTTTTCTTCTGCATTTCTCTGATGATGGGTGAGATTGGGCATCTTGTCAGCACTGCATGGACACAGAATGAAAAGAGGAGCACATTCTGTGGTTTCAGTCCTCATATTAACTTCATGATGGAGAGCCTTTATTTTCTTAAGGTTTATTAAGGAACTTCAAGGTCACAGTGCTGGAAAGTAGTGAGAGCAGGGTTTGGGCACAGGCTTTCAGCTGTGGGTCTGTGCTGCTTATTCTTATTCTCAATGCATAGCAGTTGTGCTTTGCACTCATGTAGTAGATATTATATTGACTATTCCTTTGATTATATATCACTTTGATATTCAGAATCTGGACTTTTTTTTTACCATTCAACAGTTTCTCAAAAGGTGGTAAGTTAGATATCAAACCTATAATTATAATTTCCTGGCTTATTGAAGCATGGCTTTTAAAGTTGAATGTTGCTTTAACATGATTGGCATTGTTTTCAAAATTTTATTCACTTTCTTTAGGGTATTTAAGTAGCAAAATAACTAAGCTTGTCTAAACTCCAAAAGCTTTGTATGTGAGAAAGAAGCTTCGTTCCATAGCAAGCTTAACTGGGGTGTCTGGTGTGCCCTGTTTCTTTTTCAGTCTTTTAAGCTAACTTAAACTCTTTAATCATAAAATATTTATTATTTACTTTGCTCAGTGACGTGTTAATACTAGAGTAAAGAAAATGGGTGCATTTGGTTCCTGCCTTCCTGAGATTTATGGTTTTAGAGATATTGATGTTGAGAAACTCAGGTTTTATTGTGACACAACCTTCTATAATTCTGCTATGTATTTGAGTAGTCACTGATGAAATTTAGATGTACAGCTAGAAAAGGAAATGTTTATCTAGGAAATTGAGGAAGAGATTTCTGAGCAACTGATTTACATTTCAGGATGAGTATCCCTAAACCAAAAATTTAAAGTCCGAATGCTCCAAAATTCAAACTTTTCCAAATACTCATCAAAAGTGGACAGTTTCATTCCTGGTATACCTTGAAAGCAGTAGGGAAAAAACAGTTATAGTTTTAAAATATTTTAAATTTATGTATAAATTATATGTAAAGTATAAGTGAATATTATGTTTAGACTTGGGTCCTATTCCTAAGATACCTTTTTTTTTTTTTCTTTTTTGATTTTCGAGACAGGGTTTCTCTCTAGCTTTTTGGTTCCTGTCCTGGAACTAGCTCTTCTAGACCAGGCTGGCCTCGAACTCACAGAGATCCGCCTGCCTCTGCCTCCCAAGTGCTGGGATTAAAGGCATGTGCCACCACCGCCTGGCAAGATACCTTACTTTATGCACCTAACTATTCCAAAAGAAAAAGAAAAAAAATCCCAAATCTGAAATACTTCTGATCCCAAGCATTTTTGGATAAAGGATATTCAGTTTGTATTACTATGTAAAACCATATAATAGTGGATGTAGGTAGATTAAAATAAAGGATTTAGCTTATAGCCAAGGCCTTTGGGCTAATGTCATACTGATAGTGAAGTTTATTATTATAGGGATAGTGTCTGTATATAGACTGCCATTTCAGAGAAAATGGTCATGAGTTTCATTTGGGGGGCTACTCTAAATTCTTTGCATAATGGAGGTAGTTTAAAGGTTGTTATTATAGGAGATTTGAGGTGATAAAAAGCAAAGCATTTTTGATCAGGTATAAAGCATACAGTTTCAGACTCTGATAGGATGTTGAGTACGTAAAATATTTGATGTTTCCACACAGTCACAGTTTGGATGGATAAGGGGAAAGCTATAATATCAACTAAAAATTCTCTTACATTGGAGAAAATGTGGGTTTAAAATTTTATATCAAATTAAAAAACATCAAGAATCACTTAATATGTTATTAAATGATATTGCTGTAGTGGCTTATTTTGGAGATTGTGGATTTTAATTTTTTCATAATATGGTAGAAAACCAAAGTGTTGTTCATGTTAAGTGAGCTACACACCCAGCTTTTTTATTTTAAATTTGACATTTTAGTGGTTTGTTATATACATTTTAAATTGTGATAAAATGTATATAACAAACTTTGCCTTTTAGCTTTTTAAATTTATACCCTTCAGTGGCATTAATTATATTCACATCAGGTGCCTCAGCAGTGCAGTAGCTATCTCGTCAGTCTCATATATTCAAATATTATAGACGTGTCATCAAACTTGTTCTCAAAGCCATTTCACACTCTCAAGACAGAGTCCGTGTGCTTCATTCTTCCGCAAGCCCTAGAACCTCTAATTTATTGACTGTCTCTATAAAGCTTTTTAAATAGTTCGTATAAAGGAGTTTTATATAAATGTTTGTCTTCATCCAGTAATTCAGGATATTGAGATCTTTCTTTGAAACATAAAACCTGAAAGCATGCTCACAACAGCAACAATGTATTTTGTGAATGAGTATATTATCTATTTAGTAGTAGTATCTGTCTTTTATATTTCATGGTGTTGAAATTGCCTGTTCAAATACTTATTATGGAAGTGAATCTTCATTTATTGCTATTAAAACCAAAGTCTCTTCATTTTTCATGATCTGCTAAGGTACTGTGTATAGAGACACAAAACTGAGCCGTGTGAGATGCTTTTGTGCCCAGAATGGGCTGTGCTTATCTTGACAGTGTAGAGCGGAGATGAAGGTGTCTGTTTCCAAACACCTCCCAGACTAGTACTGATTTTATTCCAGATACTCCAATTGTCACCACCTCTACCCCCAGGAACACCTATGATGTGCTGACAAGGCTCAAACAGATTCACTCTTCTTGTTCTGTTTCTGGTGCTGCTATTCACATTGGTTCCTACTCTCTGCAGCCTGTTTTCCTTTGTAGGTCAAGACAGGCCAATAATAAGATTTGGGTTATTTTTTTTTTTCACCTTTGGAAGTGAAAAGTTAAACTGAGTTGGGTGAACTCATTGTTTAGATAAAAATCAAAGCCATGAAAGATTGGTCAAAGGCATTTTGTGTGGCAGGCAGGTGTTAATGAGATACACCATATGCTGTGTATCCAAATGAGACAGATGATTGTGTTCTGTTCTGTAGATTTTACTACTTTCCGTGCCAACTGCCGCTCAAATTTGTCTCACAAAAGGTACCAGGCAGGAGCTACAGACAGACCATTCCACATTTATAGTACTGGAAAAATCATTCAAAGATATGTCCAAGACATGTGTGTCATCCAACATAAGCTGATCTTGCACTCAGAAGTGGCTAGAGCACATGTCTGATTAGAAGAGAGAGCAGCAAAATTCAAGTTCATGCTCCATAATCTCAAGAAGCTTCAGTGTTCTTGGAAGAGAGCCCTCAGATCTGGAATGCCTGTGACTTCAAAGCAGGTTATAAGCAAGAACAGATTGGAGGGCACAGACGGGAAGTGTTTGGAACAGTGCCAGCTGTATCTAATTAGTAAAGCTTAGTTAATATGGAAAATGTGTATCATCTAAGAAAGAAGGTGTGCCAGTTAGTTGAAATTAGCTGAATTCTTATTCCTTTAGATGGTCAGAAAAGGATCTATAATAAAATTTATTTTGGTTATATATAGTCTATGTCTTAGGAGTTTTTGAACTCAGAATCTAGTGACAATCATTGAAATATGTACCAGTTTTAGAAGGCTTTATTTTATTATGTATACAAGTGCTTTGCTTGAATATATGTATGCGATTTTACCATATGTGTGCCTGGTACCTGTGGAAGTCAGAAGAGGGCATTGGACTCTCTGGACCTGGAATTAAGGATGGTTTTGAGTCATCATGTGAATGCTGGGAATTGAACCCAGATCCTGTGCAAGAGCAACAAGTTCTTAACTGCTAAGCCATCTCTCCAGCCCCCTCTCCAACTTTTTGTCCCTTTTTGTTGTTTTGTTTTTTGAGACAGGGCCTCACTCTATAGTCCTATGTAGCCTGCAACTCTCTATGTAGACCAGGCTGGGGTTGAACTCACAGATTCCTGCTTGTAATATATATCATTTTAGTGGTGTCAGCTGCTGATTGCTTTCATTTCTGCTCCCATTAAGCAGCATCGGTCTTCAAATTTTAATTATTGCCTAGCACTGTAGGAAAGCATGCCCTTTTCTAAGACACAGACAGTCTCATTGGGTCTCAGTGGAGTTATCCAACATAGGCTGTTCTCTCCAGATCTTTTTAGAAGAGCTATATAGTAAAACCATCCAGCTCAAAGGATGTTGATGGTTTCCCTGAAGGTTTGACTTGCACATACTTGTGATCAAGGTAACAGCAGTGTTTTCAGAGACACTCCTTTCACACCTGTGGGCTATCACGTAGGGCATGCTGTTTCTCATGCTGAAGAACAGCATGCCTCCCCCAACCCTTGATTGACTCCTCTTGATAAGGCAAACATGTCTAGCAAAACCTTTTATCCTGTGGATTTGATGAGACTTAACTCTGTGTCACCTGAGATAAAGAGCCCGTTGACTTCTAACCACATCTCCTGGTATGCCTGCCTCTTTTAGTATATTTATATTTTAAATTTTATTTTTTAATTTTTGAAATTTTTTGTCTTATTTTGTATGTGGGGGAGTGGGCACATGTGAAGATTAGAGAACAGCTTGTGTGGTTTAGTCTGTTTTCTACCATGTAGGTCCCAGAGATTGGCAGCAGCAGGTACCTTTACCCGCTGAGTCATCTCAGCCAGTTCTGTTCTGTTTTAAGTGGTATGGAAAATAGGTAAACTCGCTGTTTACTATAATTGGGTTGTCTAAAATAAAGGTTTTATAAAGGCTCATTGGAGTAACCACAGCAGAAAGGGGCAAGTTTTCACTTACTGCTATGTTAAAGTCAGTGTTTATATGGCATGAAAATGGTTGGCAGTTCTTTGCTTCAGAAAAGAAGTCTCAATACCCAAAAGATAGAAGCAAATTGTAAAGCTTTGGTAACTTCCTGAAGCACTCTTTAAATGCATACATTTTAGACACATTCTAGTGTCCAGGATAGATTTCCTAGCATATTTATCTACAACAGATCTTAAATATTGAAACTCAACAGAAGTTGATGCATACATTTTTCTGTAATTAGATAAGGACATACTTATTGCTAGTCTGAAGACGGTTCATAAAGACTGCCTAAGACCCTGTGCAGATGACAAATTTTGAGGGATGAGCTATATTTTTTTTCATGTTTTAAAATGCTATATCATCCTAAATTCTAGTGATTTTTTTTTCTCAGAGACACTCCACATTTGGAAGGACCAAGGCCAGTTGGTATCTTAGTAGTTCTTGTAAACTAACTCCATCTAAGGGTCCTGGGTTAAATTGTAGCTCTCGCCTAAGTGGGAGAAATTGAGGACACAGCCTTTCCTTGTAGGAGTGTAATTATGAAACTGCACATAGTAGCTTTGGCTCACAGCCACACCCAGTCATACAGTCTCCCCAAGCCTTAGACATGACTAACCCAGAGTGCAGTGAAACTCAGCCCAGAGAAAACAGTGAAGACAGAGCAGTGACTAGATGTTGAGTGACTGTTTTCTCAGTAATCTCTTCCACTGCCATACCCTGCAGTGCACACAGGAGTCTTTCATAGGCCCAGACTCAAACTGGGACAGGAAAGAACTGGTAAAGCTTTGGGCCAGCAGTATGGTGGTCTTACTTACTTGACTTTCGCATAAGGAGTCCACCTCGGTTGTTCACTTTTTAGAACAACTTTATAAAGAGATAATTTGTATATCTTTTATTCACCTGCTTGCACCATACAGTGACATAAAGAGCTGTGTTCATTGTCTTACCCCAAAACACCCCCTCATGTTCATTTGCAACCACTGATTTTCTCATCACTCGATCTACTTTCTGCCTATACTTTTACCTCCTCTGAAAATATACAATTGCAATATTATGGTGGGTAGTATTTTTGTACTGGCTTCTCTCAGTTAACAAACTGATTTTCGAGACTCATCTGCTATGGTGTATATGAATAGTTTCTTCCTTTTTAGTGCATATTAGTATTTCAAAGTGTGAGTGCCTCAGTTTTGTTTATCTGTTGGCTAACTGATGAGCTTTTTGTTTTGCTCTTTTTTAAAAAATTTTTTTGAGATAATAATATAATTACAACATTTTTCCCTTCCTTTTTCCTCCCTCCAAGCCCTCCCACACACCCCTTCTTGTTTTTCAGATTCATGGCTTTTTTTTATTAATTTTTATTGCATACATATATGTATATACATATATATTCCTAAATATAACCTGCTCAGTCATAATGTCACATGTATGCATGTTTTCGGGACTATTTGGATAACCAATTGGTGTGGTCTTCCCTGGAGAAAACTTCCTCTCACTGTCAACATTGTTTAGTTGCCTTTATGAACTTCTTGTTTCTACTTTTTGACTACTATAAATAATGCTGCCATGGACATCCACACCCAGATGTTTTATTTCTCTTGTACCTACAGTCTTTTAGACAGTATAAGTTTAACTTCTAAGAAATTCACATTTTTTTAAATCATATTCTGTGTTCCCAGCAGCCTTGTAAGGGCATTTTACATTATCCATATCCTCTTCTATACTTGGTGTTAGTCTCTTTCTTTATGACCTAGATAATTAAGCAAATATATAGTAAGTAGTTTCTCTTTTGAAATTTTAAGTTTATTTTCTTTTACTTATGTGTCAGAGGCATGTGAGTACAGGCCAAAGTATCATATGAGTTTGGAGTTGGAGACACAGGTAGTTGTGAGATGTCCAGCTTAGGTGCTGGAACCAAACTCAGGTTCTCTGCAAGAGAAGTATGCATTTGTGGTCTCTGAGCCATCTTTCCAGCTCCAGCTTTCTTTGGAAATTTTAAATTTGTATTTTTTTTGTTTTGTTTTTGAGTGTGGAGTTTATTTGAGATAAAGGGAATGGGAATGGAAAAGAGAATGGGAGAGAGAGACAGAGGGAAAAGAGAAGAGACAGGAAAATCCTATTGCTCCTTCAGAAGTGAGTTTGTATTTTTAAATAATGTTGAACATTATTTTTTGTTTGTTTGTTCATTTTTCAAAACAGGATTTCTGTTTGTAGTCCTCTGTAGATCACTCTGGCCCCAAACTCAGAGATTCATCTGCTTTTGCCTCCTGAATGCTGGGATTAAAGGTGTGAGCCACCACTGCCCAACTATTGTTGAACATCTTTTAATGTACTTAAAGAAGGATGCTTTAAAAAAAATCTCACACTAGCTCAGAATTGAGAAATACATGTTTATTTATTTAGGGGTAAACTTACAAATCAGAATCCTCTGCCTGAATGGAGATCAGAAACCGAAATCCACAACCCGAACAGAGAGGTCAGGAAAGAGGCCAGATGCAGGCTCTACATCAGCATATACAGTATAAGAGGATATCCCTCGGTGGGTGGGTAACCACTGGCTCTAAGACTTCCTACAGCATGTACTTTATTGGCAACCTTATGTTTTCTGTAGAATAATTTCTCTTCAAAGTATTTTAAACTGAATTGCCTTGCGCGCGCGTGCACACACACACACACAGTATTCTGGACACAAGCCCTTGTCAAATTTGTAAATATTTTTCTCGGTCTATAGCTTTTCGTGTATTAATGATGTCTTTTAAAGAAAAAAAAGTGTTGATTGGTTTTGTTTTTTCAAGACAGTTTTCCTGTGTAGCCCTGGCTTTCCCATGTGTGAGTGAAAGAGAGGCAGACAGACAGACAGACACACATATTGGGTGGAGCGGGGGAAACATGGGCATTCACACACAGCTACCCATGAAAGCCAGAAGTGTCAGATCCTCCTGGAGCTGGAGTTTAAGGTCATGAGCTGTTTGATGTGGGTGCTGGGAAGTGAACTTGTGTCCTCTACAAGAACACTGCATGCTTTTGACTGCTCAGCGATCTCTCCAGCCACCTATTTCTTTCTTTTTATAATTTCTTTATTTTTGATAATTTCATACACGTGTACAACAAAATATCATCATATCCACCCCAATTTTTTTCCTTCAAATCCCTTGTATACCCCTCAAACAATGTCTTCTTCCCAACTCCATATTTTCAGCTACTGCCCTTTCTGACCTTTTCTTGGTTTATTTTTGATTTTGTTTTTTGATAACCTACTAAGTCTAATAGTGTTTTCCACATGTGCGAGAGTATACAGCCATCCACTGGAGAATGGGAAACAAAACACCCTTGAGGAAGACGGATTTTTCTTTCCCAGTATCTATCAGCTGCTGGTAGCTCCTCAACAAGGTGTGAGGCCTGCTATGCTGCCTTCAGTGATGTTGCCTTAACCTTTGGGATCAAATATGTCTACTACACATGCTCTAGGTCTGTAAGAAAGAACAGACAGAATGGGGAAGGGGGCGCATATCTCTTTCTTTGAAGGAAGTTTCACATCCCACTTTATCTTAATTAGGTTTCTATTGCTATGAAAAGTGCCATGACCAAAAACAATCCAGGGGAAAAGAGTTCACTTTATCTTATGCTTCAGTGTAACCATCTATTATTGTGAGGAAGTCAGGGCAGGAACTGCAGCAGAAACCACAGAGAAACAATGTTCCTTGTGACTTACTTAGTTTTCTTTTATCATTCAGTACCAGCTGCCCAGTAGTAACACCACCCCCAATATGTTGGGTCCTCCCCTATCAATTAGCAATCAAGCAATCAAGAAAATGACCCCAAATTTGCCTACAGGAAATCTTAGGGAGGCATTATCTTAATTGTGGTTCCTCTTCCCTGATAACTCCAGCTTGTGTTAAGTTGAGAAACAAAACAAGACATAGTTCTATTGATTCCATTGATGACAACATGTCACTGATAATTATAGATTGAAAGAGAACTTGGTTGTGTACTTTGTAGCTGAAGGCTCCATCAATTAGAGTATTTTAGTCAGCCCAGGGTGCCATAGCAAAATATCAATGACCAAATGGACAGTTACTTCCCACGGTTCTGAAATCTAACACATTCAAGACCAAAGTGTCAGTAGATTTGGTTCTGGTGAGGACCTTGTTTTGTATAGGATGCTGCCTCACACCTGTTCCTTCACGGAGGAGATGAAGAACCATTTCTATATCAGAATGTTAAACATATTATGGGTGGTAGGTACTCTGCCTTCATGAACTCTTCTGGACCTAATTAGCTCCAGGGGCCTTCCTCAAAATACTCATTGCTGGTTAGTGCTTCATCATCTCACTGTGGTTGGGGAGGGGAGGGTGCACATGAACACTCAGTCCATGTGAAGGGACATACATTTACAGACAATTCTCAGGTTATGCCTCTAACTATATTAAAATTTTAAGTGTCAATGCTCTGCTTAGTGACATTTAAGTTGGTGATGGACTATATGGACTGTATGGATCCATACAGAATATAATGATAATGGTATTGTAATAGTCTTACTTTGTATAAGTTAAGTATTTACAGATATTTGCATAATGTCAAAATCACCTAAGGTAACACTTATCAGAATATATCCCTATGGTTAAAACACATGGCTATACTTATGAGTCTTCATAGATAAAATATATAATTCATGCAAAAATAAACATTGGCATCTGACATGGAGTTACACACGTAATCCTGGCACTTAAGAGGTAAGGCAAGAGGATCAGGAATTCAAGTCCCGTCTTAGCTGCACAGTAAGTTTAAGCTAGCCTGGGCTGTATGGGACCTTGTCTCAGACGAGATAAAACATAGAGCATTTATTATATACAGAAGCTCTGTTGTGAAAAAAGCAGAGACTGCTATCAGTGAAATTGTCACAGTTTAATAATTGGTGAATTGTAGTGGAAGTAATCACAGTATTATAATAGATTTTATTTCAAAACTGAAATAGCTGTTTTTATTTGTTGAATAAAATCACTATAGTTATAAAACATCACCATTTACAGGTTTTTAAGCTGCCTTTAGGTAGTAATTCTTCAAAACCATGGGCTTTTCAAGTGGCAGGGTACTAGGGTATTTTTTCTATATCCAGAAAAGAAGTTATTTAGTATTGTACTTTGAATGAATACTACTAAGAGTACTCTGCAATTTAGGATTGTATTTTGGAAAGAGCTCAGAACTGGAAGTGAAAGAAACTTAACATATATCCCAGATCTGTGGCTGATTTGGCTGACCTTAGTTTCCTTGACTTTAAAATGGGGACTGAAAGGCTGAGAAAAACGTGTTTTCTTTTTCCTGTGTGCTCTTTACAGGTTATCAGAAGAACATAGTGTTGTTCACATTAGAGCAAGCCTTTACCCTTAGTTCATTTCTCTGATAGTTCAATTCCCAGATTCTTCCCAACTCAATCAAGTTGACAAGCAAGATTGTCCCAAAGAAGTAGCATTTAAAAATCATTCCATTGTTGTCCTCCTTTAAGACAGACTGAAAGGCTAAGTGACATGGATGATCTTAGTGAATAATTCTATTGATTGTTAGAGGACTACACATCATTTTTGTACCTTCTTCAGGTTAGCACTTGGTGGTGGTGGTAATGAATATGTGTTCAACTAAACTTAGTTTTTTATATAATTAATATTCCCATTTGTTTTATAAGAAAAGACAAATGAATGTCTTCTGTGTTATGTTCTGAAATAAAATTCACAACCCCTGCTGCTAATGGTGAGATTGATATTCTAGTACTCTATTTCTAGCCTAGCCTTGAGTGCTTGAATAAGGGAAGTCATTCCTCATCCATCTAACAGATGGTCCTTTTCCATTGATCTTCTTTTGGTACTTTCTTTGTGAGACCTTTGAAGCTGAATAGAAGCCAGTACTCCTTAACCAAAACAAAACTTGCATTGGCACTGTAACACTTTGATGCTTTTATACAAAGAGAATAGAGAAACAGCAGATATTGCTGTTAGTGGGAGAGGGCTGCTTGTTTGTCCCAGCTTACACCCGAAATAACCACACAGAAACTGTATTAATTAAAACACTGCTTGGCCATTAGCTCTGACTTCTTATTGGCTAACTCTTACATCTTGATTTAGCCCATTTCTATTAATCTATGTATTGCCACATGGCAGTGGCTCACTGGAGATTCTAACTGGCATCCGTCTCCAGCGGAGGATCCATGGCTTCTCTGACTCTGCCCTTCTTCCTCCCAGCATTCAGTTCTGTTTTCTCCGCCTACCTAAGTTCTGCCCTATCAGGCCCAAAGCAGTTTCTTTATTCAGTAACCAATGAAAGCAACACATGAACAGAAGAACCCCCTACACCATATTGCCACATGTTACACTAGGCTATACCAAGTCTAAAGTAGTCACTTTCACCAATTGAAATACATGAGAGGAAGGCAGAAGGTAGGGAGCTTTAGTTTCTATATAATATAGAGTACTCGGTAGAACTGGTAAACAAGGATGGGCTTAGGAGCATCTAGTTCTTTTCCTTCTTCCAATATGATTTGTTTCATTTTTAATCTGTGTAGATTTGTGCTTGCCTGTTTTATCAGTGTTAAATTGTTCCTATTATTGAACCCAATGCTGGAATTTTCCCTAATTTGCTTTCTTTATTGGATGATAATTTACTTTTGGACTAGCAAGCTACTGTAGCTGCTTTTTTTTTTTTTTTGTCTAGAGATTTTTCAAGGATTCTGATTGATAATCTGTAGATCTCTAAAGTTAAAATAAATGGATTATCCTTTAGAGTAGATAATGAAGTGTTCTTTAGTCAGCCATTTTCCAGTTATAACCAAAACCATGGAAACGGTGATGTTGTATGGTATACCTTTCTTCATCAGTCTGTTGGTAACTATAGGGAATTTTTAAAAAGAAGGCTTAATTGATATTTAACTTTTAAAATGCCCATGTATTGCTTTTATCACTTCCTGCAGTCACGTGGCAGAACTAGTGTGAAAGACTGTATATACTGGCCTCTTGATTGAAGATGTTTTAGATACAGGAGAATTTAATTGTAAAACAACTTTCTTAGATTGATTGTGCATTATGATTATGTATAGTCCAATAGCTCTGGACTATCGGTAGGCTTGCAGTAACCATGGTAGAGTGACTGAAGTGGGAAGGACCTTGAGGTAACACTGGAAAATTTCTTTCCCTATGTAGGATGATATCAAAACCACTCCAGAGAGTTGGTCCTTTTAAGTTTTCAAAGAAAGATATTTATTAATTAATTGAAAGAATTTGTTAAAGAGCTGTGTGGTTGCACCTATGTTCAACTCTCTTTAACTATAACCATTCTGAAGTAATTTCCTATTTATTTATTTATTTATTTATGGTTTTTTTGAGACAAGGTTTCTCTATAGCCTGTTGTGAAACTCGTTCTGTAGAGCAGACTGGCCTTGAACTCACAGAAAGCCATCTGCCTCTGCCTCCCAAGTGCCGGGATTAAAGACCTGTGGCATCACTGCCTAGCTACTTTTGATTTTTTTTTTCAGATGTGTATATGTATGTGGTGTGTGTACACTCATGGAGGCCCAAGGAAGACACTGAGCATTCTGTCATACTCCCTTGAGACAGAGTTTTGTATTGAACCTCATCTATGCTGGCAGCCCTCAAGTCCCCTCAGTCCTGTCATTCCCATACAGCACTGGAGTCCTCTGCAGGGCTGCACCTGGCTTTTTATGTAGGTGCTGGGGATCCAAACTCAGATCCTCATGCTTGGATATAATACTCTTCTTATCCATGGAACTGTCCTCCAGCCTGTTATTGTTTGTAATACATTCAAGATCTTTTTGCACTTTCCAAGTAGCCCTGCGTCTTTGTAATAAGACAGCAGTAGTTTGAACCTAAGATATATGCAATATATGTTTATTGCTTCTAGGCTCCATATTGTTGTTTCTGGGTGAGCTCAGCAGACAGTGCTAGATGTCAAAGACACAAACATACTCACACACTCACACATACTATCTCTCATACACATACACACACTCTCTCATACACACAGACTCACACTCATACACACACATGCATACACACTCACATACACACATTTACATTTGTACTTTTCTAGTCTTATGCTTGAAAACTGACTTTGCACTATTTCTTTACAACTCAGTACTGTTGACCTCATTCCAGTGTTTTCTCTGTTGTAATTCCCCTGACGGTGATAAGAAGTCTGGATCTGGAACTTATTTGTTAAGTCTCCCTAGATGTGCCAAATTGCCATTCCTACTGTCACCCCTGAATTGTGCAGCTGTCTTCCCCACACTGCCAGATTGTGCACTCCCATGGATCCTTTCTTCATTCTGCCTGGGCTCCTGCACAGTCCTCCAGACTGCCATGCTACGTAAATGCTTTTGTCCTACTTGCTGTGCTCCAGCCCAGCACACGGGACCATCTGTCTGCATGTTCACTCTCTCATTGCGGACCCAGTTCCCTTCCTCTGGGTTATTCCAGATCGAATATGTTGTTCACTCATCTGTTTCTTTTAACCAAACCCATGAAACAGTGTTTACTTAATTAATTTAGATATTTTGTACTCTTTAGTCATCTAGATTTTTTAAAGCACACCCATGAAAGCAGAGTTTAATTAATTCAGGTGTTTTGACATAGCCTCTCTCACCACACACTCTGTAGTTCATTCTGGCCTCTAACTCTCTAGCCTTCTATCTCAGTCTTCCAAGTACTAGGATTGCAGCCACATGCTACCTCTCTTAGCTCCTTATTTCCTTTTCTTAAGAGGAAATTAATGAAAAAAATTGGTTTTTTATTAGTTTTGTATTTTGAGGTAGGTTTTCTCTGTGTAGCCTTGGCTGACCAGGCTGTCCTCCAACTCAGAGATCCTCCTGCCAATGCCTCCTGAGTGAGTGCTGGGATTAAAGATGTGCACCACCACTGCCTGGCTTGTGTTCTTAATAGAATCAAATTCTATATCAGATGTTTACCTTATCTGGATGTTTACCTTAGCTAGAGAACATGTACTTCATTTAGATTCCTGGTCACGTATGTCCTGTGTTCTTTAGCTTTTCTGTCAGCAAAGCACCCAAATGACAGAAGACTTTGCATTCAGGTTCAGGTTCCCTTGAATGGAAGCTGATTGATTTCTCCTTTCCAAAGGCAGTTGATGGGCAAGAGAGATGACTCAGTGGTAAAGTACTTGCAATGAAAGTGTGAGAAAGCACTCGGGAGGCAGAGGCAGGCGGATCTCTGTGAGTTCGAGGCCAGCCTGGTCTACAAGAGCTAGTTCCAGGACAGGAACCAAAAGCTATGGAGAAACCCTGTCTCGAAAAATCCACAAAAAAAAAAAAAAGTGTGAGAAAGAACCTCAGTTTGATTCCCAGCACCTGGGTTAAAAAAAAAAAAAATCTAAGCACAGGTTGGTGTGTAGCTGTAATTCTAGTGTTGGGGAGGCAGAGCTAGAAGGGTCCCATTGTCTTTCTGTCTATTTATTCTGACTGAATCAGCAAGCTCAAAGTTCAGATAGAGACCATGTCTCAAAAATTAAGGTAGACATGACTGAGAAACACAAGCAACATTCACTTCTGGTCTCCATATGCAGCTACACACACATGCACATAACACATACGAATGTATATGTATTTACACATACTCACAAAGCTAACTGATTATTTCTGGGTTTTCATAGAAGTTCCTTATTATAGTTTTCTCCATAAAATTTTTTGATTCTCAGTTTCTGTGTTATATGAATAAATTGTTTAGAGGCCTAGTCTTTGGCTTTCCAAATTACTAAAAATACACAAACTCGTGTGTACATACTTATGAAGTCAAGGGTAGGAAATGAATTGTTTAATGTGGACTTTGGCATAACTTTTTCTGGTCCTTATACATTTGTATTTTTTTTTAATATTTATTTATTTATTATGTATACAATATTCTGTCTGTGTATATACCTGCAGGCCAGAAGAGGGCACCAGACCCCATTACAGATGGTTGTGAGCCACCATGTGGTTGCTGGGAATTGAACTCAGGACCTTTGGAAGAGCAGGCAATGCTCTTAACCTCTGAGCCATCTCTCCAGCCCCCTACATTTGTATTTATAAATAAACTTTTAAACCATGCCTCAGAAAATTACCAACATAGAAAAAGAAATATGGAAAAATGTAGGACTCTGAAAATTTTTAATATATTTTTAAATGGATGAATTTATCATTTGAGATAATCAGTGTTTGTTAGATTCCTGTAAGTCATGACACTAACATTTTGTAATTGTATAAAAATCTTGAGTGTTGGTAAGGGATAAGTCTTGATGAGTTCAGTTAACTGTCTTTTCGGTCTTTAGATTTAAATTTAACTTTTCTCTTAGTGGAAAATACCTCCAAAAATTAAGCCAACCAATAGTTCTGTAAGTAAAATTGATGGAGTCCAAGGAAATGATGGCTTTTAATAGGAAAAGATTAAATTTAAGCTTTCTTTAACTGGGCAAATTTTGTAGTGGTTTCCATTTATGTTAATGAACCTAAATTACTGTGTACTTTATAGAGACAACAAAGTGATTCTAAAGCTAACTTAATTATTATGTTAGCCAGTAACAATTTGCTTTTGGGAAGAGAAATTAAATTTTTGCTAAGAGTTAGGAAGTACCAGAACTTATCAGTTACTTATATCCTGTGTTTGTAGAGTCACCCTTAGGCCCAAGAAGTTACTTGTACTTTTTTCAAGCATGAACTTGCATTTTATATCTTCAAGTTATATATTATATTATATTATATTATATTATATTATATTATAAGTGACATTTCCCCAAATTATCTCAGAACAGCTTTCATATATATCAAGGCTTCTGGTAGTGAGGCATGATGAAGAAGAAATGCCATATTTCTTATAAGATTGATTTTAAAAGTGTCTTTTTTTATTCATTAAAAATTTCCACCTCCTCCCATGCCCCCATTTCCCTCCCCCTCCCCCCTCCCCCTCCCCCTCCAGTCCTGAGAGAAGTCAGAGTGCCCTGCCCTGTGGGAAGTCCAAGCCCCCCCCCTCCTCCATCCAGGTCTAGGAAGGTGAGCATCCAAACAGACTAGGCTCCCAAAAAGCCAGTACATGCAGTAGAATCAAAACCCAGTGTCATTATCATTGGCTTCTCAGTCAGCCCTCATTGTCAGCCACATTCAGAGTCCAGTTTGATCACATGCTCGTTCAGTCCCAGTTCAGCTGGTGAGCTCCCATTAGATCAGCCCCACCATCTCCGTGGGTGGACGCACCCCTTGTGGTCCTGACTTCCTTGCTCGTGCTCTCCCTCCTTCTGCTCTTCATCTGGGCCTTGAGAGCTCAGTCCAGTGCTCCAATGTGGGTCTCTGTCTCTATCTCCATCCCTCGCCAGATGAAGGTTCTATGGTGATATGCAAGATATTCGTCAGTGTGGCTATGGGATAAGGCCAGTTCAGGCCCCCTCTCCTCTGCTGCCCAAGGACCTAGCTGGGGACATCTCCTTGGACACCTGGGAACCCCTCTAGAGCCAAGTCTCTTGCCAACCCTAAAATGGCTCTCTTAGTTAAGATATCTTCTTCCCTGCTAGCATATCCACCCTTCCTCCATCTCAACCATCCCGTTCCCCCAAGCTCTCCCCATTTCTCCCCTTCTCCCTTCTCTCTCCCCATCTCCCCACCCCCACCCCTGTGCTCCCAACTTTTGCCCGGCGATCTTGACTATTTCCCATATCCAGGAGGATAAATATATGTTTTTCTTTGGGTTTACCTTCTTATTTAGCTTCTCTAGGATCACGAACTATAGGCTCAATGTCCTTTGTTTATGGCTAAAATCCACTTATGAGTGAGTACATACCAACCTCTTTTTGGGTCTGGGTTATCTCACTCAGTAAAGTGTTAAAACAGTGTCTTAATTAGGGTTTCTAACTGCTGTAAAGAGTCACTATGACCATGGCACCTCTATAAAGAAAACATTTAATTGGAGCTGGCTTTCAATTCAGAGGTTTAGTCAATTATCATCATGACTAGGACCATGGTGGAATGCAGGCAGACATGGTGCTGGAGAAATAGCTGAGTTCTACATCAGGATCTGCAGGTATTAGGAAGAGAGAATGAGCCACTAGGCCTGGCTTGAGCTTCTGAAACCTCAAAGATCACTGCCTGTGACACACTTCCTCGAATAATGCCACACCTAATTCCAACAAGACCACACCTCCAATAATGCCATTCCCTATGAGTCTATGGAGGCCTTTTCATTCAAACCACCACAAACGGCAACACTATATTTAAATATACATATGCTTATATTTGTATGTGTATGTTGTGTGTGTATATATATACACACACACATTCATATTTACACACACACACACAAAACCAATCAGTTGTAAACTCAGTTATGAATGTTGGTATTAACCAGTACCTAACTGTAAGTGTTGGTCTTGAATATATGCTCCTTGAAATAAACAGAATTATACCTCACTGACAGCAACAATGAAAACCAGATTTCTGAGTGCTCCTCCATGGATTATTTTTGTATTCTTGTCTATGGTGAAGTTTACCATAGAGATTGTGGTACATGTAGGAAGCCCATTCAGACTGTGTACTGAATACTTTAGTTAGTGCTTTTGACATCCATTCTATTGATTTGTATTAGGAAGTCAAAAGACTTTATTTTCCAGAGCCTCCCCTAAGAAGAGCCTGAGTTACTGGAATCAGTTTGTGACAGCAGCCTCTCCAAAAAGTGAAAAAATATCTTAAAGAGAAAATCGAATTGTAGAACTGTAAAACAAAATGAATTGTGTTGTTTTTCTTTTCAATTTTCCTATATATTTCAAATGATGGCATTTATTTCAGGTCATCAATGAGATATTTAACCTTGAGCTAAAGTCTTGTGCAAATTTCCATCAGAAATCATTTTACATATATATTCTAAAGCCCTTGGATGTACAGAGGAAATAATCATTAGTGGTATCTGCCTTGTGCTTTTCAATGACAGTAGGTAAGGAAATACAGGTATAACTCACTGCCCAAGGAGTTTGGGTTGCAATACCATATGTTTATAGAATTTACTCCAACTGGAGCTCTTTTGCCAAGTTCAGTGGACTCAGTGTTCTAACTTTAGGCATAGCTGACAATTTCCACATAGTTTCTTGTAATAAGTATGATTAAATAACATTTAAATGCTAAATTATTTCTCTCTCTCCCTTCTATCCCCTCTTCTCCATCAACACTGAGTTTAATTAGTTCTTCTATACTTTCCACACACCCTCTGCTCGGAGGAAGGTTGTGACGTCCGAATGACTTGATGAGTGTCTCGTCATTTTACTGTTTCTCACTGCACGAGCATTTCCTTGAAAGTGATATGATAGGTGAACTATGAAAGACATCAGTAAACTAAGCCTCATAAAATCTTAGCTTCATGTAGCAATACATAGGAATTTATTAGGGAAAACATGATTTAAGAATTGTAATAGTAGCTAAAGACTGTCATTTGTGGCTCTCACCTGACATTCAAGCAGCTGCATTCTTAGTGAGCTTTTAGCCTTAGCTGCTGGGTAGCTCCTTCTACTTTGGTCCCCGTGGAAATGTGGGAAGGCTAGAAAAGTTAAAGGGATTTGAGGGTTGAAATACACATCTCTCATACTTTGTTTTTCATGTTTATACTATAGTGTACATACCTCAAAGAAACACTCAGAATTAGTTGAGCTTAGGCCTCTTTTACTTGGGTATAGAAGAAAGCATGATTTCAAATATATTTTTATTTTATCTTGTCTACAACATGAAAAGTATTCAGTACTCTTTCCAGTCAATATTTAGAATTACTTAGATAGTGCCTTTTTTTTTTTTTCAAAATGAGATTTTGGGGCTGGGGAAATAGAGGATCTCATTCTGTTAGGTGTTTATTTTTCACATGTGTTTTCACTTCATTCTCAGTTTGTTTCCTCCATGACTAAAGAAATGAATTCTGATAGAAAGAATATTCCCACAGCACAGCATACAAAAACCTCAATAGTCTCATTCTTATGTATTATTTTAGAAATTACTCCACAGAGTAGACGTAATTATTGGCTCTCTCAAACATATCGGGGAAAACTGCCATTTTAATTGGTTATCACAACTTTCTCATCTAGGGAACAAAAGTATCCTCTGTTGAGTAGGCTTCTAGGACTCTCCATTTATCAGCCCTGTGTCATCACACATCTCATAATACCCAGGCTCAAGGAAATACGGATGGGCACAGCCTTCATCTGTTATTTTAGTGCTCTTATTAACAGATTTCATTTGCACCACCAGATATTTAGAATACACTTCCTGAATAAATCTGTCCTAGAATTTAAGGGATCCCAGTAAGTATAGAAAAATTTTTACCCTAGGAAAAAGTTACTGTTAATTGAAAGTGCTATTTTTAATAATTTATTTTTATTGTATATGCTCTGGTACTTTGCCTGCACGTCTGTATGTGTGAGGGTGTCAGGTCTTGAAATTAAGACAGTTATAAGCTGCCATGTGGGTCCTGGGAATTGAACCTGGAGCCCCTGGAAGAGTAATGAGGACTCTTAACTGCCAATCCATCTCTCCAGTCCCCAGAAGTACTTATTAAATGAGTGGCTTAGACTCATGTTAGAGAAATTAAAGGGAAAGTTTGGCCTGAACCTCTCTTATTGGTTCCTTCCTTTCAATTTTCTCCTGTCACTTTCTTCACAGAGGCCTTTGTTCCTGACTTAGTTTTGTAACTTTCTAGATTGTCTTTCAGATGCTGACTTTTTTTTTTCTTTATTCTTCTAGTTTAACATACAGGCCAACAGGAGGCACACTTAGAGAAAGCACTGGAGGACCTAGAATTGTTAAACATGAAGGC
The DNA here is from genome assembly GCF_950005125.1 of Chionomys nivalis. Lineage (NCBI taxonomy): Eukaryota > Metazoa > Chordata > Mammalia > Rodentia > Cricetidae > Chionomys > Chionomys nivalis. Next base: position 60,734,971 of record NC_080090.1, read on the forward strand.
CTGTTTTCTTTAAGGGAAGGAAAGAATGCCTTTTCATCTAGAAGGCTGGAGTGGAGGTTGTCTAACAACCTGATGATCTTTTTGTTATGCTATAGCCAGCCTGTACCTGAATCCCCCAAAATTATGAGCACTGTGTAGGCTATAAGGCTGAACTTTGTCTCTCAGTGAACAGAACCTTTCCTTAGGGAAAAAAAAAGTCCCATGTACTCTGTCCTCCAGCAATAGAATCTATCCTACTTACTTATTATCCTTCTTTCCTAGGCCGTTACCCTGGGCACTGTCTATCAGTCACTAGCACTCATGCTTATTGTAAAGGTCACAGGTGCTTTGCTATAGAGGTATACCTTGCAAGGAAGTTATGCTGTAGCCAGTCCTAAAGCTTTGTTGTGATAACTGTCGTGCAAAGATTTTTTTTTTTTTTACTGAGCTTAAATGTGTAAGAGAAATAAACAGCAAGGTCAGACTGGAGGTTTGGACCCAGCCTGCCAAAGTGGTGCCAACCCGAGCATCATTCTTCACCTCACATGGGTCATTTCTCTGCTGGCTGTGACACTTGCAGAGACCCCAACACACACCCTTTCCAGGTTAACATCATTTCTAAATATGTTATGTATGTGTCTATGTGCACATGCATATGTGACTGTGTGAGTATAGGTACATATATACAAAGAGGCCAGAGAGGGAGTTGGCCCTTTGGAGCTGGATGCCAGACTTATTATGTATATACTAGAGTCATAATTCTGGTCCTCATGTTTGACAAACGATATCTCCAGCCTCTAAATTAACAGTCTCAAAAAACTTGATTTCATTCTTTTATTTCTTCACTTGTATTATTTTTTTTCCCGTCTGGGAATCAAAATACTCTAAGGTCTCTTGCATGCTAGTATTCCTCCTCAGCCCTACTATTCCATTTTAAAACCTCAATGACTTCCTAAAAAATTATGTATTTATTTCTTCTCAGTAACTTTTCTTACTGCTGTTACCCAAGTATCTCACAAGAAGCAACTTATTGCCAGAAGATTTACTTAGGCTCACAGTTAGAAGGAACAAGAAGGCATAGCAGCAGGAGTATGAGATCCCTGGTCACATTATATCCACAGCCCAGGAGAGAGAGAGAGAGAGAGAGAGAGAGAGAGAGAGGGAGAGGGAGAGGGAGAGGGAGAGGGAGAGGGAGAGGGAGAGGGAGAGGGAGAGGGAGAGGGAGAGGGAGAGGGAGAGGGAGAGGGAGAGGGAGAGGGAGAGGGAGAGGGAGAGAGAGAGAGAGATTTTCTTACTGTTGTTCAGTGCCCTCTTCCTTTCCATGTCTCTTATTTGATCTGGGATCCCAATTCAGTTCATTATGCAGCCCACATTCAATGTGAGTATTCTTTCTTCAATTGGGGGTCATCACAACATGCATTAGGGAGACTGAGAACCACTGCTCTAGATCATATAAATGGATAAAGTTTGAGGACTATTTTTTTTTGTTAAAAATGTTTATTTTAGTATTTATCTATGTGTGCTTTTTGCCTCTGTTTGGGTGTGTATGTGGGTTCCTGTGGAATCTTGTTGGATCGCCTGAAACTGGAGTTACAGGTTACTGTGAGTCACCCAAAATAGGTACTGGGAACTACTCTTATTCTTTGTGACAGCAACAGGCTCTCCTAACCACTGAGACAACTCTCCAGTTCCATGCACTAATTTGTTGTTGTTGTTGCATATTTTCTACATAACTTGAGGTAATACATATGATCAATAGTCAAGTACATGGTAAGGTTAAGCCACAGAAGCCTGGGAAGAAAAATAAGAGGCATAATTATAGCATTTAGATTTTTATTTGTTTAAGATTTATTTATTTATTGTTTGCAGGTATGTGTCTTTGTGAGTTTATGTTCACCACCTGTGTACAGTTTTCAGGGATGCTAGAAGAGGGTGTCAGGACCCCAGGAATTAGAGTTACTAATGGCTGTGAGCCAACATATGGGGGCTGAGAATCAATTCTTGAGTCCTCTGCAAGAGTAGTAAACCCTCAGGGGCTGGAGAGCTGGCTCAGAGGTTAAGAGCACTGGTTGCTCTTCAAGAAGTCCTGAGTTCAATTCCCAGCAACCACATGGTGACTAGCAACCACCTAAAATGAGATCCAGTTCCCTTTTCTGGTGTACAGGCAGAACACTGTATACATAATAAATAAATCTTTAAAAAGAAAAAGAGTAGTAAGCCCTCTTAACCACTGACCCGTGTCTCTAGTCCCAGCCTAAAGACTTGAAATAAACAAAACAGAGTCAAATATACAATGATATTGAAATGATAGGTAGCAGTGTAGGGCCAGAACTTTGCACCTCGACTGTGCAGATTGAAATGAACCCCAACCTGCTAGCTGTGTAACCTTGGGTAAATCACTCAGTCACTCTGTGCCTGTTTCGTTATGTGTACAGTCAAGGTATAATAGAGCTTACCTCATTAATGGCAAGCTCGAATGAATTAATCATACAAGGCATACAGCAGTTCATGCCTGACACATAGGAATACTGGCTATGCTTGTTGGTCCTGGAGGAGTGTGGTGGAATCACTGCTATCAAGGCTGACAAATTCCAGTTTCTGTCTATATTTGTAGTTTTTCTACATGTTTGTTTTGCAGTTTCCTACTCCAAGCAAGTAATCTTTATGTCTTGACTCCTTCATAAATGGTGGTTATACTTTCCTTGTAGAACCCAGCACACTGGACCCTAAATTAAAGAATTATCTGTAAGCCCTTTAAAAGCAGACACCACCTTTGTCTTTCTCAGCACAGACAGCCTGATTGTATAAGCCTGGCTTGCACAACAGCTTTTAGTAACTGTTGTGGGAATGTGAGGTAGACTAGCAGGCACTCTGTGGTTCCTGAAACTCCCCTCCTTGCCAGAGTGGTGTTTGTGTATTTCAGACCTCTATGGCCTTGGCTAGCAATTCCTCTATTTTCTTTGATCCAGACTAACATGCAGCCACTCAGACAGCTGGATATGTGACCTGTGCCGCTATATGGGTCTCCATACTTGGTTTCCTGCTCTATCTTGAATCCTTAGTTTTTGAACAAGGGACCTAGATCTTCAACCTACATTATGTTGGCAACTATGTAGTTCCTCCCATCTGTGTTCATTGTCCCTATACCTGGACATTTTTTCTGCCCACTTGTCATTGACTGACTTAGTCTGAGTTCACCTTCATTTCCATCCCCCAGAGAAGGAGTCAAAAGTAGAATCATACACTACTCCTCCTCCTTTGCCCCTCCTTCAGAGCACTGAGCTAACTTTATAAATAAATAAAATATATGTTTTAATTGTATGATTATTGGGGAAACTATGCCTACAGTATAATTGAAAGGCAGTAAATGCTGATGTAATGAGTAAGTGGATACATGATGGGAAGTTATATGCGTTGTTTCTGCTGTTTCTTTGTTTTTTCAAACAGTGTCAGTTGCCCTGACTCTTATTCTGGAGTCTGTGCTGGCCTAGAGCTCTCAGGGATCCTCCCACCCCAGCTCAGGTTCTGGGATTACTGTTGTGTACCTCCTCTAGCATGGATATTCTTTTAATAGTGGTATTGGGATAATTTTTTCTTTCCATGTTAAAAAGCTCATATGTTTGTGTATGTGTGTGTGTGTTTATAGTTTTGTTTTTGAAAGACAAAGACAGGTAAATTGATGGAAGTTCAATCCCAACATGATCCATATAGCAAGTTTCAGGCCAGCCAAGATCATATAGACTCTGTCTCAATCAATCAATCAATCAATCAATCAATCAATCAATCAATCAATCAATAACAAAAATAATGGCTTCAGTAGCAACAACAACAACAACAAAACCCATCCCAAACCTTAAAAAGTTATTGTATAAAAACAGCAGTACTGAGGTTCGGCCTCGCACGCGCCTCCCATCCAGCGCCGCCAAGATGCCCAAGAGGAAGGTTAGCGCGGACGGAGCGGCGAAGGCGGAGCCCAAGCGCCGCTCCGCGAGGCTGTCGGCCAAGCCCGCCCCTGCCAAGGTGGACTCGAAGCCGAAAAAGGCCGCGGGAAAGGATAAATCATCGGATAAAAAAGTGCAAGCAAAAGGGAAGCGGGGAGCAAAGGGCAAACAAGCGGAAGTGGCCGACCAGCAAACCACGGATCTGCCCGCAGAGAACGGAGAGACCGAAAACCAGAGTCCAGCCTCTGAAGGAGAAGAGAAAGAAGCCAAGTCCGACTAACCATCCATCCTGTCTGTCAATGTCCCCGCCTCCCTTCTTGTACAATCCAGAGGAATATTTTTATCAACTATTTTGTAAATGCGAGTTTTTTAGTAGCTCTAGAAACATTTTTAAAGGTGGGGAGAAATCCTGCCTCATCCCATTTTTTAAGTGTAAATGATTTTTTTAAGAGGTTAAATCACTTGCTGGTTGTTTATTTTTTGGTACAACCAGAAAATAGCAGGATACTGAATCAAGAGAGGCTGTGACTGTCTCGGGGGTCACCATAACATTCCGTAGAGGGGGCTACTTTTATATCCTACAACACAAAGCATATACTAAGTGGTAATTTGGTGTCTTGGTCGTGCGTTTGTGTCTGGAATATTTCCGTTATATCCGGTGTCGTGTTTTGTAGAACTGTTGGCTAAAAACCCACTCCTCGGTCCTTGCCCTGTCAGGACTGTCTGCCCATGGCAGTCCATTTTCCTAACAAGTGTAACAATGTGCTGTGAAACATTGAACTTTAGAGTGTGTCCTGTGTGTGGCATAAAATGGTGAGTCAGTGGAGTTGAGGATTGTGAGCAGTTTATGTGAGGTCTTGGGGAAGACTCGCCAAGTTTGAGGATGGAACATCACTTGGAGTAAGTTCAAAGAGAAACAACACATGGCTCTTTTGGGTACGTGAACACAATGTATGACTCCTCAGAGTTTGGGTACATGTTTTAAGAATTGAAATGTCTGTGTACTTTACTCCTCAACCAATAAATTCTCCGTTGTGAAAGAGTAAAAAAAAAAAAAACAGCAGTACTGTCTTGGTGCAGTTTAGTACTACTGCTGGTAATAACTTTGTGAGGTCTACATTCTTCAAAGTAGATGGAACTGGTAAAGATTACTCATTTTTCTTTCCAACTGTTTATCTTTGTCAGCCAGGTATAGTAAAATTATATATATTGTCTTATACATTATCCTCAGTTAAGTTTCTCATAGCATAAATGTCTGTAGCCTTCAGACTACATGTAGATATTTTGAACAAGAGATGGATCTCTTCTTGATCCAATTGCCAATAATGACTGACATAGATGTACTTCTTCAGGTTTCTTAGCATCTTTTATTTATTTACAAAGTTAAATACAGTGCTGTTACAGTGTTGTAGTGTTGGATTCTAATATAGAACAGTATTCCTTTGACTTTCTATTCTTTGTTTCTCTGTTCTCATGCTCCAGTTTCAAGTACGCTTGATTATCTCACTTGTGATGCTCAGCCATACTGGATTCCTCTATCCCAGTTTTGGGGATGTATCTGATGAATCTAATTCCTAGAATCAAGCCAGCACCATCCCACATATATTCAAAATTAATGCAACACAAAATATCTTGTAATCTTAATTTCTAGGACTTGTTAGTCATTCTGTTACTCTCCAAACAATATACTGAAATTTCTAAGGGATAAATTTCTAACCCAAAAGTCTTTTAAAGATGGGATTTTACTTCAGAGGTTATAGTAGATTTTAAGTTCTTCTAAAAAAAAGTTAAATAAATAAATAAATCTAAACATTCGGTATGATATACCAATTTAAGCTATTCCTGCTTCTTAATTTTTGCAAAGTGAAAAAGAATTAGAATTTTAATAATTTAGCTCCAGATTAAGGATAGCAATATAGTCATGGAATTTTTATTACTTAATTTAAAAACAGGCTAAATGGCTTCTTCCTCTTTTTGTAAGTGCAAAGAATCCAAAAATATTTAAAAAACAATAAAAATTCCACAGCAACTATTGTCTCCTGGGAGTAAAGAAAAGAGCCCAGAATTATTTGTATAAATCAGTACAGGATGCAGTGGGAACAGAAAGAAATGAGTGTAGGAACTAATACACAAAGAAAAGCATTCTCAAGGAACATGCTGGCTTCAAAAGCTGTTCCATCTCAGAGCTGATGGATCCCAGTACCTTAAGGTTATTTGCTGTAAGCTATAAATCTCTTGAGTCATTTATATTCTCAATGCTTTTATTTTTCTTCAGAAGGCTGTAAAAGAAAGAAAATATATTGTTTCAGCATGCCTCTTCTTAAGACTTTATGGAATTTTAAACAAGTTTCTCCCAGAATTAAATTCCTGGCTTACCCACTCCAGAGACTTTGTGACCTTCTTTTTCCTAGTTTGCCCAGAAAAATCCGAGTGAAGGTGTTAATATGTTTTTTATGCCATATATTGACAAGGATCTGAGAGGTTCCTTGCCGTCTGGCCAGGAGTTAAAATAATTGTATGTCCATCCTTGAGTAGCTCAGTTAGTTGTACATAGACACACACACACACATTAAATGTTTTTAAAAATAGCAAAATATCTGGTGGGGCTAGAGCAGAAAGTGTTTATCTCTAAACCCTTTGACTGAATATCTTTGTCAGTAAAAAAATTAATTTTACTCCATACTCATACATATTCATTTTATAATAAATTATGCTCCTTGACTATGGTAAAATAGGCACTAATATAGATATGTGTTGTAATGAGCGTGGGGCCCCTTTGTTCTGTCCTGCCCAGCTAGCTTATACCCAAGATAACCACACAGAAATTGTAGTAATTAAATTACTGCCCGGCCCTTTATATCTAGCCTCTCCTTGACCAACTCTCACATCTTGATCTAACCCATTTCTGCTAATCTGTATCACCACTTGCTTGTGGTTTACCAGCATAAGTCTAACCAGCGTCCATCTCGGGCAGGAGAACCATGGTGTCTGCCTGTCTCTGCTTTCTTCTTTCTTCCCCCCAGAATTCTGTTCTGTCTACCCCTCCTATCTAAGATCCGTCCTATCAACTAGGCCAAGGCAGTTTCTTTAAATGAAAGCAACACAAATACAGAAGGACCTCTTACACCAGGTATGTTTATACATGGCTTAGAAAATGCACAAGACAAAATGTCATGATCACCTTTTTTTTTTTTTTTTTTTTTTGCAAAATATGACATGGAGAAAATACAGATTCAGTATTCGGTAGATCAGCATACCCTTGCCAAGTATTTTTCCTAAGTGTATTGGGAAGCAGTTGAATATCTTAGGAAGCATAATGACTTATTTTCTTCTGAAACAAATTACAGTGAAATACAGTATACCAAGACTAGTTTAGAAGTTATGCTATAGTTCTGATAGGAGGAACAAGGAGTTGAACCAGGCAGGGTCTTGTCAATGAGGCTCAAAGGGGGAAGCAAGCATAAACTATCACATATTTGAATACTAGTGAGGGAGGAAGTCAAGGATCACTCTGGGCAACTGACATGAGCTTTCAGATGGAAGAAAAGCATGCTGAGAATAGGTGTAGGGAGTGAGTATAGGTCTCAAATTTCTCAAGTGGAAGCCACCCAAATGATGGTATAGACTTTCAGCTTTTGGATATATGGTTGAGTGCAGTGGAAATTCTAGACTAATGTCTTGATTGGGACTGCTATTGCTGTGATGAAACACTATGATCAGAGCAACTTGAAGAGGAAAGTTTTGTTTGCCTTACACTTCTATATAACTGTTCATCATTGAAGGAAGTCAAGAACGGGAAAGGGCAGAAACCTGGAGGCAGGAGCTGATACAAAGGACACGAAAGGCTTCTGCTCACTGGTTTTCCCATCATGGCTTGTTCAACATTATAGAACCCAGGAGTACCAGCCCAAGGATGGCACCACCAACAATGGACTGGGCCCTCCCCCATTAATCACTAATGAGAAAAATACCCTGTACTTTTATGGAGGCATTTTATCAATTTAAGTTTCCTCATTTCAGATGACTCTAGCTTGTGTCAAGTTGACATAAAAATAGCCAGCACAACCACAAGCTCTAAATCTGGACATTTTCAACATATAAATAATATAAAAATTCCTTTACTTTCAGACATTATTTATTGATAAGAAAGTTTTATAATAGAAGTGTCAAGAAGTTCCAGAAAAATAGTTTGCTAAATCTAAAATCACAGAAAAAAAGATTAGGAATGGACAGGTAAGCGGATCCTATAAAATGTACATTTCCTAAAGCTGCTGAAGGCTCAGGACTAGACAGACAACTTATATTTAAACAGGTCAAAGAAAGTTGAAATCATTATTTCAGGAGCTTTCATAGATGGATGAGTATGTTACATTCTAGAAAAAACAATGGACACCCCAAAATGGTTCACATACAATTAATTAATCATTAATGAATCCAGGAGCTTGTCACAGGTATATATCATTAGGCATGAGTAATTAGGAAAACAGACATGTCAAAAGAGATAGAAGCAAGTTCAGTGCCATAGGTTGTTACTGTGAATGGAAGAGGGGGACACTTAGCAAGTTGATTGCTGTTGCCTTGTGAGTTAGAGTTATAGTAAGAAATGAGTGCATTCCTTTTCTCCACCCTCTTACATGATTGTAATCCTTAAGTTTTAGAGTCTAACAGTCTTTTATAGGCTCTGATGTTTTGTTAATTTTTTTCTTAATTTTATGGATAAAATATCATTGACTAGTACCCCCTTTCTCTTACTGTTAAATGCTCAGAGTCAAAGTAGTTTGTGTTACTATCTAGTATGAAGGGCCAAAGTGAAACCCCAAGGACAAGATCTTTTCCTGGACATCTCTTGGCTCCTTCCATTTCCTCTCCAGTCCTTTAATTTACCAGCTGCTGCAAGATGACTGTGGCAACCAGTGACCACTTGATATCCAGGTGGATAAATTCTTCAGAAGAGACTGAGATCCTATCTTAGACACCCTCTTGGGTTGCTTACAATTTCCAAAGACTGTGACTATTCTCTTTGTCCAGGGATTAATATACAAAATGGAATGGTTCTATTCATCCTAAGAAATGATCTGGTATGTACAAAGCAACAGATAATGGTTAGTGGCTTTGCTCTTTAATATGAATTTCTTTTAGCACTTGGGCTTATGACCTCTAAGAACATTTGATTTGAAGAATATTAACCTGGGGCTGTGGCTCATATGTTTGATTACTTACTCACAAGGGAGTGGAATTCTTTAAAAGGATTAGGAGGTTTAGAAAGTGTAGCTTTCTTAGAGGAAGTTTATCACTAGGAGTGGGCTTTGAGGTTTCAAAAGCTCAGGCCAGGTCCTATGAGTCACCCTCTATTTCTGCCTGGGTTAGGATGCAGCTCTCATGGTGTGCCACCATGCTCCTGCCATGATCCTACCATGTTCTCCACCATAATGATAACAAGCTCATCCTCTGAAACTGTAAGCAAGCCCCTAATTAAATGTTTTTTTTTTTTCATACAAGTTGCCTTGGTATGCCTTGGCATCTCTTTCTTTACAGTAATAGGATGGTGACTAAGACAGGCTCATATTAACTTTTAAATTTAACTTATTAAGCAGGGATTTATCTCACCATCTTTTATATACATGTTGCTTTTAAGCACAGGAGAAATGACATCTTCTTATTGAAGAAAAAAGGGTTCCAAAGCAAGCACAGTGAGACTCCTCCTCACTGGGTACTCCTCCCTCGCTGCCTCTCAAACCACAAATTCCCTCTTGCTCTGCCTTGTACCTTTTGATCATCTGTTGACATGTTGTAATTAGATGTATTTGGCCTTCTGTCTAGTCCTTCAACCTCCTAAGTAGCCCTGTCTTATGTTAGAGGAAAGTCAGAGAACGCAGGCTGCTGAGAACTACTGTCTGCCCACTTCTAACTATTCACCAGCTGCATAACCCCATGCTGCCTCTCCTCATTTTTCTCATTTGTAAATTCTGAATGACTTGCCTCAGAGTCCTTAAGAGGATTAAGTGCTGGCATTTCTAAGTTATCACTCTAAAGCTGTTAGGAAAATTTTTGACCGGAAATAATTCCATACATTTTTAATGTCACTTACTACTAATCAAAAACAAAAGAGCAGGCAGCTAGCATGGTAGTTCAGCATTTAAAGGCACTTGCCACCAAGTCTAATGATTTTTGATGACCAAGACACACACGATGGAAGGAAGGAAAGACCCAGTTCCTGCGAGTTTTCCTTTGACCTCATATGTGCACCTTCCCACCCTCCTCCATTTCTCTCTCAAAATAAATAAAAATAACAGAAATAATTTTCAAAGGCAGAAGAAAAAAGCAGGATGTGGCAGCACTCATGTGTAATTTCAGCATCCTTGAGTATCAGGGATCAAGACCATCCTTGATCACATAGTAAGTTTTAATACAACCTGAGTTACATGGTGAGTCTCTCTCTCTCTCTCTCTCTCTCTCTCTCTCTCTCTCTCTCTCTCTCTCTCTCTCTCTCTCTCTCTCTCTCCCTCTCCCTCTCCCTCTCCCCCCTCCCTCTCTCTCTCTCTCTCTCACACACACACCCAACACCAACAGAAAGAAGCGGACACCAGAATATGCCAATACTGTATTGAAAACCTTGTAGGCATCCTTTATTTATTGGCAGATCCCGTGTTGATCATAGAGCCCTCAAACCTGTCAGCCTCTGTTTGAAAATAACCGGATTGTTACAGCGATTAGTAAGTGAGATTAGTGGAGTCAGGGGTGACAGAGTAGGGCAGAATACGCACAAACCTCCTCTTACAGCTCGGGCATGTAGCACAGAGGTAATAGAGTGCTTGCCTAGTGTGGACAAGGTCCTGCATCTCATCTTCAGCATATATACACAAAAACAAACAAAAATTGTCTGATCCAGTACCATTAGTGCCTTCCTTTGAGGAACACTGCTAGTTCCTAGGTGCTTTTCTTCACTTAAATTCCAAACATCAAGTTTCCAAAAAAAAAAAAGTTATTATTCCATAAGGCCCGTATAAACAAGTGATCATGCCATTTATACTGTATATACCAAGCTGAAAATCTCCACATGTGTATTTTATTATGTGTTATTTCTTTTTCTCTGTTAATAAGTTATTTTTAAGTTAATATAGCAAATGCATTTTTATTACTTAAGAAATCTGTTATTGGGGCTAGAGAGATGGCTCTGGAGAGAGTTCTAGTTGCTGTTTTAGAGGACCTGGATTGGATTGCTAGCTCCAACATAGAGTTCCATAAGATCTGATGACCTTTCAGGACTCTGAGGGAACCAGGCACATATATGATGCACAGAAGAACCTACAGGCAAAACAGCTATACATATGATACAAAAAGGAATTCTGCTGTCCTATTCGTAACTAGCCCAAATTTAAGATCTGTGATGTTGGGAAGCACTTGAACTCCTAAAAATGCAAAGATTGATTGCATTTGTTCATAGGGAAACCTAACTAAATCACAATTATAAGAGAAATACATATTTTAAATCTTTGAATTGTGAGATGTTGGTATGTGTGCCACCACTCTGATGAGGAAATCAGGGGACTGAATTATAGAGTCAATTCTTTATGTGGCCTCTGGGAACTGAACTTACCAGACTTACAAAAGTACTTTTACCCACTGGGCCATCTTGCTAGCCCGAGAAACATATTTAATTCAAAATAATGTAAGTAAAATTTGGGCCAGCTAATGACTCAGAAATCTGGGCTGTGAGAATGACTTGGTGAGTAAAGGTGTTTGCCACCAAGCCTGACAACTTAGCTTGATCCCTGGGACCCACACATGATGGAAGGAGAGAACCAGCTCCCACATTTTATCCTCTGACAATATGTATATTGTGGCACATATGTGCATGCACACACACACAATAAATCAGCAGTAATATAATTTATAAAAGCCATAGTACATATGAAATCCAAGGATTACTAAGTATTCAAAATAGATAATAAAGCAAAATAAAACAGTAATTGATATTGGATTAGTAAGATCAAGACTATTACAACAAGTTTATTTGAAATTAATGTAGAACAATTAAGACTGGCAAGCTATTTGACTACACCTAAAAATGAGAAATATTCTTTTTTTTGTACCCCAGTATGTATACCCACATCCACGCATGTGTATATGGAGAGTACAGGTTGACCTCAGATGCCTCATCTGTTGCTCTCCACTTATTTTTTGAGATAGTGTCTCTCACTAAACCTGGAGCTCACTGATTGGCTGGACTGACTGTCTTGGCAGGTCCCTTGGACCCTCCTATTTCCACCTCCCAGTTCTGGGATGCTGGCTTATTTTCTTAAGTAAGTGTTGGTCATACAGGCTCAAGTGCCATGCTTATGTAACAAGCACTTTATGCACTGAATCTTTTGCCCAGCCCCAAGAAATACATTCTTTAAATGACAATAAGAGAGAGATTGTAGGGAATGAAGAAAGTTGAGTGGGCATATTAAACATTCCTAATCTGAAATGCTCCAAAATTTGAAGCATTTTGAGTACTGTCTACCAGAAGTAGGAAATCCCACACCTATTTTCATACAGCAGGTCTTATTTAAAATGCAAGCATGGGGCTTATGCAGAGGGAGTTTCATGTGTAAGAGCGCTCACTGAAAACACTAGGACCTGAATTAGGATCTTTTCATTTTGTTGTTTTGTTTTGTTTTTTTCAGGAAAGGGTTTGATAGGGCATTCCCTTCTGTATACTATGACTATGTTTTATTACCATTGGTTATTAAAGAAGCTGTTTCGACCAATGGCTTAGTAGAGTAAAGCCAGGCAGGAAATCTGAAGAAAGATATGTAGAGAGAGTAGACAGAGTCAAGGAGATGCTGTGGAGCTGCGGAAGGAGAAAGATGCCAGCCAGAACCTTACCTGTAGGCCACATATTCATGGCAATATACAGATTAATAGAAATGGGTTAATTTAAGAGTTAACTAAAAATATGCATAAGCTATTGGTCAGACAGTGTTGTAATTAATATAGTTTCTGTGTTATTATTTGGGTCTGGGTGGCCAGTAAATAAAAAAGCAGTCTCTGCCTACAAGGATTTCTCTGTGTAACAATCATGGCTGTCCTGGAACTCTCTGTGTGGTGTGGGAGGTCTTTCTGTCTATGTGTTGCTTGTATTGGTTAGTGAATAAAGAAATTGCTTTGGCCTATAGCAAGGCAGAACTTAGCTAGGCAGGGAAAACTAAACTGAAAGCTGGAAGAAAGAATGCAGAGTGAGGAGAAGCCATGTAGCCCCACCTGAGACAGATGCCAGAATGTTACTGGATAAGCCACAGCCTCGTAGCAATACATAGATTAACGGAGATGGGTTAATTTAAGATATGAGTTAGCCAGAAATACGCTTAAGCTATTGGCCAAATAGTATTGCAAATAATAGGGTTCCTGTGTGATTATTTCGGGACTGAGCAGTTGGGAACAAAACAAGCAGCCTCCTGAAACAACTGTGTAGACCAGGCTAGCTTTGAACTAATAGAGATCTGCCTGCCTCTGCTGGGATTAAAGGTGTGTGCTATCAATGCCCCGTGGGTTAGGATTTTAGCACCCACTTAAAAACTGGTCATGGTTGTGCACCACCACTAATCCTAACACCATGGGGAATGGGAGAGGAGGATGCCCCGGTCTTCTGTTCACCAGCCTAACTCCAGGTTCAGTAAAAGGACTTCTTTCAGCCTGTCTCAAAGGAATAAGGCTGAAAGTGAAAGAACAAGACACCTGATAACCTCCACTGGCCTTCATGTACGCACAAGTGTTCACACTTTCATGCACGCACACATGCTCACAAAACACTACATATGCCATAAAATGTTTAAATCATATTCTAGTTATTATATCAGGTCTATATGGAACATAAATGAGTTTAGTTGTTACATTTGGGTCCCATCTCCAATGTAAAGGGACTTCATTACATATTTGCAAATATTCCAGATTACAAAATCCAAAGCATTTCTCAGCCTATGCATTTCCTTTAAGAACACTTACACTGCTTTTTGTTGTTGTTGTTGTTCTCTTTCTTTCCAGTATCTCTGACTAGGTGAGGGTAATTGGTATGAAGAAAAAGCAAGACAACTGGGTAATGACTGCTTCTCCTTTCCTGTTATTAGAGGTCACTGTTCTACCACCCCCTCTGCCTTCACTTATTAGACTCTTTTCTTCATTATTTCCTGATAACAGTGGAATATGACTTATTCTCATCAGTAAGTGGCAGATGAAAGCATTATGCCAGCAGTAGAGTTAAAGTTTCATCAGTGATTTTGAATTGATACCTACTAGGTTTTATCACTTGAGAAATAAATGAAAAGGCCCATTTGATGTAGTGCGGTGTCCTTCAAAATACTGGTCATCATTATCAGTTTAGAGGGCTGAAAGGTCATCTAAAAGTGCAATGCAATGAATCCATAATGAAAATACCTGTGAATAGTGCTTAGTTCCTTAGCAACGCCTGGATGCAACTTCAGAAATACCACAGCCAGTGAGATTAGTGATATGAGAGAGTAATCCCAAAGGGACCACATGAGTTTGGATTTGAAATGGAGCCCCATGGCCTTTACTTATCACTTACTGTATCTAGTTTTGTGTCCTGGTTTTTGTAACATAAGACATAACCATTTATAGTTTATTTTATAATGGTATTCTTACAGTCATATAAAGAGGAGGGGATGGTTTTCTCTTTTCAATTTTTAAGTTAGCATGGACAGTAATAGATTAAATTCTGGCATTTTCATATATATAAATATGTATATGTCATTCTTGCTTTTAGCAAATGTATAAAGACTTTTGACTGACTTCTGTTTGCAACGATTTAGCAGCACAACTAATAGTGATTACTTGATTACTATTTGTAATATATTGTTTTAATTCCCTCTTAGTACCATAGTAAATCCCTGTAAGTTAAGTGGTTGTAAGGACATGCGTAGTACTGTATAGATTTGTAGGTTGGAATAAGACATGGATCTCACGAACAGAAATGGAAGTGTCGTCAGAACCGTGATCCTTTGTGGAGGTCCATTTCTTTGCTTTTTCTAGCATGAAAAGGCTGTTCACATTCCTTTACTGAACAAATTCTGTTTCCCAAAGTCAGCACAGCACCAGCAGCAGCAGCAGTGACAACAGTGGATTGGCCCTTTGGCAATAGTCACATCTCAGTGAAGTCAGAAAAACCCTTCTCTCTTAATGATTCATGTAATTTCAGAGGATTTACCCAATAGTCTAAAATATTTCTATCTCGGATTCCTAGGCTTAGTCGCATTTGAAAATCCATTTGCGCTGTACTGTGAAACAGCATACTCACTGGTTCTGGGGATTCGTCTGAAGGCAGTTTTGAGTGACTATTTTTTTACTTCAAGTTCTGCTTTCAAGTTAATTGTTTTCTTATAATAATAGGTCTGTGTATTTTTAAAGTTGAGTAAGAGAAAAAGCAGTAAATAAAATGTGTATGAATATGACACACACACACACACACACACAAAAAGTGGCAGTAGAGGCAGTTGTATTGGGAAGAATCTCAGTCACAAGAGGGCCCACTCTCTGCAGGTAGGAATCCAGAAGCCAGAGGGAGTGCCAGGCTGCAGTAGCTCCAGTTGTTCAGCTTCTTCTTCCTAAAGAAAAGGTTGACAAGTAGGCAGTCTCCAAAAGTCCCTAATTCTGTGTAAGTGGATGTTTATTTCATGAGTTTCCATGTTGGGGCCAAGTACTGTGTCATTTGTCTCTAACATGACTGATTCAGAACATCGGTTCTGTTTGAAGATGCTGTCGTTCCAGAATGTGGCTGTCATCGACAAGTCAGCCAGTGAATGGCTGTTTGCATGGATGCTGCTGCAATCCCAGCAGAGTTGGAATCCAGTTTTATTTTTCTATTTTGTTTGTTTGTTTGTTTGTTTGGTTGGTTGTTGGTCAAAGTTAACAATAGCTTAGAAAACTAAATTCCAGGTCTTTTGCTAGACAAAGCACTCTACAAAGGAGCTGCAGCTCTGCCTTTTTAAAGGGACATTTTGAAATATTGAGTGCTTGTTGTCAATTGTTTTCCATTTCCTGAATTCAGCCAAATAGGAAGTTCTGGAAAGGTCGAGGGTGCTCAGCTGGTGAAATAACCCACACACTGCATCCATTCAGCACATAAAAGGAGTGCTAGATAATTCTTAACACATTCTTCAAGTGCATACCATCATTAAGTTGATTTTTCTTAAGGAATAAGCATCTATACTTGAGATAATAAATTCTTTCAATTTTAATAATTTTAGTTGACCTTTTGTTCATTTAATGAAAACTACCTACCGAACAGGTTTTCTTTAATTCCATTCTTCAGTAAGAAAAATTTTAAAATTTCATATTTCCTAAAATAACATAATTTGTATTTGTGCCTCAACTGTAGAAAAGGCTCCATTTTCCTGATTACCTCATACATACCAAGAGTCTAATATCCACCCCACTGTCTCTCTCCCCCATCTTTTTCCCTTTTGCATTGCTACAATTACAGGTGGATGCTTGGTTTTGCCCAACAGCACAAGATAAATAAGCTTGGAAGGTTTCCTAGCAACACATTGCTCTGGGAACCTGTTCTGTTTCCCTGAAGAAGATAAAGCCAAGCACCATAGAATCTCAGCCAGATGGGAAAGATTTACTTACTGATGGTGTTTAAAATAAGAATAATTATTTTATGTATATATTTTAAAAGTGTTAAATAAACCTTTTATTTTTTTTCCAAATTGAAGTAAACCTCTTCACATAAACAGTAAGTTGAGTTTTACTGCCTACAGCCCGGAGACACTCTCCTGTTTTCCCTTTGCTCAGGGCAGTCTCAGCACCAGGGACCGAGGCTTGATCTTGAGAGTCATTTTCAGTTTCTGAATGAATGATTAACACATAGAAAATTGAAAGAAAAGGAGAACACCATCAAAACAAAGAAAAGATGTTTTGCTAGTTCAGATATTGTATCTTTCTCCTGTTTAGCTAAGGATCTGTGAAGTCACTCAGTTGGCAGGTGGCATTTTCCTTTCTGTTCAATCTAGTTGGTCAGTGTGCTTGGGAAAGTCTCTGGACTTGGAGTAATCAAGAATTATTGTTTCTCCTGACAAGATTTAATCAATAGTGACTTGCAGTTTAGTCACACTCTGGAGAATGTCCTCACTTCTTTTTTTTTTTTTTTTTTTTTGATTTTCGAGACAGGGTTGGTGCCTGTCCCGGAACTAGCTCTTGTAGACCAGGCTGGCCTCGAACCCACAGAGATCCTCCTGCCTCTGCCTCCCGAGTGCTGGGATTAAAGGCGTGTGCCACCACCGCCCGGCTTTGTCCTCACTTCTTAATTGGCTGAAAGATATTTCCCCATTAGCCAGGTGAAAATTCACATAATGTGGTTATTGGGTGGATTACTCTGTGTACCGGATTTGGACCCTGTTTTGTAAAAATTCCCAATCATGGTCAGCAGCAGATCACTGCAGTTCATCACAGTACTTTTGATGGTGAGTCCCAGAGTAATCAGAACAAAAGAACAATCCTGGTCTCTGTATTGAACAAACTCTCTGGTCAGATTGCAGGGAATTGACGTTATCCTCACCCTAGAAAAGTTTGAAGTACCTTCATGCAAGTAATTCTGTATTCTTTGGCTCTTTTATTTTCTAAACATCATATAGTGAACTCAACAGGAAGCATCTTTGGAGGCTTAGGATGAATCATATCTTTTAATAAGTGTGTCGTGTGTTAAGGGTATAGACACATCTTCCTTGCCTTCACTGATTCCTTGAGAAGGCATACATAACATGTTTATAGACTCTAAAACTACCTAAAATAAAACTTCCTTTCTTTCAAGTTCTTTCTTTGGGATCTAGAATTAAGAGAATTTCGATGTTTGAAAGAATTATATAGGACTTTGATGTAGGATGCAACCACTAGAAAAAAACAATGAAAATGGACTCGATCAGCCACATAGAACAGAATAGATTCGAATGCATTAATTTTTTTTTTTTTTTTTTGGATTTTTCGAGACAGGGTTGCTCCGTAGCTTTTGGTTCCTGTCCTGGAACTAGCTCTGTAGACCAGGCTGGTCTCGAACTCACAGAGATCCGCCTGCCTCTGCCTCCCAAGTGCTGGGATTAAAGGCGTGCACCACCACTGCCCGGCTGAATGCATTAATTTTTACTGCATATTTTTTATTAAAAACTTCTACAAACCAGGAAGTATTTTAGATACATTATATGTTTCATTATTTAAATCTCCTAGCAACCTTTACTTTACCAGGTAGAAATTATTTGCAATTTTTAAGTGAAGAAACTGTTCTGGGCAACTAAGTGTCTAATTGTTGAAATATTACAATTTCTAAATAGTTGTCATTCAAATCTGGTTTCTTTACTGGTAGATAGTTCTGTGGTCTATATACTGTATTTATTTCTTAGAATTCTAATATTGAATGATCATAACCTTTAGAGAAAAATGAACAACTATCTTTTTTATTTTGTTTTATAACAGGCTCTCACTCTGTAGCCTGCCTAGCCTGGAACTTGTTGTGTAGACCAAGCCATCCTCAGAGTTCCACCTACCTCTGCCTCCTGAGTGTGCTGCTATGCCCATATTAACAGCTGTCTTTTGAAGATGACATAATCTTAGCAAGAAATAGATGATTTGTTTAATTTTTATTGTTTTATTCAGCATAATCATCTCACATCTTCAGGTTTCATTGTCAAACTTTACCACCTTTTTGTTTATGATATTTTACACAATTTTTTGCTTTTATAAAGAAGAACCTTTCACTTTTCAATATGATAAAGTAAATTACACCTAACAGTAGCTAAAATTAATAATATTAAATATATTCACAAAATAGGTTGTGACATCAACAGTATAGTAAAACAGAAGCAATCCAGTTATTTTTGTAACATTGGAACAGAACCATACACGTTTGTTTGTCTACTGCCCATGGATCCGTTGGTCCCCGAAGAGTTGAATGGTTATAACATCAGTGATATGGCTTACAAAGCCTGCAATGTATTCTATCTTCACCTTCACAGGAAAAGTCTACTAGACTCTATTCTAGAACCTGGTTTTTACTCCATTTCTAAGTTGTAAATACTGTTTTAGAATACCAGACACACAAGACGTTTTAAAAGTGTTTTTTGTTGTTGTTGTTGTTGTTGTTGTTTTACGAATATAAGGTTTTTATCTAACATGTTGTTCTCCAAACACTGCAGGTACCAACCAAAAAGCTGAAGAAATATGAAAAAGAGTATCAGGCAATGCGGGAGAATCAGCTGCAACAGGAAGACCCAATGGATAGATACAAGGTATGGAGACACTTGGCACTTCCCAGGGCAAAAAGACCTTATTTTCCCTAATTCAGCAGCTGTGGTGAGTTCAGTTCCCTCTGCTCCACTCTGAACTATTCAGACAGTGGCATGCTGACTATGCCCATGTCTTCAATTTCCACTGACTTTTGAGTATTCCACCATAATATTTTTTTTTCTCTCAGTTTGTATATTTTTAGGTAACTCCAGCTATTACATGTATACTGTGAATCTTCATGAGAAGCTGAAAGGGAAAAAGAAAGTGGCCTTCTTCTTTCAAAAATGAGAAAAATAAAACAGAAAATGCCAAAAAGTACTGTCTTAGCTGTGCATGATCACTTCCACAGAGACTCTTAAATGTGACCATTCCAGGACTGACGGAAGGATATTGCAAACTTGTCCTTGTCTGTAGCAGATGTTAAAAATAAAAAACTCAGAAGGAAAAATAAAAACCACAAACATGTATCAATCACAGCAATGTATTTGTTGCAATGTTTCATTTTCACAAAAAAATCATAGGTGGCAATGACATTTGCATGCAGTTTTAGAATCAAAATTATTTCATTTGTATCTTCATTGGTTTGGGTATTTTAAAAAATTGTTTCATCACAAAGATAGATCTTTTCAGTGATAATTAGCAGCATTGGTCACAGCATGCAATGTTGGGAAACAGTGATTTGCAATTTAATTTTTATCTTCTGAAATGTTACTGTCTTCCTTTAGCTGATTTAATTTTTGAGACTCAAACAGATAGGTCTGAGTCCCTCCTTGCTACGTCAATATCCAACTGATGCTGAAATGCCCTTCCAAGGAAAGCATTACGGTGCCTTTCTTAATGGAACCATCCACACCGGGTTGACTTTTACTTCCATAACCAGAGTTGCCTCTGTGGTTGGAAAGGTATATGTTGGCAGCAGTCACACTATGTATCTTGATTTTATTGTTGAATAGAAAAACAAGAAACGATCACAGAGGAGCATGGCTCTGTGGGTTTCATAGTCAAACAGACTGCGGTTAAAATCCTGGCTCTCTGGAAAAGGCAACAGGATTCGAAACTATAGATGAGGACTTTGGTTCCTATGTTACTGGTCAGCATTTTGAGTCAGTCATTGAACCTCTCCTGGTCTGTAAAATACTTGGGAAAATGTAATTTTGTGGTGAATTACTTTGAGATTGAAGGCTGCTGTATGTTAAGTACTCAGAACATAATTGGTGTTTAATAAATGGTTATTGGTTTTTAAACTCCATTACCACAGGCATGACTAGAATAATATAACTTTGCTTGGACCTGTCTCTTCAGTCATTCACTGACCATTTTCATAGCTTGTATAACTATTACTATCCTATAGTCTTATCATCAGTCAGTATATTATTTTCATTCCTCTAGAACTGGCTTGAGAAATGAAAATAATTCCACATATGGTTATGATAGATAACTATTACCACATTATATGCTTATAGAGAAGGTTTGATGACTATCCACTATTGTCTTCTCAGTAAACTTCAGTTTTAATGCCAGACCTATGATACAGAAAGGCATAAATGGACTCATGATGAACTGTTAAAGATCAAATCATTCTAATATTTAGAATACTACCGCCATTATGAATAAAGTACTTTCAGATAAAAGAGAAGAAAATGATAGCCCAAACTTTCATAATTACACAGACAAAAACTGAGCACAGTTGCATGCACCTATGTAGCTCTCTGTGATGGGATAGAGGATCATTTAGGTCCAGGAGATTGAAATTAGCAGCATAATGAGATCCCATCTAAAAGCACAAAATAAAACCACAGCAAATGCCTCACAGAGCCCAAAGAAACTATAAAAAACTGAACTGTAACTATCTTACATCCTTTTTGTGTCAAAGCTGGCATGTATAAATATATCACTTATAAACTATAAGATTATTTGTACAGTTTTTATTGATATCAAATCAAACTTTTAAAAGTAGGTATTTTAGGTTCAAATATTGTGGGGTTTGATTTTTGTTTGTTTGTTTGGTTTTATTTTGAAAGAGTCTTGTTCTGTATTCCAAGATGATCTTCATTTGGGCCTGTGCCACCACTCCCAACCCACTGTAGTAATTAGTTGTACATGTCAGACACCCTCTATCACTATTTCTTTTTTATGATTATAATGGCTTTCTAGTATGTTATGTAATAAATGTTTCTATACCTTTTTTAAAAATGTATAGATATCAGTCCCAATGATCTACTTGACAAAACTATAATCAAGTTATAATTACATTTCAAGCTAGTAATTGCCAGTGTAGCTCTAGCTATCAATAGATTTGATCCTTCAGGTACAGAAAAATCTGGTTTATGACATAAATTAAGATTAACTGGAGAGATGGACTCTTCAGGTAAAGGCACCTGTTTCCAAACCTGATGGCCTGAATTCAATTTCCTGACCCATGAGTGGAGGAGAAAACGGACTCCCAAAAGTTTTCCACTGATCATTACGCTCATACTGTAGCATATGTGTGCCTACACATATAACACACAAATAAGTAACAGCTGGGTGTGCTGGTACATGCCTTTGATCTCAGTGCTTCTATGACAGAAGCAAGTGGATCTCTGAATTAAAAACCAGTCTTGCCTACAGAGCAAGTTTCAGGACAGCCAGGGCTACACAGAGAAACCCTGTCTCCAAAAACCAAAAAAGAAAAAAAATTAAGAAAGAACAGAAAATGAAAAGTAAAGAAAAAAATAAGTAAATACATTTAAGGAAGTAAATTATAATTATCTTAATATAACAAAGTACGTTCAAAAATACATTTGGCATCTTCTGGTCTCTTTGGGAAACAGGCACTTTTCATTTATTAGGGAAAATCGTGAAGACAATGAGTACTCACACCTATTCAGGAGTGATTCCTCCTTTACCATTGGAACCCATACTACATAAATTGCCATGTCAACCTCCAGCTTGCCATATGGCAAGAGAGTTGCTAAGACTGTGGATATTTCAAGACAAAAACAAACCCCAGAAATGTCATACCATAACTGTTCCAGTTCAGTGCTATTATTTCTCTCATACTTGATGAGATTTAAAAAGGGCTTTTGCATCAAAGTGAGAGCTGACATTAATGATCTGGGAATGCATAGGTTACTCTCAATGGCCACATGTTTTGCTGTACCAATCTAAGCATGTGGCCTAGGGGTATACTTCAGGGTAAAGCACTTAGCTAGCATGTGTGAGATCATAGGTTCAATGCACATTATCATTTCCCTTCATGCCCTCCCATCTAAGTATGTTCTTTGTGCCTATTACAAAATCAGTTTATATTACTGGACTAGGCAACACTTCAGTCCCTACCATGAATAAAGAGAAGGAATGGTGTTAGTAGTTTTAAAATTCTAAGCACAATGAAATGTTCAGCAATTAGGTAGTGGTGATGACTACAGCTTCATGTAACTGAATTGTATACCAAAGCATGGTTTTGTTAGACGTGGTGGTGAACAAGCTGCAATGCCAGCACATAAAAGGCTGAAGCAGAGGGTCAAGAGTTTGAAATAAGCTTGGGCTACATAGACCATGGCTCAATAATCCCTCTTCAAAAAGCACATGATTTTATGGTATACAAATTAAATCTATATCCTAACCCAAGACAAATGTTCCAGAATATTTACTTTTAGACCACCCTCTTTCTTTTCTGTTTTTTCTTTATTTTTGGTATGTGTGTATGTGTACACATGCATAGGCAGGCACATGCACAAGTATGTGCAAATGGGCATGGAGGCTAAATGTCAGTGTCTGATATCTTCCTCAGTTACTCTGTACCTCATTTTTTGAGATGGATTTCTCACATAGCCTGAAGCTCACTAATTTGGCTACTCAATGAGCTCATATACAGCTACACTGTTTTGTTTATTGTTTGTTTGCTTGCTTGATTTTAATGTAGGTGCTGAACACCTAAACTCAGATCTTAATGCTTCCATGTCAAGCACTTTACCAACTGAGCCATTTCCCCAGCTACTGTATTTTCTGTGAGGCAGTGTCTCCCATGTCCTAGGCTGGGCTTGAACTCAGTGTGTAGCTGAAGAATACGATGCCAAACTTCCCAGCCCCTTGCGTCTACTTCCTGAGTGTTGAGATTACAGGTATAAGCCGCCATGCCCTTTTTATGTGATGCTGAGAACTGAACTTAGAACCCAGGAGTTCTTGCACACTAGGCAAGCATTCTACCGAGTTACATCCCCAATATACCCACCATTTCTTCTGTGAGACACAAGTCACTTGTGTCAAAATATAGTACTTATTTAGAAGTCATACTTGTGTAAAGGAGATCTTTTGTGAAATTTTGCGCTAATTTGTTGAACAATAGAAATGGTGCATTCCTTTTTAGTGTTGCTCATTAATTTCTAGGTAGAGTATGTGGTGTTTCTATCCATATATACACACATATAGAGTAATAAGCACAAACATACATACTGTCTAATCTGGCATCAAATTTGTATTGAGACCCAGGAACCCTCAAACAACTGCTTATAGCCTTTAGTGGTGTCTTTCTGTTTAACTCCATAAGACTACAAAAGAGAAAGATTTTTCTGGAGGATAAAAATACAGTATTAAGGGGGCTGGAGAGATGGCTCAGTGGTTAAGAGCACTGGCTGCTCTTCCAGAGGTCCTGAGTTCAATTCTCAGCAACCACATTGGTGGCTCACAACCATCTGTAATAAGATCTGGCACCTGCTTCTGGCATGCAGGCATACATGGAGGCAGAATGTTGTATACATAAGGAATAAATAAATAAATCTTTAAAAAAAATACAGTATTAATTCTGAACCTCTTTTTTTTCCTCCTTCTTAACCTGGTCCAATATATATGATATTGTTTTATTTATCTATTCTGGCCTTTTAAGTTATAAATTTGATTGAATTCAAATGTGAGCTATAGATGTGGCTAGTGATGTCCCCAGAAAATATATTTTTATGTATATGTATATCTGTTTTAGAACATTTTAAAAATTAATAAACAAACCCACCAAAGCAGATAAGAATTTAGAAATCAAAATTCTTTTTCCTACACGTAGGACATGGTTGCTTTCATTGTGGGGAAAGAATTTCAGTAATACAGTCAATTGGTGAAGAAGCTTCTAGAGAATTGCAGCTATCATCTAATTTAAAGAAAGATACACTCCTTTTCTCATTTAATTAAGACCTGCTGATAGTAATGTGGGTCAGGTCTTTAAAAACACAAGTAATTAATTAAATTCAGTGAACTTCCCAAATCGTAGTAAAAACTGCCCGTTCTGTCCTGGAAGAATGTGTACTGTTTAAACTGTTGGGCCTAAGACATGCATAGTATCATAAATATATAACTTAGAGTTTAAATATATAGTCATGTTCAGTATAGTTAAATGTAGAATGTTTAACTGCCTTCATGAGCTTAGTTAGGTATAGTAAATTTTTTAAAGTCAAAATGTAATTCAAGCAGCATAGATAATGGAGAAGGACTTACCTAACATGTGGATGCCCCTGGATTTGGTCCCCAGCACAACCAAACCATCAGAAAGCTGAATAAAATATAATCCAAATAGAGATGATTCTTCTTTTTTTTTTTAACTTTTTGATGACTCTATTGCTTGTTATTTCCTATTACTCAATGGTTTCTTACATATTTATCTTTGCAGTAACATCCATCATTACTCTCAAAAACAGCACAGATTTTTAGCTATTTTTTATATTCTTTTTTATTTATTCTTTATGTCTTTCCCATCATGCATTATAGGTTGTGGGTTTGGGGGGGTTGTTTGTTTATTTTTTCTTTAATTTGTATTTATTTATATTTTATGTATGAGTGCTTTGCATATACACCTGCATGTTAGAAGAGAGCATCAGATGCTATTATAGATGGTTTTGAGCCACCACCTGGTTGCTGGGAATTGAACTCAGGATCTTTGAAAGAGGAACTAGTGCTTGTAACCACTGAGCCAACTCTCTAGCCCCAGAAATGATTCTTCTAATGAGTGCTGTAAATCATACTAAGTTTTTCTTTCCTACCTGCAAAAGAAAATGTGGTGGTTTTATTTTATTTTTATTTCTTTATTTTACATTCATATATGTTGGGCCTTTCCTTACTTAACAAATACCAAGAGAAGTAAATTTATCCTCAAAAACTATTGTTCTACCAATGAAAGTAAGCATATGCGTTACTGCTTTCATGTCATAGAAGCTGTTGTAGGCTTTTAGGAATACCTATCCTATAAAGTAAGGTGATTTGAATGAGCAGTAATGGACATGAGGATGGCTTCTGTTTGCCTCTGTTAAACAGAACTTTTTTATCACTGTGTTAAACTTCAGAGGGTTCCACATTGTTCTGAGTCTGGATAACAATGTTACATGTTGTTGTAGCTCTAAGGAGGAACAGATGGCTTCTGCCCATGACTCAGTCACTCTTTACACGTGGAGCTCTAAAAATGCTAAGCTTAAGAGAATTTTGTAGTGAGTCTATCATTGATCTCTAGCGTCCTCCAGTGTTTGTCTTGTATTTTCAGAAACCTTTTATTCCTATTATTGTTGAGAAAACTATATATCAATAGTATGTTTCTATATCGTGTAACTGTTTACTTTTTCTTTGTTATGTTTAAAGACAGGGTCTCAAACTAACACAGACTGGCCTGGGAACTCACTGTGTAGCCCAATTTATCTATGTGCTAGCACAGAAAGCTATAGTGGCTGTGAGCCAAATATGGATGACTGGTGTATTGTTTGGTTCTGCACAGTGACCATCATTTCATGGGAATGTGGTCTGAGGTACCGAGATGTTTACTCTCCTTTGCTAACATATCACCCAAGTTAGCAGGGGTTCTTGTTTGGTTGGTTTAATATATAAAGAAATACAGTGTGTTTTGCCACCTGTAGTTATTTCTGACAAAATTTTGTTTTTAGTTTGACAGTTTAAATGTTTAAATTTTCATGAGAATGATGAAAAGTAAGAAAGCATTAGGTAGTTTCCAAAGCTCAGAGGTAGCCGGGCGGTGGTGGCGCACGCCTTTAATCCCAGCACTTGGGAGGCAGAGGCAGGAGGATCTCTGTGAGTTCGAGACCAGCCTGGTCTACAAGAGCTAGTTCCAGGACAGGCTCCAAAACCACAGAGAAACCCTGTCTCGAAAAACCAAAAAAAAAAAAAAAAAGCTCAGAGGTTTCTCTCAAATTTTCATTTATAGTTGAAATAGATATCCAAGCACTTCATCTGTAGCCATTTATCTTTGTATATCAAAACAACTGTCTTTTGAAAATCTGAGTATGGTGATCAACTCTTTTAAAAGAAATATCCAAGAGCTAGAGAGATGGCTCAGTGGTTAAGAGCATTGGTTGCCCTTCCAGAGGACCTGGGTTCAATTCCCAACACCTACATGGCAGCTCACAACTGCCTATAACTTCAGTTCCGGATGCTCTGACACCTTCACACAGACATATATGCAGGCAAAACACCAATGCACATAAAAAATAAAAATTAAAAAAAGCATTTTTTAAAAGTTTACAAAAGAAAACTTTCAAGAGTTAATGGATTATCTGCTAATAAAATTGTGCTGGGTCTATGAGAGAAACATTTTATCCTGACCCTTAAGTATTTTTAAGCATGTTCCAAGAATTCATCATAGCAGCAGACAACACGCCCAAAATATTGTGTGGTTTACATAGCCACTGCCTTCTGCATCATTTTTTCCCTGAAAGCTGACTTCATTTTCTTTTCCTTGCCAGTTAGCATTTCTCTGGTTTCTCCTTGCCATCCCTTAGATGGCTTCACAAAAACTTCAGCCCCAGAAATAAACAGGAATCAGGCACAATTTCCATTTGTTCTCCCCTGCTTAGCAATTTCAAAGAGGAACTATTCTGCAAGGCTTCTGATATTGTCCTGTGAGGAAGTTCATCCCACCCAGCATTAACCCCAAATCAAGTCATCTGTAGTTGCTAATACTTCCACACACGGCATTTTCATTTTTATAAGTCATACAAACTGCAAATAGCTGTGTGGAGAGGGAGGAGTTTGCAAGCCCGAGTCTTCCTGAGTTGAGACTTGCCCAGTAGCTGCCTCAAGCATACTTTTCCATTGAATGTTTGCAGTCACAGAGAGCACTTCACTGTCTGACATTCTGAACAAACAGTGAGAATATTAGCACATGTCTGTTTCTGTTACCGCCGTTTCCTACATGTATTAGTAGGTGTGCAATTTCACTGGATATTCCTCTTTTTTTTTTCAATTGTCTTTGTACCTATGGTTGAAAACGGTAGTTGGTCTATGACTTTTGAGGAGGTAAGTTGGTTTTTTTTTGCAATCTGTGTATGTCTGTATTAATGTCTGTCTCTGAAAAAAAAATGCAGTATCGTCCTCCTAAAAGTTACTAACCAAACTTTCCCAGCTGTATAAGTCCTGTGCCAGGGGGAGGGAGGGGTTGAGGAAAGTTGTATGATTTTTGTTCTCATGGTGTCAAATGTTTGAGATGGAGCATGTTTCACAAGTGTGCTGCAGGTTTCATGAGCTGTGCCTCCTCTAATCTTTTCTGAGAGGCAAGAGGGGCCATCTCGCCAATTTGTTTCCAGGTTCTGGGATGGTGTCACATCTGCCTTTACTAACATCCACTGTGTGGATATCTGCACTGGCTGAGGTTACCCAGCTGACTTCATGGTCTCTCCCTTGGGCAGACCCTTAGTTTAAAATGAACAAAGACTGTCAAACCTACTTTGTCCCCAGTGTAACATTAGGGAAGTTTTTTCCAAAGTGGTCAGTTCTGAATAGTTTTGGCTCCTTAGGAAAGGCTAGAAAGGACACCTAAGCATTATACTGTTTTAATCCTTGGCGTGTTTAGGCATGTTCATCACAGGAAATCCCTGTCTCAGCAGCAGGATCTCACAGTTGCTCTCAGCCACACTCTGTGCCTCCAGCATGAGGACACCTCAGTACCCAGGATTGCCCTCTGGAGGATGATACTGCATTTTTGGCCCCATAGCTTGCTTTCCCTTGTCTGTGAGTGCAGAGCAGGCATCTGACACTTCCCACTGTGCCGCTTGCTTTGCAGACACCAAAGTGAAGCTGCTTGCTAAAGCAAAAGCCAGTAGGCATGCCTTGTGGGCCAATCTGCTTTACAGGGACTCTCAGAGACCTACTTACTCAGAGTGCCCCGTGTTCTTACCCCTTTGGTTGTGTGTCTGTGATGAAGGGTTCAGCTTTCATGAGTAATGAGGAGTTTCCAGTCAGAATCTCAGCTGTACTCATCACAGCTGCTTCTGTAATATATAATTCATCAGACCTACATTCTAATTGAGAGTGAAGTTGCTACCCGGTACTACTTTCAAATACTTCAGTAAGTAACTTTCCCATGGACACCATATGACTGACTACCCGGAGGTTAACACATTTTAAACACAATAGCAGCAACCTGAAAAACTGGTAGCATATCAATATGATGTAAATAATAGTTGAGAAAGCATTTTGTATCTTCGCATTCTGGGAACACAGTCTCAGTAGAAGCAGGACATGTAACTCAGGAACAGGTGGTGAAGTCTTATCTTGGCCTCTTGAAGGGATTTATCAAGAAATGAGAAAAATCTCTTCCCCACCCAAGCAGTCTGCCTTGTGAAATATGTGATGTTGAAATCATGCTGGGTTGCTGTTGTTTCCTGGCAATGAGACATTTATTGAAAAAGTTTTTAAAATGTGTATTTAAAAATCTGATTTTCTGCATGCACATGAGTCGTTTCCACAAAGAAGTAATAGACTCAGCCTCCAGCCCTGGTAGAAATCGGGTGCCATCAGCAAAGGTTAAGCCTCAGAAGTCTTTTTTCTATCTATTACCTGTGTACTTCAGTGGGAGAGTGGAGCTGTTGGAACATAGACTTTTAGCAAATACGAGTTGCCCTGCCTGTCCAGGGAACACTGTCTTTTCAGGAACATATAAGGCAAAGAAGAACTTCTCAGGTGTTCCATTGCATCTTGCTCACTAGAAAAGGTCTAGTGTGGTTTGTGTAGAAAGTGACTTTGTTTAGCAGTAAACTTAAATCTTTCCTCTTCCCCCTCTCCTCCTTCTCCTACTTCTTCTTTTCTTCTTCACATGTTAGTGCTTTATCCCCCCTAGTAGAATTGAAATTTTGAATTGAAGGGGTTCAGCAAAAGTTTTTTAAACTCCTATTGTAACTGTATTATTTATATTTGTTGTAGAAAACCTGGGGACATTTCAAGAAGAGAAAGATAATGCCAAAACTAACCCACTGCCTACAGCTAATAATCTGTTTGTTCATATTGTTATAAAATATGGTTTTCTAACTATTTTTAGAAAATTTTCTCTAATATGTATTAATATATGAAATTCTGTCACAGATATCCTTAAAAGATTTGAATAATTTAGAATTTCTCTTTTGCTTCTTAGTAGTAGATCTGTTTTGCAAGAGGCTTTTTATATCCCCCCAACAGTCTCTGTCCATTTTTCCCAAAAGAAAAGATGTCATCAAAGTACAGGTCTAACCTTCAGCTTCTCTGCTGACCTTGCTCTTACCATCTGTTTTATAGACCTGATTCAGAAATGGAGAGGGCAGTGGGTTGTTAGGAATTAGGTTCTCTGTATAACAAACACCAGGTTCTGCAACAGGTGAAATCAAGCCGCAGTTCCAGGAGGCCATGCCACACCACCTTCCAGAACATACATGTGTCTTCTGTTTTGTCAGTGCTTTGTCTGGTTTGTCACCCTTTAGAAAACACTGACAGAAGTGTACATCTAAACCCAGAAAGAGCTTGTTACACCAAAGCTCTTCCTGTCCACCCCCTGCAATCAACGGTAGCAAAGAAAACATTTTTGATAGAATGTGATAGCAGACACTAAGCTGCTATTCTGAAGTAGACACACGTACTCAGGTCGCAGTAGCTAGTAAAGAGTTGCCTTGCTTCCTAGGAGCTAGTCACTTGTTTCATTCATCATAACTTAAACTTTTCCTGAGAGTTCAAAGTGGGAGAAAAGTAACTCAGTATTGTATTTTACCCAGAATCTTTTAATCTGCAGTTTGAAGAAAACAGAATAAACATTTTTTAAAAATATGCTCTCAGTAACACAAAAACAGATATGTACAGAAATAAATATATCTTAAAGAAAGGATAAAACAATCAGCTGGTAGAGAATCACAAACTCATGTCTTCCTTTTACTTTTTGGACCCATATAACTTGATTTTTGGTTTGCTGTTTTTAAACAGTTTCCATTAATGTGGTCCCTCATCTTAGAGAAACAATTTGAAAAAACAAAAAGCATTATCCCTGTTGTCTTGTAGACTATTTCTCTAGAGGTCAAACTGTGCATGTTTTAAACAAGAATTGTTTATGTCTGTGTTCTAGGTCTATGTGAAAACCTCCCATAATTGGGAGCACATTTGGAAATTTATGCTCTTTGTGAAGCATCTTACCTAATGAAGTTCTGTCTGGAGGGTTTAGGGGATGGTTGTTAAACTTCACTGGTAGAGAATCGCATCCGCACTGCTGGCTAAACTCACTGTTGTTTCCCAGACAGCAGCCTGCCTTCCTGTGCCACTGCGCCTTCTCTTTTACACCTTTGAGAGTTCACTTTGTTGCTGTTGCTTGCCCCACCCCCACCCCGGCCAGTTTCTGGTCCTATGTACAGGCACTGATGTGTACTTCTGGCTGTTGCTCTTTTTCTTCAGAGGGAGAACCGAAGATTGCAGGAAGCCAGCATGAGGTTGGAACAAGAGAATGACGACCTTGCCCATGAACTAGTGACAAGCAAAATTGCTCTGCGGAATGACTTGGATCAGGTAAGTTTGTCCTTCACTGTATAGAGCTGTTACTACAACAGCTTCTTCTTTGAGGGTGAAGACCAAGGTGCTCCCAAAGTATTCCCTCGGACTTTCTCTCCTCCTTTGCTTTGGTTTGGTTTTTTGTTTGTTTTGTTTTGTTTTGAAGCAGGGTCTCACTATGCTCTGGCTGTCCTGTAACTCACTATGTAGACCATGTAGACCATACTGACCTGGAAGTCACAGAGAACCACCAGCTTCTGCCTCCCAAATGCTGAGGGAGTTAAAGGTGTACACCACCTCCCCTATGTTTGCTCTGTTCTTGATCTGAGTGAGCTGCTGGATCGCTGACTGGGTGGGTGGCAGGTGGGAAGGGACGCCTGTGCTAATTACAGAGTGGAAAATGTAAGTCTTAGAGAAAGGTTTGGATTATTTCCAAACAACTTCTGTGACATACTTTTTTAAGTCCTATAAACAACGCTTTCCTTCGTCAGTACTTTTCCTAAACCAAGAGCTGCCATTGTAATTACCCAAAAATACTAGTCAGCAAGAGTATACTAATGCCACTTTGACACCTTTCTGTTATGGTAATAGTTCTCACCTGTGACATGTAGAGTTGTGTGTGAAGTTAGGCCCGGTGTGGCAACAATACCTGTCTTTAATCCTAGTAATAAAGAGGTGGAAGCAGGAGGATAGGGAGTGAAGCTTCAAGGTTAGCCTGAGCTCCATAAGAGCCTGTCTCATAAAACAGCAAGACGGAAAAACAAAAGGCACTGTTCAAGAAGAGCTGGACGGTTGAGTTGACAGGCATCTTAGTGGCTAAAGCCAGGCTGCCTCTGTGTGAATATTACCAACTGTATAACCTGGGCAGACTACAGGTATAAAATGTGTCTACCTCATGGGAATTATGTAAGAATTCAGAAAGCCCTTCAGTGTGTGCTGGATAGTTTTTTGTCAGCTTGACGCAAGCCAGAGAGTGGTTTAGGAAGAGGGGACCTCAGTTACAAAAAAAAAAAAAAAAAAGCTTTTTACTTTTTTTGGATTGGTGTGGGAGGGCCCAGTTCACTGTGGGTGATACCACCCTTGGGCAGGTGGTCCTGAATTGTATAAAAAGGCAAGCCGAGCAAGCCAGTATGTAGTAGCACTTTTCTACGGCCTTTGCATCAGCTCCTACTTCTAGGTCCTGCCCTGCTTGAGTTCCTGCCCTGACTTTCCTCAGTGATATACTGTTATCTGAAAGTGTAAGATGAAATAAACTTTTTCTTCCCTAAGTTGCTTTTGGTTACTGTGTTTTATCACAACAATAGAAACCTAAGACAAGTAGTGTATGTTCATTACCTGGTAGCTGTTGCCAGGAAACGCTTTGATTGCATGGCTCCCTTTGTTCCTCATATCACTGACAGTCTTTGGACTTTCTGTTTTCTTTTGCAAGCATTTTCAGAGATAATTGCTAAAATGGAGCCAGTCATGTACAGTTTTAAATTTCGGTTTTCTGCCTACTAAAGTGAAAATATTCATAGTAGACCAATGTAGAAAAATTGAGACTTTCAATTCTGAAAGAGTAAATCACTGTTGCTTGTATGGTGATTAGCTATTTATAGGATTTACATACAAATTCACTAATAATAGAGTATTCTTAAAATCAAAGGATGACAAAGTGGTCTCTGCCACAATCCTTTTTAATCCCTCACCTTAAACAGCTAATTTCTGGCTCATTTTTTTTTTTAATTTTTTAAATGTTTTGTAAAATGTGTGCCTGGTACTTGAGGAGGCCAAAAGAGGGAGTTTGATCCCCTGGGACTGTAGTTTGGGACCTTTGTAAGCTGCATATGGGTATTGGGAACCAAACTTGGGTCCTCAGCAAAGGCAGTGTTCTTAATATAGAGCCATCTCTCCAGCCCCCTCAAAAGTTTTTAAATGGGAGATAAAACCTAAATATTAAGAAAAATAATAATAATAGGACAAGACTCCATATATACGCATGTGTACACACACACACACACACACACACACACACACACGCCCGCGCACGTTGATCATACCTTTATTTCTTCCCTTCCTGCTTTGCTATTCTTATGGCTCTCTCTTTTAAAAAAGTGATATCCTAGAACCTTGGTTTTGTAGTTAATTTTCTAGAAGAAAGAATAAAAAACTGCTATTTCATACATATCATCTAACTTCTGACTTTGCAGTTTCTGCCTCTGCAGGAGATCTTTTCCTGTCTTTCCTGTAATACAGCCTTCTGGCCTGCTGCTCTTCAAGGAAGGGCAAAAGACTGGCTTTACCGGCTCTTCCTGTTTGCCCAGGACCTTTGCTTTTACATATCAGTATCCAGTCTTTTAATCAAAATAGCAAACATTAACAGACATGAAAATGGGTTGTATGTGTAAAGACTATATGTAAAGTAAATAAATGCTGACTAGGTACTTTTTAAAATAAGTAATTCCTTGTGCTTGTCACTGTAGTGTTGGATCAGATGTCCTGGACGCCCTGGGCAGCAGAGATACCTTAGCTTTTCTCTGGCACAAAGGACTCTTTTTTTTTTCCTGACAACTTACCCTTAGACTCCTTTCTAGTTAAGGATTTCTCATGGATCAGAAACAACCAAAGAAACACCTTCATTTCAGTGCTTTCAGGGCCTTTCTGCACTCCCCTACTTTCAAGGAACCAAAAATATGAGATAAAATTAGTGCCTTCCCATGGATATATTTGAGTTCCTTCGACCATGTGCCAAAAGCTCAGGTCTTGAGAGGTACGTTCTTTTGTTTTGTTCTAAATTGAACAATTGGGGCGGTGGTGGCGCACACCTTTAATCCCAGCACTCGGGGAGGCAGAGGCAGGCAGATTTCTGTGTGTTCGAGGCCAGCCTGGCCTACAAGAGCTAGTTCCAGGACAGGTTTCAAAGCTAAATTGAACAATTGGCTTGGTGATTTTGATGAAAAATGATTTGTATAAGATCCTCATTCTGGTTTTCTCAAGCCTTTGATCGGGTCACTGGTCAATTTGTAATTAAGCAGGCATTGCAGTCACTATTTCTATCCTATTTTTATGTCACAGAAGCCATGTACTTCAAATATCAATAAGAATTATAACTAAAGACTTGATAATGTTCTGTTCAGACTATCAAATTATGATGGTTTTATGATTTGGGTTTACAGTAGTAGTAACTCTGTTTAGTATTGTATTTAAGTATTGTAGACAATTCCTGCTTGAACAAGGTATAGAATTGTTGGCTATAAAGGAAACCAGAAATCTATTTTTACAGGTAAAGTCAGGTCATTCGAGATCTGGTCCTATTTTGGTGAGCAGGAGAATGACTTCTACTTTACTATTCAACATAAATGAGACTCTCGAAGTAAAGATTCCTAGAAGACTGTGGAACTGTACACACACAGGACTCATGCACGCTGTGTACATTGGACACTGTGTTAATAAATTGTATGAAGCCACCTATCATGGTCTAACAATAAAAATTCAATAGAAGAATGTACATAAAAAGATGTCTTCAGCATAAATATTTAGGTGTTTTTTTTTTTAATTATTTTACATGGAAGGGCTTCTGTTACCTATAGTTTCCAAAACTAGAAAATGGCTGGATATGCTGCAAGACTCAAAGCTTCCCCCAAAGTCTGCATAGCACTGGCTGTTGAAGTTCACATGTATCGCTAAGAAGGCTAAGATATCACTCTTGAAGACACCAGATTTTTAAAGCATTATTTCAGAGTTTATACTGTGCATATTAGGATTGTTCTCTTTGCAAAATAAAATTTACTGGGTTATGGCAAAAAGGGAGTTGTTGCCATCTCTTTTTATTGGCAAAACTCAGATATTCTCAGGTAGAGCTGTACCCAGTGGGAGGCATATTTGGTTAGTTTTTAGGGACTTTGACATAGTTGGTTTCTTCTGATAGAGCATGCTGTAACCATCCATCAGGGCTTTGAGGAAGGTTTCCTTCTGGGTGAGTCACCTGACACATCTGAATAGCAGTTCTAAAAATTTACTTTTGAGCTCCTATAATCTCTGAGAGTCTCACAATTCATGAACACTTGGCTTACAGTTTTTGCAAGTTGCGTTTTTGGAACTAACAGTAATGTTAATATGCCTACCTTCTCTTCTGATTTTTCTACTAAAGTTTGAAATAGTCTTATGTTTATTCATTGATTTATGGTGCATATGGGGATGTACATGTGCCTCTGTATGTATGTGGAGAGCAGAGGACTGCTTGCGGTGGGGGTGAATTATCTCTTTTTGTCATGTGGGTTCCAAGAATAGAACTCAGGTTGTCAGGATTGGTGGCCAGTGCCTTTACCTACTGAACCAATCACTGCTGCCCTCCCCACTTAAAATTTAATGCATCAGAATAAATTTTAGAGTCTTTAAGCGAGGGAGGGGGCAGGGGAATAGTGGCGGTGGTGGGTGGTGGTGGAGGTGGTGGAGGAGGAGATGTGGTGGTATGTGTATCTCATGGAGTCATCTTTGCCTCTGGTTCACTGTGCCGTCAAGGATGACCTTTAACTTCTTATCCTCTTACTTTCACATGCTGAGTGTTAGGATTACTGGCATGCACCCCCAAGTCCCATTCTGTGCTCATAGAGCTTGAACTCAAGGTCTTGTGCATGCTTGACAGATGCACTGTCTACTGAGCCCCATCACCCACTCCACCCCTGCTGCCCTGAGTCTTTAAGATGCCTAAGGAACTTTTTCACCTTAAATACCCAATTGCCCTGAATGCTCTGAAGACAGTTCTAACCACTAGAACATAGGGTAGCAGAGGCTGGAAGGCAGTGAGAACTGAGAAGCTGGGTTGCAGTTCTCTGCCAGTGATGGAGGAAGGTCATTTGTCAATAAACAAACTGTCTTGGCCCATTTGATAGGCTATCCCTTAGGTGGGTGGAGTAGACAGAATAGAATGCTGGGAGGAAGAGGAAATGAGCTCAGATGCAATGCAGCTCCTCTGAGAGACAGACGCCATGCTCTCCTCTCCAGAGCAGATGCGATGAAGCTCTGACCCAGGATGGACGTAGACTAGAATCTTCCCGGTAAGCGCACCTTGGGGTGCTACACACATGAACAGAAATGGGCCAAGCAGTGTTTAAATGAATAGAGTTTGTGTGTCGTTATTTTGGGGCATAAGCTAGCCAGGCAGCCATGAGCCGGGCTGTGGGAAGAGGCCCGCAGCTCCTACTACATGCCAGTTTGCAGCAGGCTCTGCTGGCCTAGCCATCTAGACGTGTGGAAGAGATAGCGAAACACAAACAGAAGCCACCTTGCCAATGTACATGGTTATGTGGATAATGTGTGGCTACTGTCAGCTAAGGACAGTTTCTTCGGACAGTTGCCTCTCTTCTGCTTAGGGTGTTCTCCACTAAACTCATCCTGTGACCCTCTGCCACCTCCTGTGTAAGCAGTGTCCTTCTCCAGTGCCTTAGAAAGCCATGTGTTCATTCACTAACCACTTAAGAGTTTGCTCCTGTCCCCCAGGGTGGCTGTAGTGCCAGGGATACAGTGAAAAGCAAAAGAGATATAATTTCTCCTGGTGTTTAAAGCATAGGAGCAAGACATGTAAGTCCCACACATATTTGTTACAGTGCCATGGAGTGTAGGAGGAGGAATAAAACAGTAGAGGCGGTTAGATGGGAGCAAGTGGGGCAGAGTTGGGTCTATTCACTGTGATGTGCATGTGTGACTAGAACCACAGTCAGGCTAGAACCTCAGAGTATAAAACAGACAAGGCTAGCTATATTAAATATATACAGGGAATAGTAGTTAATTTTGGTTCTGTATCCAAGTTAACAACAAAAAAAAATACTCTCTAAGTTCCTCCTGTGTATTCTAGAAGTACAGTCTTGTCTGCCAGAATTTCTGGTACAAACTGCAGCTTTTCATAGCCTCTCACATAGGTTCTCTATCTTAATTTTGTCTTACTTTGCTCACAGACCTATATGAATGATTCTATGGGCCAGTTTACCCCAGCTAGTCTTCAAATTTTTCTACCAAAATATGTGCATGGATCAGTCTGTCTGCTTGTCCTCTCTGAGTGTCCTCTCTGTGTCTTCCCCATGTGCTTCCAACTAGAAGTTTCTGTGTGAGGCTCTTCCTCTTCATCAGGCCCATCTCTTCAGAGTATGTGCTCTTGGGACATGTAAAAATATACAAGAAGGGTTTAGAAAGAACACAGACTTCAGTGTCATTCAAATTCAAGTTATACTTGTTATATTGGGTGTTTAACCCACGATTGAGCTCTCCAAACCTTAGTGCTATTAGCTATACATTATTGTAAAGATTAGGAATAATCTGAGCCATGTGGCCACATAAAATTGGCTGGAGAAAAAAAACTCACCCCAAGGTAAGCTGGAAGAGAGGAGAATGGCCTGAAGTAATGAACAGCATGCACATCCCCTTCTTTACGGCTGTCTGCTTTCTGATTTGCAGGCAGAGGACAAGGCAGACGTGCTGAATAAGGAGCTCCTCTTGACCAAGCAGAGGTTGGTGGAGACTGAGGAAGAGAAGAGGAAGCAGGAGGAGGAGACTGCCCAGGTAAAATGCACAGGCAGGGTTTTTCTGTGTGTGGACACACTTACAGGAAGTTGCTTAATATTGTAAAAATAAATAAATGTAAAACTGATTTTTGTTTTTCCTCCTAAATAAAGGGAAATGATAAACAGTAATTCTCCCTTTGAACATCTTTTAGGAGTTTGCCTTCACTGAGATGTCTAGCAGGAATGTTGAGTTTTTTCTAGATTTAGTGACTTTGAGTTATGATCCAAGAGCTTTGATGAATCTGGAGATTTTCTGTCATATTTCTAAGATCATTGTCACTACTGAAGAGTTGTGAGCGCTGCTGAACTGGGAGCCTGTAGTCGTTTTTGCCTGGCTCTGACAGGGGCCTTGGTCTCCATCAGTAGCTTCAGTTTCCTGAGTCACAGTGCAGTGCTGGAGACATTGTAGAATTACTCACAGCCAACATCTACTGCCCAGGACATGACTAACTTCCAGAGGGAGAAGTCTTCTGAAATCATGAGTTTCTTCCTGAGGAAAATTCAGTAATACTAAATATAAACTGAATTTATTCTCAAGATTTTCAAAGGCCTTCATCCAAGCCGCCAGAGAAAAGTGTCAGTGAAGACACATATGGAGAGAGATGTCATCAGCACCTTCCAAGGGATATAAATAAGTTCTGTTCCTTTTTCCATTGAAATATGTTAAAAGATGAATTCATGTCAGCAACTCAAATTATGAATCGGAAGAATTCATCCTTTTGGGTTTTTTAAGATTTGTTTTATCTTTGTGTATATATATATATATATATATATATATATATATATATATATATACACGTATATATATGTATATATATATATGTATGTATGTATGTATCTTCATTATGTGTGTGTAATTCTGTATGTCATATATGTGTGGGTACCCACAGAGGTCAAAAGAGGGTGTTGGATTCCCCGGGACCAGAGTTACAGATAGGTGTGAGCCTCTTGACAAGAGTGCTAGGAACTGAACTCCGTTCTCTACACGAGCTCTATGTCTTCTTTTCTGCTGAGCCATCTCTCCAGCCCTAGTAATTCATCTTTTTTATTTTGTGTGTGTATTGAAGACTAACCAGAGCTATTTTTTGTTTGCATTCCTGTTTGACCAGCAACTTGGCAGAATCCTGGTACCTGAGCATTTTCATTACTTAACCTTCCTCTATCCTAGAATTCTCTAGCTGCTGGTAAAAATAATAATAACAATTGTCGCGCCCCCCTTGTCCAGCAAGGATGACGCGACCACTGGAGCTCTTCTCACTGCAGTTTTATTCAGGACCTTTTGACAATTGTAAAATCTCTCTCTCTCTCTCTCTCCTTCTGGCAAACCTCTCCCAGCCCTTAAGTAGGCCTGGGCCGCCAACCTCAGATTGCCAGGTGGGCACTGCCCATAGGTTCACGCATATGCAAGCAACTGACAGTCATTGCGTGATAATAGCATAAGTCAGGCCTAGTTGATATTAGAAGTTGATTATCACAGAGAGCACTCGCTTTCGGGATCGCGGAGGGTGGGAGCCAGCACCATCAGGTGTGACTCCACACAGCTCTCTACATTGCCATCAGGTGTGGCTTCACGCAGCTCGCTACAAATAATAACTGTGGCTGCTGGTACAATATTTATAAGTTAGCATGACACTGAAAAATGCCCCAGTGCTGTGTCACTTTTTTCCTTCTATCTGGTTTCCTGAACCTTCTTCCTTCTTAAGAGCTCTTATCTTCCATCCCTTCCTGACTCCAAACCTCTTACCCCTGCAATGTCAGTGGCAGTGGGGACAATAGACAGGAAGAACAAAATATAGCTAGCATAGCATCAAGAGTAACATACTTAGAAAATGGTGTTGACCTGGCAGTTTGTTGTAGACTCACAATAAAGACAGCTTCTGAATTGATACTTAACTTAGCAATACATTTATCAAGTACCTGAAAAGCAGAAGCAGTTTTATCATAGGACCACTGGTATGTCTTCTACTTTATAGAAAAGAAAGCCTTCTCCATCTCTATAATTGGTAGGTTTTGAATTATGGAAATTAGGAAGATTTATATGTAGATGTTTAGGGAAATTGATTAACATTTTAACTGAACGACTAGAGATATGGCTCAGTAGCTAAGAGCACTTGCTGCGCATGCAGAGAACCAGAGTTCTCAGCATCCAAGTTGAGCAGCCCACATAACCAGCTGTTACTCCAGGCCTAGGGAACCCAGCATCCTCTTCTGACATTCACTGGCACCAGCACACATATGCATACCCACATACACAAAATTAAAATCTTTAAAACTCACTCTCTCTCTCTCTCTCTCTCTCTCTCTCTCTCTCTCTCTCTCTCTCTCTCTCTTTCTCTCTCAGCTAAAAGAAGTCTTCAGGAAGCAGCTAGAAAAGGCAGAATATGAGATAAAGAAGACTACAGCTATCATTGCTGAATATAAACAGGTAATATGCCATGTGGGTTTTCAGTTATTTTTTTATAAAAGCAATTGCTTTTACTTATGGTTTTTGTTTGTTTGTTGTTTCCAGAGACAATTTCTAGATTTACTGAGAACAGTGTCTTACTTACTCCCTACTCTGCAGTAGGCAATGATTGGATTTGCTTGTTAGTAACTTGAGAAACTTGGTACGCCAATACTACCTGTTGGGTTTTTGTTGTTACTGTTGTTATTCGTGTTGGATAGCTCCTATGGGATAGGAAACAGTTCCATCAGGACTCTTTTCTAGTAGGTCACACTGGTAACATTTGCCTTATTGCAAAGCTTAGTAACTATATTAAATGGCAGTATCTAGGGGAATATGTTATCTGCTGTCATGGTTCAAAATGGTGCTTACAGTTTCAGAGGTTTAGTCCTTTATGGCAGGAAGCGTGGTAGCATGCAGGCAGACATGGTGCTGGAGAAGGAACCAAGAGTTCTACATCTGGATCACTGGCCAACAGGAAGAGAATGCCACACTGGGCTTAGCTTGAGCATCTGAGATCTCAAAGCTCACCCACACTGACACACTTCCTGCAAAAGGCCTCAGTAGTCTCCCAATAAGGCCACACCTCCTTATAGTGTAACTCCCTGGTTCCAGGCATTCAAATTCTAGTCTGTGGAAGCCATTCCTATTCAAACCACCACAGTGAGTAAGAGTTAAAACAGAGGAGACACAAGGGTTTGTTTGGTTAACATTTGTTTTGCTAGAAAGGACAAAGGTAATTTTGAGATTTTTGTGGGACGATTAGATGCAAATCAGCACAGGCAGCATTAAGACTGTGAACCCTGGAACCTGTCGTCACATGCAAATGAATTTTAATTGCCATGTCATACTTCTTTATTCCAGATGTTACTATATTCCAGATGCATAGCCATACGAGGCTTTTAACATGGGTTAAAACATGTATTTAGAGCCTTGTGCTCGCTTAACCATCCCTCTTACTCACTGACCATCTTTCCAGCCCTTTATTTTTTAAAAAATATTAACTAGAAGATTT
Organism: Chionomys nivalis; assembly: GCF_950005125.1. NCBI lineage: Eukaryota > Metazoa > Chordata > Mammalia > Rodentia > Cricetidae > Chionomys > Chionomys nivalis. The sequence continues at coordinate 60,775,906 of NC_080090.1, forward strand.
TTGAAGGGCTAGAGAGATGACTCAGCAGTTAAGAATACTTGTTGCTCTTACAGAAGGCCTGGATTCATTTCCCAGCACCCACATGATGACTCACAACCATCTATAGCTCCCTTCTAGGGGATCCAGTGCTTTCTTGTGACTTCTGTGGACACTGGGCACACATGGGGTACACACACATACACTCAGGCAAAACACTTATATACAGAAAAATAAATCTAGATAGGTCATATGTTAATAGTCCAGTGTTCTCTTTAAAATTTGATTTTCCTTGCTTTTCATTCATGTTTCTATTTTTTTTCATTATTTTTAAGATTTATATCCATTCATTTTTGTAAAAGAAAAGATTATTTTAGACAAATAGATTTGAACATCCTACCTTTTAAATATTTTAACCCTGGAAAACATTTTTTTCTTCTTGATCCCAGTACTTACTAACAGAACCAACCATTGCATAGATTTTTATTAAATGTGTTCTTCCTGCTGGTCAGGTACTAAGTAGTTATAGACCTACACATCCATTGTTTTTGTTTGATTATTGTAGCATAGCACTGTTTAGTCATAAAGGAACTTAGTGATACTTAAGGAAAGCTATGATTGAAAAGAGATATTCTTGGGCTGGAGAGATGGCTCAGAGGTTAAGAGCACTGATTGCTCTTCCAAAGGTTCCAAGTTCAATTTCCAGCAGCCACATGGTGGCTCACAACCATTTGTAATGAGATTTGGTGCCTTCTTCTGGCCTGCAGGCATACATGCAGACAGAACATTGTACACATAATAAATATATCTTTAAAAAGAAAAGAGAGAGAGAGAGAATTCTGAAACCTTTGGGAATTGTTGATGGTTCAGGATTCTTTTCATTGAATTCCCAGTATAACATTTTATGCAGAGTAGATTCTCAATAGAGATTCTATAGGTGATTCCACAGGGAGTCTATGAATTTATTATTGCTAGTCATAGAAAACTAGTGACAGCAATAATCCCATCTACCCTATAATATATCTCTCCTGATTATGCTTCATGTTATACTGAGATCCAGAGTCCCCCAAAAATCAACAAGGAGACTGAGTCCCATGTAAAAAAGCAAAGAGCCTTTATTCTTACACAAGTTTGCAAACTCGAACTCTGTTGTATCCAATATATTGGAGTGATTAGAGAGCCCCAAGCTCACTTGGGATTGGGTTTTTTAGTAGCAAAAGTGGGGTGTCCTGGTAAAAAGCAATGGGTGTGTGCTGGCAGGTGATCCTATCTACGATGGTCGGAATGTTCAGAATTTCCTTTGGATGGTCTGGATGGTACCAGCTTATGGCTTTTGGTTGAAATGTCAGGTACTTCCCCTTAGATGCTGGATCTCTGGGGTGATGTCAGCTTACGGCTTTTCCTAGAACCTGGTGCTGCCTGCTATGGCAGCTGTGCGTTCTGGGCCTCATGTGGCCAGGTTTGCCTGGGCCCCACACTTCACATGTGGAGCTCACAGTCCTGTTTATTTCACAAATGACTAGGTTTGCAGTGCTGCTTATTTGCAAAATGTCCCCTAGAATCAGGCATGTTAGCTTGCTTTGTGAGTTGATAAACAGTTATGTTACCAGTCATTCTGTTTTCTAATAAAGAAACTCTCTTCTCTGCCTTTAGATATGTTCTCAGTTAAGTACCAGGCTGGAAAAACAGCAAGCAGCCAGCAAGGAGGAGCTAGAAGCAGTAAAGGTAAGATGTGGGCTACTTCTGTGATATAATTCCTTCCAAATCCATCCTCAGAGACCCCTCTCCTCTTCTTGTTTAATGCACTTATACGCTATGGAGAGTCTCCATCCTCTTCCCTGCACAGGGATGTCTTTCCTGATGTTTATGTTCCTATAAATGGCATGGGACATCAGAGGCAGATAGCAGGAAAGGAGAGAATAGATGAGCCCAGAATCTTATGTCTTTCTTGGATGGTAGGAACCTGAGATGTTCAGTATCTCACACCTGACTGTTGCCTGAATTACAATCATCCTAACATTCTCTGGGACAGCAAATACTACTAGTTGGAAAAACACTTGTTACTAACCAATTGATTTACCAAACAAAATGTTTTAATAATCATCTGTCGATGAATGGAGATAGAGACAGCGACCCACATTGGAGCACCGGAATGAGCTCCCAGGGTCCCAATAAGGAGCAGAAGGAGGGAGAACATGAGCAAGGAAGTCAGGACCACGAGGGGTGCACCCACCCACTGAGACAGAGGGACTGATCTATTGGGAGCTCACCAAGGCCAGCTGGACTGGAACTGAAAAAGCATGGGATAAAACCGGACTCTCTGAACACGGTGGACAATGAGGGCTGATGAGAAGCCAAGGACAATGGCACTGGGTTTTGATCCTACTTCATGTTCTGGCTTTGTGGGAGCCTAGCCAGTTTGGATGTTCACCTTCCTAGACCTAGATTGAGGTGGGAGGACCTTGGACTTTCCACAGTGCAGGGAACCCTGACTGCTCTTCAGACTGGAGAGGGAGGGGGAAAGGAGTGGGGGAAGGGGGAGAGGAGTGGGAGGAGGGGGAGGAAAATAGGAGGCTGGGAGGAGGCAGAAATTTTTTTTTCAATAAAAAATTAAAAAATATAAAACAAAAACTGTCACATTGGAGTTGGACAAAACAAGCAGAAGGAAAAGAGCCCAAAAGAAGGCACAAGAATCAGAGATCCACTAGTTCTCACACTCAGGAATCCCACAAAAATGTTCTTCTAGAGACTATATACCATTTATTTTTATGCTGCCCCCTGGTGGGTAGGATTCCTTATGTCATTTCTGTACTTGAGAAAAGTGCTTGCTCTTGTTTTTGTTTGTTCGCTTACTTGCTTTGTTTTGGTTTGACCTTTTTTAAATGTTCTTTTGGGGAGGAACTGCAGAGGTGAGGGAAGGATATGGAGGTACTGAGAGATCAGCAGAATTAGGGTGCATGATGTGAAATTCCCAAAGAATCAATAAAGAAATTATGTTTACATCTTTTTAAAAAGGAATAAAAGTAATGGGAACACTGAATTTGATCAAAACAATTTGTACAAAACTCTCAAAGAACTAATAAAAATAACAGAATACCAAATGAGTTGTTATTCTTAATAATTTCAATATATTTTATATATTCTTAAGAATACCAGTACTAATACAGTGTTAGTTTACCAGATGTTTTCCTATTTGAATATATTCAGGTTTCATAAGTGTGTCCTAGGCAATTTGGCATTTAATGCGGTTGAAAAGTTAACTTATCTAATCTTGTTTTTCTTCAAAATAAAACATTGCCTATGTCATAATTTTAGAGGTTAAATAAAACAGTGTATATAAAGTACTTAGATTAATTTGGGGAACAATATATTTTATATATCCTACTAGGCAAGTGCACACACAAACAACATTTAGGAAATAGGGGACAGTTCTGCATTAGCTCATACTGACAATCAGCTGTAGAGAAGACAAAACATAACAACTACATGCCAGAGGGCATTGGGAATACAGGACTTATAGGATTCAGTTAGAGAGAAGGACTTAAAAGACTATTCTGGAAAAACAATGTGAATGAAGATGTAGAATCAGCATTTTAGTTATTCCTTAGAGGAGACAGATGTGACTAGGATAAATAGTAACCAGGAATGCAGGAAAACAAGAAGGTAAGATTGGCTAAAGAAAAGTGATGGTATCCTAAAAGAGAAGTGACTAGCATTTATTAGCACCTGCTGTGAACACCAATTGGCACTGCCCTAAGACTTTATGTGCATCTTCCCTTACATCTATCCTAGGAAACATACATGACTATCTTCTGGTGGTTAACAGGAGCCCCAAACAGGTGGTTCATGAATTACAGTGCTAGTAATCAGTAGAAGTAGGATTTGAACCCAAAGTCAGACTCTAATTCATATTCTTGGTCATTAGCCGCCAGTGCTGCTTCTGCTTCTCATTCGGTATGGTGTGGTAGTTTTTCTACAGTGTCCTGTAACACTGTGGCATCATCAGTTTATCCTCTACACCCTAATCACAATGATCATGCCCATTTACAGATTTTACTGCATCACTCTGTGTGTGTTTATACTTAATTACATGTAACCAACTCAAAACAGCACTGGCTTAAACACAAAAGGTATCATTTTGTTTTGTTTTTTAAAGCAATCTAGTACTAGAGAAGTGGATCCTTCGTCATTTGTGAACCATGTCCACATTATCCTAGTAAACAATAACACCAATACTTTGAAAAGGAGCTCCTCTTGTTCACTGTACCCCCAGGGCTTCCATCCTCAAGGTCACATATAAACTAAATTATTGACTGAAGCTTACACCAACATTCCTACACTCCAAAGCAGAACATCAGGCCGGTGGAGATGCAAAGATGTAACAGCCTTATTCCAGCGGACTGAGATATTTCTAAGTAACCTTAGAAGCCTTTTGAACTACATTTCTACTTTTAGATGAGAACTTAATTCATGGTTACACGTAAATGCAAAGGCATCTAAGAAATATCACCATTTCTCTGGACATGCTACCAAAGCAAATAAAATCAGGATCCTATTACTAACAAAGGAAAGAAGGATGTTGGGTAGGAGTCGGCATTGTCTGCCACACTTATCCACCAGATTGCAGCTCATAGAGTGGTGAATCTATCTCTAGCATATGCTGGTGGAATAGATTCATCATGGTATATGAGGACCTTTACACCAGGTCAGAGAACTCTGATTGCTCGCTTCTAGCTGCTGTGTCCCCTATACTCTGCCTTCCCACTTCAGAGTCCTTGAGTTCTGTGAAGCTGATCTCTATGTTACTTTCTCTGACAAAATGTGGCATCAATCTATTCTTTCATTTTGTTCAATCTAATGAAATTGTTTATCTATGATTAGATACTCTTCACAGTAGACCAGTTGCCTAGTATGCATAAGGCCCCTTGTTCAATATTAAGTAACACCCCCCACACCCACATCACAAGGCAGATTAAAGAGGCTGGGTAGGTTGCTTGCCTACCTTAGCAATTTTTCATTATTTGTAATCTAATAAAAGTCAGTATACATCTTACTTCGGTAACAAATGTTTAGTTAACAATAAAAGTATGGCAGATGTAGCGCCTGCACTACAGGATGGTTCGTGAGCTGGGAAAGGGGGTGGAGATTTAAACACATAGAGACACAGAGACACAGGGACACATGTCATCCTTGAAACAAGAATGCCAACTTTATTGTGCTCCAGGGAAGCTTATATAGGGATCCTTAACTGATAGCCATGCTCCAGCTCTTGGAATTTCCAGCTGTAAAACCCACCAGAACCCACTCCCCTGCCATGAGGAACTCATGAGGGTCTCGTGCTCAGAGCAGCTGCAGGCACAGGAAAACAAGTTGTTTACTCCATTCACTCCAAAAGGCAACGGGTCTGAGGCAAGAAAAGAAAGTCAAGGGGTCAGGGGTCTGCAGCCCCCAACAGGCAGATATTTAGTGTATTTTGTTTTGTGCCAGAACTGGGCTAATTATTGCCATAGGTTAAGAAAGAGGTTAAGAGTGCTGTTTTTCCCATGTGTCCAGTGAATATTACTCAACAATAATGAGAGACAAACTGGTGAGGATGAGAGAGGTTGAGACTTGAGGACTTGGGGACTGAATGAGAAGTGGTAGAACATGTCAAATCAAGAATCTAATGATGGAGCTACAGGAGTAGCTAATGAAGAGATAGCACCAAAGCTATCAGGCCTAACTGGTGGAGCTACACAGACATGTAGTGAAGTTACTTTACGTACATGTGAAAGGACTGTGGTTAACATTATGGACATAGTGAACTTCTTGTAACAGTAGCGCATCAAAATAAAGTATAATATACTTTTATGTGTGATTCATTTTTTGATATTTTAGTGAAGCACCAACAGTGCTGTCTTGAAAAAAATTGCTTGTTTGATGCGGTGTGCATGACTAGCAATGGGAGCTTATGTATGGCACCTTTATTCCCTTAAGCGATAATGTTTGTCTTTGCTTAAAACCAAACCAAAGGACACACACATGGAGTACCTGTTCTGGGACAGGTGGATTTTGTGCTGACTGTGACCATCTGGTGACAGCACAAGTCAAACAGTGTCTTTAGAAACAGGGCCGTGTTTAAAAGTCTTTAAAAGTCATGTATCTTTCAATGTTTGAAGACTGTGTGCCATTTTTAAAAATCATATATTTTGGGAAGTTGTTTAGCCTAGAAACTACAGTTTGATGTTGGGTGTCTCTTGTGTATTTCAGGGTAAGATGATGGCATGTAAACACTGCAGTGACATTTTCAGCAAGGAAGGAACGTTAAAACCAGCCTCTGTAAGTGGAGAGGACCAGGGAATTGAAGCCGATGATGAGAAGGACTCGCTGAAGAAGCAGCTGAGGGAGATGGAGCTGGAACTGGCGCAGACTAAGCTGCAACTGGTGGAAGCCAAGTGCAAAATTCAGGTTGGTGATTTGATGAAAGGTCAAAGTAGCACAACACAAACAACCCTGCTTCACTCGAGAGCATTTACACACCCATGTAGAACAGCTACAAATTCAATATGTACTGGCAACAAGTCAGGAAAGGTTCTATTTTTAAATAATTCTAATGTACATATTGTTTTACCTTTGAAGATGAAAGTAAATTTGGTTCATAAGATGGCATACTTACTTTTTTTAAGATTTATTTATTATGTATACAGTGTTCTGTCTGCATGGCATACTTACTTTGATAAAATAAATTTTGGCTGAATATTTCATGCTATGGAACAAAGAAATATTCTCAATGTTTTAGAGTTGATTCATACTTTAATTTTGTAATTGTCAATTCTGAGAATGCCACTTTAAATAAATACATAATACCAGGATGTCAGAAATATGTTCTAGGCCATTTCAGAAACTATAAATTCTGTTCTAATCTCAAGACAAAGCTCATTTCCTGGCTTATTTTTAATGAAATTTGCCAGCAACTCAAAGAGTTGTGTGTGTGTGTGTATAATTTTTAAAAATTTGTGTGTGTGTGTGTTAATGTATGTATGGGTGTTTTACCTACATGCATGTCTGTGCACCACATGTGTGCAGTGCCTGTGGAGGATAGAAAAGCTCACTGGATCTCCTGGAAATGGAATTTTACAGATGGTTATGAACTACCATGTGTGTGCTAGGAATTGAACCTGGGTCCTCCAGAAGAGTAGCGAGTGCTCTTTACTAGCCCTCAGACAACATTCTTTTGAAATCAAACATGTCTAACACAATACAATCCAGAGATATATCAATTTGATATTTATGTTCTGAGGAATGGTGGAAAATACTAAAAATCGTTTCTATAAATATACTATGTTTCTATATGTTTAAATATATATATACTATGTTTCTATATGTTTATATATTTCATACATAAAAATATATATGTTTCTATAAATCTACTATGTTTCTTTTTCTATTTTTTTGTTTTTCTAGACAGGATCTTTGTGTAGTCCTGGCTGTCCTAGAACTAGCTCTGTAGACCAGGCTGACCTCAAACTCATAAAGATCTGCCTGCCTTTGCCTCCCAAGTGCTAGGATTAAAGGCATGCAACACCACTATCCAGCAAATTACAATGTTTCTATAAGAACAGAAAGTTTTGTATGTACAATAAAAAGCACTGCAACACATAACATACAGTTGTCTAAAATCTGAGCCAAAGTGTTTGAAGTAGCATTTGTTGGTGCTGCCTGGCATGACTTCCTGCCCAGTGCAACATGCACATGCTGTATTCAGAACTAAGGCGGAAGTGAAGTCACATGATGGAATATGTACAAGTGTAGACAGAAACACCTCAGATTCATTATGCATTAGGTTTTGAATTTTTTAACATTGCCAAATTTTTGTCATGGTTTTCCCCACTCCTATATTCACTTACATGACCCCACATGGTAGAGGGTCTCAACACATACTTTAAGAAGCTAGACTGAATCAGACATTGAGGCACCCACCTTTAATCCCAGGACTCAGGTGGTGGAGGCAGGAGTATTTCTGAGAATTTGAGGTCAGCCTGGGTTATGTAGTGAGACCCTATTCTTTAAAAAGAAGCTGGACTTAAGAAATACTATCTTTGGTTAAAGTTATGATGATCCTGCATGTGGTTGGTACATTTTGTATCCCTAATGTATCCTGAACCATCACATCTTATAGCATGTATTCATAGACACAAACATAAATTAAATAAATTTTTAATAATTAAAGTTATATTTTATAGTATGCTCCCCCTCCCCCTAGTTTACCCTGAAATGTTTGTCTCAAGTCCTTCACTTGGTTGTTTTTGTTGACTAATTTGAAAATGACAGGCCAAACACCTCTGTTGTTCTTGCCTTCCTTCTCTCCTTATTGGATAATAGCAATTAGAAAAAGGGGCCTGGCTTCCTTGTGAACTGATCTCTTTGCTTTTTACCAGTAACCCCATCCCACTGTTGCATTGGAGATCCTCAGCAGTGTGTCTAGTCTGGACCCTGAATGTTCTCAAGGGCAGTTTTCAAATTGAAACTCATTTTACTCATTTTATTTGTGGTTTTAAACATGTAATATTCAATTGCAACCTAAACCTAAATTTGTACCTAAATGGCAGGGAGGTAGGGAAAATAAAATGTGATTAATTTTACTGTTCATAGAAAGCATGGATTCTCATTTTCATTGGTAACTGTTTTAACTTTCAACTTTTTTCTTCCATTAGGAAGCCAACTGAATATCTCCTGGGCTTTGAGGGAGGGTGGGTTGCAGAGGCCTGGTGAATCTAAACAGTAGCTCTTAATTTCTTCTGCCATTTATGTAACCTGTGATCTTCTTCTTCCATTAGGAACTAGAGCATCAGAGAGGAGCACTTATGAATGAAATACAAGCTGCAAAAAACTCTTGGTTTAGCAAAACCCTGAACTCTATCAAAACAGCCACGGGCACCCAGCCCCTACAGCCACCACAGGCTCCTCAGCCACCCAAGGAGAGCACATAGCTCCAGCCTCAGCTGAGCACAAGAGCACAATGGTCAAAACAACAGAAACCAAGAATTCTTCCTGTTGTCCCTTTGAAAGAAAGTAAAGGAGACCAGAAAGCAAGTTAGAATCTGTAGTAACTCTGTCTTTCGTGTATGACATTTTTCAAAGGGATGATATTTAAACTGACCTGATTTATGTTGAATATCTATTTCTCAGCTTCTTCATGGAAAGCCACATTCACATCCATCATAGTATTACACATTGTTTTATATGCCTGGAATTTAGTTGGAAGTAAGTAATCTAGAACTAAATGCTTTTGTTTAGAATTAATTATTCATAATTTTTTAAATCTCACATAAAAATGGAGACATGTTATTCCAAGGTTAAAAATGGTAAGATCTTTGTTACGGAATTCTGTTTTTCAAGGGAAACCTAACTTCTCTAACGTTCCAGGATTATTCAGATAAAGCACAGTGTGGGACTGTACATGACCACTGATAGTGACTTCCAGAGTAGTGCTACTCTGAAAAGAACAGACCAGGGGTTGGCTTGAAAGTTCCCCCAAATTATTTTGAGTTGGCTACCTTTGGAAATAGAGTGCCAAGCTGGAGTAGATGGGCTACTGCACTCTAGGTAAATAGAGACTCAGTAAATGTGCAATACAGCCGTTTGGCTCTGGCATTCTAGCAGGCCCTTTTAAGGACTCCACATGGGGCTCATTCTCCTGATGTGCCTTTGTATGAACATAGAGGTGACTTGTGGCAAATATAACCTCAAAGATGGATACTGTAAGTTGCAGACTTAGGGACTCAACATTGGAGAAGTCTAAAAAAGGTTCATGTTAGTCATTGTACTTTAGTAGAATAGTACTGAACCATTGGATGCTGACAAACTCGCTAAGGCAAACACTGACATTCTGTACTTTACTAAAGGCTGGGATATTGCCAAGAAGTTAAAGGGAGCTTCCTAGCATGTTAATGTTGGGCAACTTTTCTAACTTTTCCCTAATAACCCTAAAATGGTGTGCCCTGCACACTTGGGAATAAAGAAAAATAAGTGCATTTTTCACAATTTTGATTGACTAAATCTTTATAGAAATACTTAACTCATGGAAAGATAAGGTTACTGTTTAAAAAAATTGGTGCAAATATTTTTTCAATTATATATGACATGCCTGTATAAATAGCCCTTACAAGAAATTCTTTGGTAAGAACAAACTAATTTTTCTGTTTTCTAAGCTATTAGGGAGGTCTCTGGTCCCTTTACAACAAGCAAAATACTGTAGGTCATGTACAGTAACATTCATATTCATCTTTGGCTTCATTGTTAAGCATACTGTTTTCAGACTATCTCAAACTGTGTAGTACCAGAGCGGTTCTCCTCTGTGCCATATGTTGTAATTGTAATACACACCCGAGAGGTAAACCGCAGATGGAACCCCACCACCACCACCTTCAAGTTGCTCGTGATAGACCCTTTCTTCTAAAATCATTTTTGAGTTCTAGTAAGTAAAATTTCTTTAATATCTAAATGTCTCTATCACCAACAGGCCATGAAACTGATATGGTTGATATGTTACACTTATTAAACAATAACTCCCTTATAGAAATTTCTGTTTTAGTTCTGGTGTCTTTCATCAGAAGATTGATTTCTTTTTACCAAAAGACAATAACCCAGCACTCCAGATTATGTCTGTTGACATAATATTTCCTGCTTAGTGGTTTAAATAAGCTATTTTTTCTATAAAATGTAATGGCTAGAACATTACCTCATTTCTATCAATCACTTAGTGCAGTCAGTTAACTTTATTGGTACTGTGCACTTTGACTCCGGAAAGCCCTGGAACAGTCGCTTTTTCAAATGGCCAACTAAATTCAGATGAACCTTTGTGAACCTCTTATTCCATCCACACAGCTCTTCTAACCTCTGAAAATAAATACATTCCACAGAATACCTAAGTTGCATAATTTTCATAAATGGTAAATAAGATAAACAGAATGGCGCTAAAGCAAGAATCTTTTCAGGTTCATGGCCCCCTTTTCTGTTTAAACAAAATCACTAGGAGCATATATTTTAAGAGTTATCTTTGAGTTTTCATCTAGCTCTTACAAAAGACATAATGGCAATACATAATCTTTTTTGTTCTCCAGTACCATATGATACTTGGACAGGAATATTGGTATTTTGGTATTATGTTTAAACTGCCCTGCATTATAGCATCTTTGCATTAGTAGCAGCAGTAAAGATTGGAAAGAAAATTCAAAAGGTAATATGTGATTTCTTATTCATTATTTCACCATAGCAGCACCCCAAACTATACATTCCTTACTATTGCTTGAGAACTCCAGAATACAAACATAAAGCAAATGTTCATCATAATTTCACTTACTATTTTATATATTTGACAATTACAACTTTTTTTTTTCTTGAGACAGGTTCCAGTTATGTAATCTAAGCTAGCCTTGAACTTAGAACCTTCCTACTTCAGCCTTCCAAATGCTGAGATTATAGGCAGGTACCATAACAGCCAAAATTAGTCTCTTGAATTCCTTATAGAAAAAAATAAACCAGCCAATTACCCAAGAAATTTTCAAACATGGTACTTTCTTTCATCCTTTCCTAATATTTACATTATCATGAGCACTCCTAAAGTGCTAATATTTGCAGCATCTGGGAATGATCATTTCTCTTCTCATTGCATTCTGCAGAATACAGTGAAGATTCAACTCATTCATTGCCTTTTATAACTTGATAGTTGCAGTATATTCTGAAAGCTGAAAGACACCATGCTGAATTTTGGAGTGCCTATGTTTAGTACACACCCTGAGCCAAGTCACATTTTGGTTATTTTTAGTACATGTAATTTAATGTAAAGAAATTCTTGGTTCACTACACTTCAGTATATGAGACCCTATCAGAAGCAGTAATGGAAATGCCACATAGACCTGCCACCTATTTTTTTCATACAGTATCTGTCATCCCCTCACCATCTATTGAATTAGTAATTTCTTTTTCTTTGGCTTTCTTGAATTTACCTAATAATGTTGAAAAGACCCCTTTTGTACTACTGATGAGATTTCAATTTTTATTTCAATTTGTTTTTTAAAATGTTCACTTTTCCCTACAGTATATACTTGTTTTTCTCCAACCCCTACTCCATTTCAACTATTTTCCGGTTAGTAACTAGTGGTTTCATTTCTTATCTAAAGTAAGAACACTGAAACAATATACAGGTGAGAGGAAACAGCAGATAAAACTTTAGACCTTTAGCCTGTTAGATCAAGAATCAGTTTTGGTTGTGGTGATACACATGCACAATCCCTGTACTCAGGAGGCTGAGGTACAGGCATGCCTGTGAGGTCAAGGCAAGCATGGGCTACACAGTGAATTCCAAGCTAACCAAGCCCTGTTTCAAACAAACAAAAAAGAAATCAAATGTGTAGCTAACATCAGGACTTAGCTTTCTTGTGCTTTCAGTGAAATCAAGTCTGCTAATGAATTCACCAAACCAGTGCATCCAACATTAAGGTGGTTATCTGTATTTTAGGACTTCTTTAAGTGGACAGAAAGAACATTTTAAAAAGACTTAGTTTTATCTTCTAAGAAAAACTTAGAAAATGATTGTATTACATAACTTATTCTTTATAATACTCTACAATAGATGATTCTCTTGCTTTAATATCTAGCAAATGAGATAATGAACAATTTTGTTGTATGGTTTGAATAGTTAGGGATGCGTCTGCGTGTGTGCACTGTGTGTGTGTGTTGAAATTTTATAAGGTATCCCTGTTTCTTTTGTTTACCTATATACCATGCAACCAAATGCACATTAGATTTCAAGAAATAGTGATCAAAACTGGAAGCCCAGACAGCAGCTCTGTGGCCTGCTTCCAATGACCAAGCATAAAATTCTGTCTAGTCTTTGTGCTGAGGGCCACAATGAGCATTCTTTCTTTCTTATGGTGACTTATATGTAATACATGCAAGGCACTTTATGTTACCTATTTCCTTAACTTTCAAATTCTGCAAACATGAGGATCCCCATATGGACTATACCTCAACAAGTGATCCTGATCTCACATTGTAAGAAAAGTAGATGTTTATAGAATTTAAGTGACTAGCCAGCTGTCCTGTGTATTATTCTCAATTTCCTCTTAAAACAAATAAAAACTTACATCTTGAGCTTACCTCCAATAAAACATGCTACCTGCTATAAAACTGTCTCCATCAATGTATTTCCCTCATTTTGCCCTTATCTCTGGTTTATCATTAACTGTATTTGAAAAGTTTAAGAAAAATGAATCATTGAGAAGAAAATTAATTACTTTTTATTGGCAACTGATTAACATAAGATTATTTTCACTAAACTACAACTTTGAATAACTATATTGCATATGGAAAAAGATATTAAAAACTGGTTTTTGAGAATATAAATGCATCAAAAGACTAATGTCATGAAATCACAAGAATAAAAAGCTGGAGATGATCCCAGAATCCAAGATGTCCCAATGGCCTTCTATATTAATTTTGCTGTTCTTGAAATTTTGCATAATGCATGGATTCTTAGTTCAAATTAGGGGAAAGATTTTTATTAGCCGCATTCTTTTCTTTCCAACTCCTGCTTATGCCTTACTGAGGAGATAGTACAAACTTTATGCTGTCTGTTTTTATGAGACATGGTTTTCCCCAGCATCTACAATGAAAACAGGTTAGAATAAAGGAGTTGATTAGTCTGGAAGTGCTAATTGACTATAAAAGCAACATTAGCCATCAATCTCTTCCTCTATAAACATTGGCCAGTTAGTTGTTTCCATAATGCCATGTATTATGTATAGTACACTCTATTAATGTAAATGTGATGCTTGTTAAGAAAGTGCAATTCATTGTACATTGTCTCAATAAATGTTTACTTTTATAATCGTTATGAACTTGAATTGGATTGGTATCTTGTGTAGATGTGTGAATGAAACCTTGTGAAAAAACAAATGTGACCAAGAAGGTAACAAGGTGGCTGTTTTTGTGAGCCAGTGATGTTTTCAATGCTTCGTGTTGCCCCTTTGGTCCCATTAAACAGTAATAAACATCTGTTTTAAAGTCCCTGTGTCTGATTTTTTTCCAAGTTGACTTTATTTTGAATCATTGGACCAGAGTGCTTATATAACATTTACTGATGTTAGCTTAGAAAGAAAACATGCTGTGGGATAATGCTCTTGTACACTGTAAAGATTTATCACTCATAATGGTTTAATAAAATCCTGATTGGCCAGTAGCCAGGCAGGAAGTATAGGTGGGGCAACCAGACTAGGAGAATTCTGGGAAAAGGAAAGGCAGAGTCAGTCATAAGTCATACACAGAGAAAGCAAGAGAATGCCTTACAGAGAAAAGGTACCAACTTACATGTCTAAACATAGAAAAAAATTATGGGTGAATTTAAATTATAAGATCTAGCTAGTAATAAGCCTGAGTAATAGGACAAACATTTTATAATTAATATAAGCCTGTATGTTTATTTGGGACTGAATGGCTGTGGGACAGGGCAGGACAGAAACTTCTGTCTACAAAAACATGTAGAAGTTTGCTCCAGGATCAGCATGGCAGAATGATAGTATAGTACCAGTGCCAATGGCCTATTGAGGACAATAAATTCCTTGACTACAAGTGAAGAAGATCATCTTGAGCTAGTTTAATAACCTTTAAGGACAATGATTTCAAATGAAATAAGGCCAAAGAGACCTGAAGAGGCACTAAAACCCAGGCAACTGGCTCCAAAAATCACTTTTCCTTTGCTTTCCAAGTGATAATTATCTGATGCTTTTTTTCTCCAAAAATATGCTTTCTAGCTTCTAAATGCATATCCACTAAGTTTTCACTTTTGACTATTGCTGATTTGGAGTAGGCATCTGATCACCATGCCTATGGAGTTTTGCTTCTAAATGGTGTACAGGCACTTTTGTCAACAACTAAAGGAGCCAAATTGAGTTTGTTTTATCGACTCCCTTAAGATGTGAGACTTGAAGTATATTTAAAATGCTTGCTAAAAGAAAATGAAGTGCTGGCTCAAAAAATGACTCAGTGGTTACATTTACTCCTCTTGTAGAAGACCATGGATTGTTTCCCAGTGTTGGGTCTCATGAGACCCAGTGTAACTTCCTAAGCCTAACTTGAGTTTGGTGAGGCCCAGTGAACTTCCTGAGCCTAACTTGAGTTTGGAGAGGAGTGACTCAGCACAGCCTGACCTAGGCCCACCTCTTCCCACCAACCACTGATGTGGCAGGATATTATTGGCCCTTATTCCTCACTCCACCTCACCCCATCCCAAGACTTCTCCCCAGTACCTCAGCCCTATATAAATTCCTGCCCTGATGCAATAAAATGACTCCCAACTTAATCTGGGTCATTCAACACTCACTATCCCACTCAGCCCCAAGGAAAGATAATTAGCAGAATTGGTTCTGCCACAGCCCTATCTGCTGGAGAACCCAGCATCCCAGATCCCATCTGATAGCTCGCAACCATCTGTAACTCCAGTTCTAGGACAACTGATGCCCCCTCTTCTGGCCTCCACAGGCACTGCATTCACATAGCACACATACGTAAGTGCAAATGGGACACTCAAACATTAAAAATAAATCTTTAAAAAGAAAAAATGCAATAGAAGAGAATTGTAATAATCAGTATTATGTGGAAAAATTTAGGTTCATATCTTGCTACGGTAGGTGAAGTAAATAATCAACAGCCTAGAAACTAGCCTCGTCGTTAAGAGAATGGTAAAACTGAAGATCATAAATCTATACCTACAGGCCAGTACAAAGAGAAAAGATGTCTTATGACTGCAATATTGATATAGCAATAATTAGGAAGTTGAGGGTGCTAAGAAAATAGAACTGTTTCCAGAATATGAGTTTTTAGAATGTTAGAATTTAGAAATAGGTCTAAGGTACAGTTATTTGGTATTTGATAAGGTATAGATATTTGAATAAAAATCAGAACTACTATTTATGGCATATATGCAGATAAATGCATACATTTATAGGAAATGTGCCCTTTTTTGTATCTTTAGTTTCTAAACACTGCTTTAGTTAGCTATTCCAGTCCCTGATTAGACATGAGAACTCTAAGAACCCAAAACCTAAAAGCTAATAAGACCTTGAAACTGAATCTGAAACAAAATGTAAAAACCTTTCTTCAACATCTAGGATTTGACTTCCAAACATCCTGGAAAAGAACATTTTTGGTTTTCTTCCCTGTTGCTGTGAGAATATATTAAATATAAAAGGAGAAAGAGAGTTTATTTGGACCACAATTCCAGGTTACAGTCCATAGCTGCAGGGAAGTCAGGGTGGCTTCCTTGTATGAGATGAACAAACTATCTACAACTGCTCCCCAAGTAAGAAAAACCATACCCAGTTCCAGCTCATGTTCTTACTTTCCCAGTTTGTTATGGATAAATCCTGGAGCACAGTCTACCTGTGATCTTTCATTCCAGTCTGCCTGTCCTACAGGTTCTGAATTTGCTTAGCCAACTTCTAATGTGTACATCAACTCCTTAAAGATGAGAGCAAATAACAGTAAAGCATATGAGAAGTGTTTCAGTTTCCACCCATTTAAAGGTTAAGTTGGCAGAACTTGCTTCAGAACATGATGTAAGGCTTTAGATGGAAGATTCAATATGACTCTTGAGCCATAATAATATGCAAATAAGCAAATAAGATGGCAGTTGACACTTCTATATGGTGCAACAGAGTATTTGTTCCTATTTTCAGTCCTCATTTCTAGTTAATGTTTGAACACTTTAAAAATGAAATATAATAAAACATACATATGTTAGTTTGTTTCACTTCTTATAGGATCTTGCTAATTTGTGCAGGCTGGACTAGGACTAGAGTTCAGGTGATCCTTATACACCTCCCAGAGTCAATTAGTAATTTGACATGGTAACACAGTACAGAGGTTCCTCCATCTTTCTTTAAAAAAATATTTATTATGTATACAGTATTCTGCCTACCTATATGCCTGTATGCCAGAAGAGGGCACCAGATCTCATTACAGATGGTTGTAAGCTACCATGTGGTTGTTGGGAATTGAACTCAGGACCTCTGAAAAAGCAGCCAGTGCTCTTAACCTCTGAGCCATCTCTCCAGTTCCATCCATCTTGTATGCTTGTTGAGACCATTTTATGTTTAACTAGAATTTGATCGTTGTGGTGGTTTAAATAGGAATGGTTGCCATAGTGAGCGGCACTATTAGTCGGTATGAATATTGGAGGAAGTGTGTGACTGTGGAGTTGGGCTTTCAGATCTTATCTTCTCAAGCTATACCCAGCATGGCTCACAGCCTCCTTCTGCTGCCTGTGGATCAAGGTGGAGAACTCTGCTCCTCTCCAGCACCATGTCTGCCTGCTGGCCACCATGCTTCCCACCATGATGATAATGAACTGTAAGTGAGCCCTAATTAAATGTTTTCGTTCATAAGTGTTGCCATGGTCATGGTATCTCTTCACAGAAACAGAAACCCTAACTAAGATGATCTTCTTGATGGAGAATCTCACGGGCCTTATTCTAGGAACTCAAGGTCAAGATGCCCCAGCTAAATTGGCTTCTGGAAAGATTGCCTATTTGTGTAAATCTCCACTTCCAGCTAACCACTTAGCTTCTGTTAAACTGTATGCTTTCACAAAACCTCCTCCTGCATCTGTTGAGATATGAGGATGTGGTTTTGCATTTTAAAAGTACTTACCCTAAACACCCAAGTCTACACTTGGGTCGCAAATACCTGAGTGTAGTCCTATCCGCCTGGAAACAAGACTTTGAATTAGCTATTAACTGTGTTAGAGTGGTCATCTCCAGTGGGCTCCCTGTAACACTAACACTTTGTCACCTTGAAAAATTCTCTTCTAGACCATAGGTTACCAAACCAACCATGCAACATTTATGTTACAACTCATAATACTATAACCTGTACCCAAATCAAGAAACAATACTGTTAGGTCTCAAAGAAACCTGGGACAATTCTTAATCAGTACCTGTGGCTCTTACCAGCACTCCTCACCCTACCCCCTACCCTAAACCTCTCCTTCACTGGGGCTGGGTTTCTAGATCCCTTACCCAAGCCTAATCTCTATACAACTCAGTCATTTTTGCTATACAGGTTTTTTGGCCCACGCCAATTGATGGCAGTTGCTCTGGTGGTCTGGTTCAGTCTGTTGGCCATGTTCAGCCTGGACTCTTCCCTCTGCCTGTTTTCTCCTTATATCTATAATAAAAATCTCTCTGTACTTTAGTAGTCATGTCCTCCTCCTTTTCTTTCTTTTTTAATTATTCAAATACTCAAACCTCAAAAGGTTTTCTCATTGTCTTTGTAATGGAGAAATTAAAAATGCTGCAGGATCCCCGGCAGGTGTAGGCAGCAGAAATACTGTTGGTCCCCAAGTGGTAGTAGCAGCCATGTGCAGAGGGCCCTGAGAGCAGCCAGTCCCAGGCAGAGAGGGCTGCTGGTCCCTAGTGGTGGCTGGTCCCAGGCAGGGAGACTCGTGATAGGCGGGTAAGAGACACAACATGCAGAGTGAGGTTGGCTATTTATTCAAGGGGGTTCTGGAGGGGGAAGGGAGAAGGGGAGAAGAGGAGAAAGAGAAAGAGAGAGGGGGGTAGATGAGGGGAGAGAGGCAGAAGCAAAGCTGCCTCTCTGAGGGAAGACCAAAAAGAATGAGAGCTCAGGCCAAAAGCTGAAGATCAGCCTGCCTTAGCAGATGGGAGAGGGAGTGGGTATGGCTTGTCTCTTAAAGAGACAGCACAGTCATTACAGTCTTCTCCAGGAAAAGATGGGTTTCATTTTTAATGCTACAGGCCATGGAAATGGTGGTTTGAAACTTTTATTTAAAAGCAACTAAGCACCATGTGCTTTCCTACCTGATAAGTGATTTTGTACAAGTTTGTGCGATAAATTCACAAATATTGCAATGTAATGTAATTATACTAGTGTACTGTAAAATGTGGTATAGTAGCATTTTCCTTCAGAGTTGTTGATTCTAATCGCTTCCCTGGCATCTATAAAACTGACAGCAGTTGCTTGACCTCTCAATGGGTACTGTTTATTTTTTCAACTGTGTTATAGATGTCTCTATACTGTCAGAAATTAAAATAATTTGAAACTAAATAATAAAAGCTGGGGATTTATTATTTGGGTTGCTATAACCAGAATATAGTTCTAAGAATTCCTCTACATTTCTTACCTAGGATAATTTAATCCAACTCCTGTTGAAAACAACAAAATAACTGAGGCGAAGGCACTGGAAATCTTGTCTCAACCACTCAATAAGGAAAGGCAAAATCAAAATTTTGGCCACTGAAGACGGGCCGCCTTCCCACCAAGGCGCCTGGGGGTATGTCACATGGCCCGTGCAACCCTTCCTAAAGTGCTACAAGATGGCGCCACGTCAAAGGTGCTAGACACAGGACGTTTCCAGAATTCCCATGCCCAGCTAAAAACCAGAGTTCTCTTCAAAAGCCTTCCTCCTTAACACCTCGGTCCTTTCTCGACCTAACTGTGCTGCTTTGAGTTCGCTCCTTTGTTCTTTCCGCTCGGCATCTCACAGTAGCCAAAGACAAAATGGCGGCTCCTAGCGACGGAAGCAGCGCAACTCTAAACACTTCCCCCGGGGTTCCCAAACCCCTGGGTGTTAGTTCCACGGCTACGTCAGGCGGTGGACCGCAGCTGCGACTGCGCAGCCAGGCTACGCCGTAGCGGAATGACGTCTACGTTGCAGGGGCGGAGAGGAAAAGGCCTGACGCGTCTTGAGCATTCGATATCTCGCGAGAATTGAGCGTTGCTAGGAGACCTGGTTGGAGGGCGGGACCGGACTTGGCGGGGCGGAGCTGGGCGGGGCTTCAAGAACTGGCGGCGGAGCCTCGCGAAGGTTCCAGAGGCGTCGCGTGCGGAGGGCGGGCCGCCGAGTTCCGCCGGGTCGGTGTAGTTCGCTGCTGGCGCTGTGTCGCTCTCGGGTGCCGTGTTCCGCGTTTCCTGTCAGCTCCGGTGCACCGGTGCAACTCCGGCCTCGGGCCCGATCGCCACACCATGGCTTCCGCTTTGGAGGAGGTAGGGGTCGGCCTCGACCCTCCGGCCCGCGCCGCCCGGCGGCCGCGCCTTTCCCCGGGCTCGTGTCCTCAGCGCTGCCTCTGTCGCGGGCCCGCGGCCTCCGCGCCGCCACCTGCCTGGGCCCCGTGCGCCCGGCCGCGGTTGGAAGGTCGGGGGTGTGTCAGGAGCCCCACTGCTGGCGCGGGTCGTGCTAGGCTCCCGGGTGGGGGTCCCCTCTCGTGTGCCGGAGGTCCTCTCGGCTCCCGGTGACCGGCTAGGGAACAGGAGTCTCCGTTAACTCAAAGCTCATTGTAGAAGCTGGTAGCTCCGAGCAGAGGGTAATTGGGAGGAATTACTGTGCTTCCACGACGAGCCGTGATATTTGGGGCCGCATTCATTCCACCGGGCGGTTATTCATTCTGTGTTACTTCTAAACGTCCAGGGCAGTGCTTGCGATTCACTTTAGTCATTTATTTAGCAGCGCCGGTGGAGGACCTGCAGGCCTTGCACATGCTAGGCAAGCGCTCTACCAATCTTTATGTAATAAACGCGTTAAAAAAAATAATGGGAAATTTAGTTGTAGGTAATGGTAGGAAATTGCGTGGGGTCTATTTTTAGGTCTGTAAACTATGAGCGTGGGTGACTTGACTTTTTTGGAGCCTCAAGTTTTACTCAGCTACAAAATAGGAATGATTGAATTGCTCGTTTTCTGGTCCATATGAGTTCTATGTGATTGGTATATTGTGTTCACAGAAGCGTTGGCTATCAGTTAATATTTGCTTTTCGGAAATTTCCCCCTCACTTTGAAAAGCAAGAAATCGACTTTAAAGTCAGAAAAGTGAAGTTATGTTAAAGTATTAACGTGGGTATCTTCCCACAAGTAGCCTCGGGCACCATGTGCTCACTTGGAGCCTTGAGCAGCTTAACAGTCGCTCACACGGATAGTTCAGGAGTAACCCTCTCCAAAGCAAGGAACTCAACTTTAGATTTGGGGATACGCATATAAGGTCCCATTTTCCTTTCGGGACAAAATTCACCTTATTAAATCACAGTCAGGTGCACAGTTCTATTGTGCAACCGTGTTATTTGGTTGCAGAATATGGATCTATCGAGTGTTGGATAAGGCACTAGCTGGACTGGGGCCTTGCATGTTCAGTTCATTTGTGATCTATCAGTACCCATTGTACAGATAGAGCACACTCAGCTGTTGGAACACGCTTCTTCCTCCGCTTTGACGACTCTGGATCTTTGTAAACAAGTTTTGTGGGCATGTTTTTAGTTTATGCAGTTGCCAGATATTAAGACAAGTCTTTGGACACTACCATTTCCACAAGAATTGCATAAAAGATAGTATTTTTCGTATACTCAATAGCATTTGTTATTTTCTTGGGTGTTTTGTTGTTCACAATGCCACTGAGTGTGTGCTAAATCCATACCACCTTATGGATTTGTTATGTGTCTCCCTAGATATGATACGTCTATGTGTCTGTACCTGGTGTCCAGTTGCATGTCTTTGGGGGGAAAGTTGGGTTCTTTCCCCATTTTGAGCATTTTGTTTGTGGAGGTGGACTCAATAAATAGTCCTGACTTGGACTTGC
Source organism: Chionomys nivalis (assembly GCF_950005125.1). Taxonomy (NCBI): domain Eukaryota; kingdom Metazoa; phylum Chordata; class Mammalia; order Rodentia; family Cricetidae; genus Chionomys; species Chionomys nivalis. The sequence continues at coordinate 60,797,502 of NC_080090.1, forward strand.
CATGGTAATCAGACCCACCAGCCGCTGCCTCCAAAGTGGTAGCACTAAAGGTGTGTGCTGCCAGGCCAAGCACGTTGGTTTTAAGGCCCCTAGAGAACAACTAGGAGATAGATTCAAACGAAAATACATGTTCACACACAGACAACAAATGCATGCCAAGAAAGCAAGAAGAAGTGTGGGTAAAGTGGATAGGAAGCTGCTTTATCAGTTTCCGTCACAAAGTTCGGATGCAGAACCTGCACTAGTTTTGGTTTCAGGGCTGCAAATAGAAAAGCCAAGCAGTGATTCTTCTATAAGACACTTCAGCTGACACCTTACTAACGAGTACTTTAGAGCTAAAATTGGCCATGAAGAGGGCCTGGAAATTCTGCTATGCATCACCTAGAAATAGGGTTCCCATTCCAATGGGAAACCCCAATTTGATATGTCTCCTTTCTCTTAAGTAAATCCATATTCTGGGAATATGTTCTTGTTTTACTTCTGATATTTAGAATCCACATGAATTTTGAAGCCACTGACATACTATTTTGAATGAAATGCTTTGAGTCTATATTCAAAAGATGAGTGCAGTTTTCAGTCTTAGAATCAATACTTCTTGAGATTGTAGGCAGGAGCATCACTGTTGTGCTTTGTAGAAACTGTTAGAAGTACAACAAGTGAGAGCATAAAGGCCATGGAGTAATTGCCATTATAAAAAGAAGACTAGCTTCCTTTTTACTAATACCTAGCATTTAAAAGATTTAAATGAGATCATAATAAATTACATCATTTCCCCCTTCCGCCCTCCAATCTCCCATTTGCTCTCTTTCATTTTCATGGCCTCTTTTTTTTCATTGTACATACACGCTCAAGTCTGTCCTCTTCCTTGGGGAAGACTTTCTCATGCCCGTAGCCTCTCGTTTGCCCCTAGTTCTTTGTGTAGGGTCGAGACATCATGGTTTCCTTGTTCTCTTTGACATGCCTATTGTCCTTGTTCAGTTCATGTTTAGGCAGTCCTGCTGGTGAGACTTTTGGGGGGTAGGTATAACTTTGGATATTTATAGGAGACAATCTCACAACAAACTCCCTGATCCTCTCTGGCTTGTCCAGTCTTGACCTCTTCCACACTTGTCTTAGGTCAGGGAGTTAGTTATGTTGTAGATATATCTATTGAGTCTTCAGACTCCACACCTCTGCATTTTGACTGTGGTTTTCTGTTATTCACTTTCAGTTGTAAATGGGTCATTTAAAGCCTTTTATTTAGTATGAAAGGTGTAAAGTAAGGTTGTTTTTATGGTCAGGTTTCCTAGTACCAAGGTAGAAAATCTTAAGCATTTACTCACAGTTATGCCAGATGATGTTTGGGGAAAATATTTAGCCCAATATTTGTATATGTGTGTGTGTGTGCGCCTGCCTGTATATGCCATATGTGTGCAGGTGGCCATGGAGGGCATCAGATACCCTGGATGTGGAGTCTGTGAGCTGTTGATGGTGGTGGTGGGAACTAAACAGCAACATGTGCTCTTAATTACTGAGCCATCTCTCTAGCCCCTGCCCATTGATTTTTCTAGCATTATCTTATGAAGTTCCACAGCATCATAAATGTCTGTCTAGAAACTAGAAGACAAGAAAAGAACAGATTTGCAAAAACCAATTTTCAAGAGTTATAAGGGACTAGATAGCCAAGGTTTTTTCTTGGTCTCAGATTCTAACCAAAATATCAACCCAACTGCTGAACAAGAGTTTTCTTAGAAGCAGAATAATTTTTTTACATTACATTATTTATTACAAGATCAGGAGGTCTTGGCTGGTTGTTATGGATTCTTCTTTTCCCTGGATCCTGGATATTTGATCTTGGTGTATCAGGCTTAGCAGTACCCTGAGCCATCTTGCTGGTTCTATTTTATTTTTTATCTTTTGTCTTAAAAAATTCAAATCTGAGATAGGAAAATCAATGAAAACCAATCACTGAAAATGTAGCCTTCGGTACCTCAGCAACGTTGCCTTCACTTTGCCCAGTTAGATGGATTCTCATCTCTTTTACTATACTGTCAAATTCTCTTACTATTTGATGCCTAGACTTGGTGTTACAAAGGATACCTATGAACAGGTTTTTTTTTTTTCTTCTATTTTTGTATTTTTCTAAAACAGGCAGGTATTAGCCTACCAAACTGGAAAATAAAGACAGTCACTACTGATTAATGTTATAGAAGGAGAATTGTCCTACACCAGATAAGATTGTTTTCCTTGAATAAAAAGAAAGTCTGAGTTATTTTTAATTCATTGAACAAGAAGAAGTAATTAAGTTTGCAACTCTTAAAAAATTAAAATGAACTTATTTTATTTTGTTCTTCAGTCAGTTGGATTGGGTGGTAGGCCTTATTTGTCCTAACATACTTCTACCTTAACACAGTTGCAGAAGGACCTGGAAGATGTCAAAGTGTTGCTGGAAAAGTGCACTAGGAAAAGAGTACGTGACGCTCTTACAAGTGAAAAGTCCAAGATTGAGACAGAAATAAAGAACAAGATGCAGCAGAAATCACAGAAGAAACCAGAACTTGACAGTGAAAAGCCAGCTGCTGTGGTTGCTCCACTTACAACAGGATACACTGTGAAAATCAGTAATTATGGTAAGGCCCATTCCACTACAATCTAGTGCTCTGCCCAGCAGAAGTAACTACCCCATAATATATTTGTGTTACATATACTTTTTGTATGTGAAGTTTTTGCTTTTTTTTTTTTTAATGTTAACATTTGGTGTGGGTTAGATACTATTACATATATCAAAATGGCGTTAGATGCTATACTTATTGGGAGACCAAATTAACAGATTTATGGTGAAGAATTAGGATTTTTTTTTTTAATCTATTTATTTATTTGGGCTTTTCCTTTTTGTGTATGAGACAGTTGCTTATAGCCTGTGCTGGCCTTGAACTGTGGTCTTCCTGCCTTTCCTCCTGAGTGCCGGGTCACAGTCGGGTGCTACCAGGCCGCTTCTACTTCCATCTTGAGGCCAGGCATCTTGGTGTGTCATATAGACTGTTCCAGAGGTCTTCCCACGTATGCCTCACAAGTAGCTGGGAGCCTAGCTGTGCGCAATCATGGTGCTTTGCTTAGGAACTGGAATCTTAAACTTACATTCTATGGCTTGAAAGGACTGGGGTTGCATTTTTTAGACTGGTAAGGGAAGTAGAAATGGTTATTGAATTAAACACTTTTGATGTTTAGCTTAGTGTAGAATTGTTAATTTCCCAGAGACAGGATCTGAATATATGGGCTAGGCTGCCGTGAACTCAGTTTCATTGATGATGACTTTGAACTCCTGGTTCTCCTTCTGTGCTGGGATATAAGTGTATGCCACCATGGCAAGATCTATCAAATTTAGATCGAGGACAAAATTATTTAACAAAACAGGTAAATAAGCTAATCTTTGTGTATTTGCTGGGCATAATGGCCCATGGTAGGAAGATTGTAAGTTTGAGACCAGCTTTGGCAGTTTAGACCTTTCTCAAAATAGAAAAGAAATCATAGTGGTAGAGGCCTGTCCAAGGCTAAGGGTTCAGACGGGATTTTTTTTTTAAAGAAAGATTTTAGTTTTGCTCTGATGAATAAAATGCATTGAGAAACTGATTTTACTTTACTTTGATCCACTTGTTGGATGCTTATCTTCAGGAATAGTACTGTTTTGAGACATAGCTTCTCTGTACTGAGAATTTTTTTAATGATTGCTTTTTAGTTTTTATGTGCGTTGGTGTTTTGTCTGCATGTGTGTCTTTATGAGGGTGTCATATCCCCTGGAACTGGAGTTACAGACAGTTGCCATCTCTATCCACTCATCTTAAGAATTTTTTTCATTTCTCTGTTAGTGGAGTAACAGGAAAACTCCATTACTGAGTTTTATTTTCTAAATTTTATTTATGTGTACGGTGTTTTGTTGGCATGCATGTCTGTGTATCACCTTCATGCCTCAGAGTCTAGAAGAGATTGTGATGCCCTGGGACTAGAGTTGCTGATGCTTTGAGCTGCCATGCTGGTGCTGGGCTTTGAACTCAGGCTCTCTGGGGAGAACAGCCAGTGCTTTTAACTGCGGAGCCATCATCTTTCAGTGCCTACAACTGAGTTTTATGATACGCCATGTTCTATAGATAGCTTCAGACATGCCTGTTCCATCTTTGTTTTGCTAGGATGGGATCAGTCAGATAAGTTTGTGAAAATCTACATTACCTTAACTGGAGTTCATCAGGTTCCCACTGAGAATGTGCAGGTACACTTCACAGAAAGGTGAGTTCTTGTTACTGGAAGTACAGCAATCATTGCCTTATCATAGGAATCTTATCTTCTGTATGGCTCAAAAATTCTGCTAAAACTTAAGAGTTAACTATACTCTAAAGAAGTACAACAACCAAGTCTACATACGAATCCAGTGGTTCTCAACCTGTGGGTCACTCTTTGGAAGGTCAAATGATCCTTTCATGGGTTGCATACCAAATATTCCACACATATTTTTATTGTGATTCCTAACATTAACAAAATTACAGTAATGAGGTAGCAACGAAAATAATTTTGTGGTTTGCTTTGGGGTCACCACATCATGAGGTATTAAACGGTTGCAGTGTTAAGAAGGTTGAGAACCGCAGAGTGCCTGTCATAGAACCAGATAGATAATGCATTTCCTGTTGTATTGTAGGTCATTTGATCTTTTGGTAAAAAATCTCAATGGCAAGAATTACTCTATGATTGTGAACAATCTTTTGAAACCCATCTCTGTGGAAAGCAGTTCCAAAAAAGTGAGTATTTGGTGGGGGGGGAGGGTGTCAAAGCATTATAAAAATTTCATTAAATTGAATCTCACTGGTATAGGGAAGAGATGAACTAAAACTTTTCTGCTGTATCTGGTACCAGTAAAGTGCAGTCCCTTTGAAGAAAGTTTACCAGTTCATTATAGAATATATTATTCTAAGAAAATTATTAAAATTAAGGAGAAATGTTTTAGGTTAGTAGTTGTGACCCCTGGCGGTTCTTTGTCTCATTTTGCCCATTTGTACAGCAGGTAATTTCAAATAGGAATGGTATATTGATAAATAAGTAAAAAGTACTAACACAAATAGTATAGTATTAGGTATATTATATGTAAATTTGTGATGCATATAAGGATCTCTAAGTACTTAGCTAATTGTTGAAGTAGTAAAAAACAGGGAAGTTTTCATTAAAAACAAAACCTGTGCTTATAGTTTTTATAGACTCATACGATCCCTCTTTTCTTACCAATTCAAAAAGTGATGTTTAATATATCAGATATGTATAGACATGTAATTCTTCCATGTTATGTATTTGCTTAAAAGGCAGTAATAAAAGCAGTGGGTTAAGTAGCCAGTTCTCACCGCTGTAACTCATTTGTTAGCATCAAGGAGTTATACTGATCATTGAGTTCAAAGTTGTTTCCCTTCAGACATTATACCCTCTATTTTTCCTTAAATCACCAAGATTCGCCCAGTCCTTTCATCACCCCACAACTGTTAATTTAGGAGCTATTCTTTCTGCTATGCTGGTTGTCTGTGGTATGCTCCTTTTAGTTCTTACATTTCACTTCACATTTTGTCCCAGAGAAGCCCCTCTAATGAAGTTCTTTCCATACTTCCATTAACATTCTCTTGCTTGTGAGTGTGTGTGTGTACATGCATGTACACATGTATATGTACACACACCATGATGCATAGATGGAGATCAGAAGATCAGTCCTTATTTCCTATTTTGTTTGAGACAGTCTCATGTTGGTTCACCACTATATGCACCAGGCTACCTGGCTTACAAGCTTCTTGGATTTCCCGTCTCCATCTCACCAAGGAGTGCTGGGACTACACTTACATATAACCATTCCTGGCTTTTTCACCTGGGTTCTGGATATCTAAATTCTGGTCCTCACGTTTGCATGACATGCTGTCATGAAACACCAAGACCAAAAGTAACATGTCCATATCATAGTCATGAAGGGAACTCAAGGCAGGAGTAGAAGCTGAGACCAGGGAGTAAGTACCCTGGCTTGTTCTTTGGGGCTTGCTCAGCCTTCTTTTTTATGCAACCCAAGACTACCTGCACAGGAGTTACACTCCCTGTCTGTCAATCAAGAAAATGCCCTACAAACTTGCCAATGGGCCACCTGATAGAGGCATTTTCTCAGTTGAGGTTCCTCTTTCTAGATACTCAGCTTGACACACAAAATCAACTAGGACATATGCACATAAGTTTTACCTACTGAACCTAGGTAGGCTCAGCCCAAGAGACTTTATAAATAGGGTCTCAAGTAGCCCAGACCCATTCCACAAAGAAGGTAAACATGACCTGGAACTCCTGATAATTCTGTCTCCAACCCTGCTGGAGTTACAATTGAGACAATGTCCTGTTTTATGTGATAGTAGGAATCAGACCCAGGGCTTCATGAATTCTGAGCAAGCCTCTACCTGAACCACATCCTCAACCCTATCTTCAGGTCTTTGATGGCATTAGCATTGAAAGTATTCAGGTTTCCACTTGTTTGTATTCCAGCCTATAATAGCATCAAGAATGAGTGTTAACATACTAGGCATTTAATTGGGTAAATTACCATTTTGTAAATATTTATGCTTACAAGCTCCCACTCCTTTTCTTCCAGGTCAAGACTGATACAGTTATCATCTTATGTAGAAAGAAAGCAGAAAACACACGATGGGACTACTTAACTCAGGTGGAAAAAGAATGCAAAGAGAAAGAGTAAGTTTACTCTAATAATTTTTACTACTTTTATCTGGGGTTATGGTTTCATTTTATGGATCATAGTTGTACAAGCAAATTGTTTATATCCTGATGACTTCTGGTCAGCCTGTTTGTATCTGCTTTCAACTATCAGAACCTTTCTATTTGAGATGGGGTCTCTCTAGTATGTAGTTTGGCTCTCCTAGAACTTACCAGGCTAGCCTTGAACTAACAAATACCCACCTGCCTCTGCCTTCTGAGTGCTGGGATTAAAGCTGTGCACTACTATGCCCAGCCTGTTAAGAGCCTATTTGAGGAGGGTAAGGGCCAGTTTAAGACAATTATTGTATCGCTTGTTCTTTAGCATTATTTCATTCCTGGGCATATTGGTATGTCTGTACATACTTTGGCCTTGATCGTAAATAATTCTGCTCTTGATTCTTCAGATGTCTCTTAGGTGTAGTTAGTTTCACTATCATTGGTTTTATGTGACAAGGATACTTTTTTTTTTTTTTTTTTTTAAAGTTCTGGTGTGTAGCTCAAAACCCTTTTGTCTCCCGAGTAATGAGAGTGTACGCATTTACTATCACATCCAGATTTACTTTTATACTCCAATTTACCAGATGACTTCCACTTGGATCCGTTTTAAGTTTGTTCCCATAGTTGGCAGTGCCTGCACCAAGTCAGTTACTCATCTTTGTCATTCCTCCCCTGGTAGCCAGAATGCATTTGGGAAGTGGTAGGCTATAGTTAGGAATATCTGACTACTTGTGGGTTGATTTAAGCCTGAGCTTAAATAATGAGACCTATTTCAAAAAGTAAATGTAAACCTCATTGGCTCTGTTTGGACATTCATTGAACTAGAATTGTTTACTACATTAATTAAAGGCTATAGCCTCAACACAAGGCCCAGATCCATGGATTTCAAGTTTAGTGGTTTTTCTAATTAAAATGCATTAGTTTTCCTTATGTATCCATACCGTAATGCGTGCTTGTAGTGTTTTCCTCAGTGTTTTTTTTAATATGAAGAAACATGCTTGTAAAAAATCAATTAGAAAAGCAATTATTCATATTTACATATTAAATACTAACATATTTTCTTTTGAAATCTCACTGCCACATGGTTAGTCCTTGCCATTTGGTGCTCTCTCCTTTGTGTGCTATGCATATGTGGGTGTGCACTTTGACCAGGACAAACTTAGGCATGCTATTGTTGTTGTGTACTCCAGCATCCCTTCTCTACTCTTCTACTTCCTACCAGTTACAATCTCAGAATGTCTTTCCATGCTTCAATTTTTCAATGTTTTCTTTTTCACAGAAAGCCTTCCTACGACGCTGAAACAGATCCTAGTGAGGGATTAATGAACGTTCTAAAGAAAATTTATGAAGATGGAGATGATGACATGAAGCGAACCATTAATAAAGCATGGGTGGAATCTAGAGAGAAGCAAGCCAGAGAAGACACAGAATTTTGAGACTTAAGTCCTTTGGGAACTGTGTTGTGGAATGCTCATGTTTCCAGTAAGGGAATATTGTTGAACTGCACATAAAATTTGACAGATAACTATTTACACAGCCTTCTAAGTAAAAACAGCAAATTCTCCATATCTTACTGGAGGATTTGATTTAAATAAAAATACTTATTAAACGTTCTCCATTAACATCCTGGTCATTTTGTTTAAGAAAAGGTTATATGGTGTTCCTTATTGTAATGTAAGAAGGAAATCCTACATAATGAAAATGTTACTTTTGTTCTGGCTGAGAGACAAAATATTTGCCTATCTGACATCATCTCCCACTAAAGTAAAAATAAAACCAAAACTCTTGCATAAGATGCAAATTTGTACACAAACTTGCAAGTTACTATAGACCTGTTACCCGTTATTACCAGCTTAAGCAGTGTGTGCCATGCGTTACCATGTACTACTAATTAAGTATATTTATGAATATAAAAAAAAACACAAATGACAAAAAATAGACAAACATGTTGGTAAGTACTGCCGTGGATCAGATGGCTTATAAAAATATAACCACGATGCAAAACTTTAAAAATTAATCTATTCCTTTGTTCAATAAAGTTGAAGCTTTATGTAAAAGATGAGTTTTGCTATCTGTTTTGTAGTTTATTTGAGAAGTTAGGCTGTCACTGCTTCTGCTGCATGACATTCAGAAAGCAAAAGGGACTGGATTGGTGACTACGCTATGTTAAATGTTAAGCTCCACCACCAAGAAGAAAGCAATTAGATGCCTAGAAGGAAAGACCAGTAGAAACACTATAACTACAAATAAGAATTAGGCAAAAGTCAGAACTTAAAATTAACATACAGAAAAAGGGTGGCTGGGACAATAATGCCTCTAGAACTATGGTACTAAATAAACAGACTAATGAAATAAACACACTGGGATTGAATGTTAGAAGATTAGAATAAGTGGTATTTGGTAGGGGAAAATGAGTTGATACCATTATAGCTTAAAACAGCCATATTCTTCACATTTATAGCAAAAAACAAAAAGCGAAGTATACAACTACCAGAAAAGATGGAATTCCATTATAAGCTAAGAGTGAGGTTAAAGTCTTAAAGTATAAAAGGAAAATATGTAGCAAAATACAAACAACCAGAACATACTGAGAGGTTTCCAATAATTATAAGTAAATAGTTCATAGAAATAAGAAAAGAGGAGTTGGGGGCTGCAGAGATAGCTCAGAGCACTGAATGTTCTTCCAGAGGTCCTGAGTTCAATTCTTAGCAACTACATGGTGGTTCACAACCATCTATAATAAGATCTGGTGCCCTCTTCTTGCCTGTAGGCATACATGCAGACAGAACACTGTACATAATAAGTCTTTAAGAAAAATAGTTGGGAGAAATGAGATTTTCTTGAGTGGGATAGCCACTGGTAAGTACTTTAATAAGCAACCCTAATGAAAGTCATTGGAAGCCAGGCGGTGGTGGCGCACGCCTTTAATCCCAGCACTTGGGAGGCAGAGGCAGGCGGATCTCTATGAGCTGTTCAAGACCAGCCTGGTCTACAAGAGCTAGTTCCAGGACAGGCTCCAAAACCACAGAGAAACCCTGTCTCGAAAAACCAAAAAAAAAAAAAAAAAAAAAAAAAAAGTCACCAAAACCAAAGGGAAGAAGGGGATCAGTGGATCTGGACAAGAGAAGATGAGAGGTATGACTAGCTCAAACCACTATGTTTGCTATGCATGGTACTTGGAAATACAACAAAAATTTGTTTACCCTGTTCCAAAAAAGTACTAAGAAAAACTATGCCACCCTTAACTTACATTGGGGAAACCAATAGTTTTTATTTAAGAACATACTAGAAAATGCATAGATGGGAAAAGAATGAAAAGGTTAGCTCAAATTGTTAGTTTCTGTTGTAATTAAATATTTTGGTTTTTCAGGACAGAATTTCTTTGGTTAGCCCTGGCAGGCCTTGAATTTACATAGACCTGCCTGTCTCCTGCGAGCTGGTATTGGGATTAAAGATGTGTGCTGCCACCACCTGGCTAGAGTCTATATTAATTTGAAAAGCTAGGGATTATGGAGCTGGAGCTACCTGGGGTTGGAAACTGAATTGTGGTTCTCTGTGAGAGCTGTTCATGCTGAGCCCTCTCTTCATCTCTAGAAATGTGGGGGGCTGGAGGGATGGCTCAGCAGAGAATACGTACTGTTCTCCAGGGGGCCAGAGTTCAGTTCCTAGCACCCCACCCACCTTGGACAGCTCATAACCACTTGTAATTCACCTCCCTGGGGAATCCAGCACCTCTGGCAGCCTCAGACAACTATACTGACATGTAAATACCCACACATGTACACATAATTGAAAAATAATAAAAATAACCTTTAAAAATCGACTCAATGTCACCAGCTTGTTTACTTTTATCACAATATATAAAAATTCCAGTATATTACTAGTGCCACTAATTGTGGCATGGTATTTAGAAACCATCTCAGTGATGGACAAATGAAAATATTCTAAAGATTAAGAATAACTAGTACTAAATTCAATGTGCATACTATTGTTTAAATAGTTGTGTCTCCAAATGCATACTGAAACTTAACACCCAGTCCCTGGTGTTAAGTTGGGGCCTTTAGGTAGTAAGGCTGGCCATAGCTTCATGAATGAGATCAGTGCCCTAGGAGCTCCTGGAGGACTGCGTTCATCCCTTTTGCATCCTCTGACAAGTCAAGCTCTTATTCACCACCAAATAGACTGGCCCTTTAAATCAGGAGTTGCTGCTCTCCAGAATGGTGAGAAATGTTTCTATAAATTAATAGCAGAAATGGACCAAAGTTAAGTCCTGTTAATATTTGTTCGCAATTCTTTGTACACATAATTCCAATTTTTTTCTGTTCCACAATTGTTAATAGGGATTGTTAATAGGGATAGTTCTCTACAAGGAAAAAGAGAAGCTGCTAGAGTAGACAGAATTAGAAAATAACTACAATCCTTAACAAGATCAGGGTAACAGTCACAGTAAAATATGTAAGCCACTGGCAAAGGTGAGTTTTAACTGCAAAGATCAGGCTAGCCCTATCTGAACTCACTGATTAATATAAGCATTAAAAGTTGGGCAATTAGGAGCTAGAGAGATGGCTCAGTGGTTAAGAACACAGGCTACTCACTCTTCCAGAGGATTGGAGTTTAATTCTCAACTGTTTATAATTTGGGATCCAATTCCCTCATCTGGCCTCTGAGTACTAGGCACACACGGAGCACAGAATTACATGCAGATAAAACAACTCTATACAAATAAATACTTTAAAAAGATGAAACAAAAAACTACTTAGCAGTTCTCTTATTCACTCACACAAACGTGACACTAAATATAATCTAAAATATCCTCTTTAGCTCTCCATCCATTATTCCAAAAGTGATAGTACCTGTAGGCCAAGGAAATTAGCCCAGTGCTACACTGCCACAGAAAAGCAACTTGTCAATTAGATGGGGCATCTATAATAGTGTTTTGTGAAATCACTATTAAACTATGTTATTTTGTTACTAAACGTCAAACTTGAAGGAAAACAAAATACTTCTGCAGAAAATATTTTTATTTCACTCTTATGCCTTGTATGGGAGTAATATGCCTATTGTAAAGTTAAGAGGAAAGATGTTTCAATGACAGAAATCACATTTCTTCATTTAAAAATCTAAAAGTAATTTAACTGTAGACAGTATCAGGTAGGTTAAATATATTAGACCCTATAAAAACTAGGGTTTAGTCTATTAGTAAAGTCTCTTTTGCCAGGATTGGCTTCCTGGGCAGCTGAGTAGGCTCTGAAACTGATTTACCATATTGCTCGCTGAACTCCAGAAAGTAGCCCATGGTCAGCTAAGTGGCGGAAGACAATGCGACTAAGCCTCCAGCGACGCTTTACACCACGTGGACGGGATGTCATAACACACCGATTTCTGATTCTCACAGGACAGCTATCCCGTGGAAGGGCAGCAATCTCTTCACTAGCTATTTCCTAGGGGAAAAATCATAATAAAACACAACTCAGTGCCTAAAGCAAAGGAAGGGTGGGCTAGAATCTTAGGCAAACACTGGATGTGGTAGTAAGCCTTAACTTGAGTAAGAACAAACCAGAAATGTTTGATGTTTTTCCAAGATGATTTTAAAGATTAAAACAAGAAGAACCCAGAGACCATAATGACAAAGTTCAGTGTATGTTTATAAACAACATACACACATACACTCAGTAGCCACCACTGATTTATAAAATGACACTATCAGCACCCAAAGGCTTTATCTGTGTCTCCTTTCTTGGGACACTGGCTACCAGGTTCACTAACACAGTAAGGTCACATTTCCCTGTTGTAGATTGTATGTAATATGCTCATATAACCTCTTTCTATTCATTTTTTGGCTTTTTTATTCAACAATATGCTTGGGAGATCAAGTGTCATTAATATGCTCAGTCTCCTTGGTGTTAGTTTTGTTGAGTATGCTGGAATTCCATTATCTATTTTTTTTTTTTAATTTTGTTTTGGTTTTTTGAGACAGGGTTTCTCTGTGTTGCTTTGGAACCCTGCTGAGCCCCAGATCGTGGCAGCCACCATTCTACTCTCTGATTCCATGATCAACACTGTCTTGAGCTGAGCTGCCCAAGGCCCTCTTCTTAACTCTCTTAAGTGGATATGCCACTGTAGTAAAAGCTCCAATAGAATGGCCATGGGAATTCAGTTTTCTGGTCTTTAACTTAAACCAGATGAGATTTAAAAGACAATAAACAGCAATGTTTAATCCCAGTGATCAGGAAGCAGAGGTCAGCCTGGCCTACAGATCAAGTTCCAGGACAGCCAGAAGTATCAAGAATTCCTGCTTCGAAAAACTGAAGTGTGGGGGAGGGGGAAGAATACATAAAGTCTAAATCATTCTGCCAGTTTATATAAATGTTTTATTTTGTTTCTATGAGGTAAGTAGCCTTGAGTTTCTAATTTCCTACAAGCCTCTTCAGTACGTGTACTCTGTCACCACTTAAGTGTAAAGCCATACGATGCAGGAGACCAAACTGGGTTGATGTCTTTTATTTAGCCAGACGTATATGACAAGAAAGGAAGGCTAAATGGGAGACCACCTAACCATGGACATGGAAGGGGCATGAATTCAGGGGGGTAAGTCCTGAGGAAGGACCACATGCCATGTGTTTTGCACACAGCCCGTGCATTAGAAATACCTCCAAATGCCTTGATGTTTCAAAGACAGGGATGAAGTTGGGAGACCTTGTGTCAGAATACTTCCAGTTTCTATGTGGTCACCACTCACTAGCACTCTCTAGGGACTGTATAATGAAATAGCTGAAGAACCAAGAAGGAGTAAACAGCTGTTCTTTATTCTAAACTTACCAAAGTTGGTTTTAAGGCTGTTCATGTTGACTTGAGTATTTGATCTTATTTTCCAGAAATTACATTAATACTAAGTTGCAGTAAAAGAGCATCGAAAAGAATCTGAAATGATGTCAATTAATAATTTTTTGAAAGAAAGGGACTCAATTGGCTAACCTGAAGGTCTTTAGGCAAAATGGTGTTCTTTCTGAGCGAATTGATCCGAAGCCTCTCATCTGCATATTCATAAGCCATTTTCCGTCTCTTCACATCACGCAACATTTTCCAGTCTACATAGTAACTTCGAACTTGACTTGATGCTGATGAAGGAATTACCTGAAAGACAGAGACAAGGACTATGGGTACTGCAAGCTTTTTGTCCATGTAAATTTCCTTCAAGTCACTGCTTATGACTTTTAGCAATGAAAAAAAATTGCATGTGTTTGACACATATGGAGGCACATGTGTGCTTGAGCATGGATGGGCATGTGTGTGGAGGTCAGAGGACAACTTTCATTGAGTCAGTTCTCTCCTCCACCACATGGGCCTTTGGATTGACCTAGACCGGCTTGGTAGCAAGAATTTTACCCACTGAGCCAGCTCATCAGACCAAGACTTAATATTTAAAAAAACAAAACCCGACTTATTACATTTATTTGTGTGTGCATGTGCATACTCCAATACATGGAAATCCGAGCGCAATTTGGAGTGTTCTTCTTTCTTAAATCATTGTCCTCTGCATCCACACCCTCAAGTTCTGATGACATCAAAGTTCCTTAGCTATAAAATCAGAGGCAATCTGAAGAGAATTTCCAAACTTCCACTACCATACCTGTCCATTAAGCAGCATTTGTACTACACTCTACTGCGTCAACTCAGGTCTCCCGCTGGTTGATAGCTCTGTCTAGTAAAACTGTCTCGAAGACTTCTCCAATTTCCTTTGCCATTTTCCCCAGTTTCTATCCGCATCACAACACTGCCACTCCTCAAACCTACAGCTAATTTCAGCCCTTTAATTCACTTTTCAGTTTTAGCGGGATGGCTTGCTCTCTACTCGAAATTCTGTCATCACCTGCTTCCAAGCCACCACACTCTTTGGTTGTCCTCCCCGACAGCCAGCTCCCTTCCATTTACACGCAGTTCTTTACACCTGAGTCAAGCTCTTGGCTTTCTAATCACGGCCCCCGTTTGCTGCTTAGGCCTCTCCTAACCAAGCCGGAAGGAGAAAGCGGATGGGAGGAACTCTTGGATTGGTTTTCCGGGCGCATTACAGCTGACAGGTACAGGGGAACCCACGGGACACGGGGCTCAGGGGAGAAGGGAGCTGGCGAGAAAGGCAAACGCCTGACCTGCCGGAAAGTCCGCAGCAGCGAGCCCAGCACGGACGCCGCCATGTTGCCCGACTCGCCAGCCAACCACCGCCGCGTACCGACGCCGGAAACAGATTGGACGAGGGGTGGAGCCTGTGCCTCAAAGGGCGGGCCCGGGGCGGGATTTAGCCTATAAGGAGGGAGGGGCTAGTACGGGATTTGAGCTCTCGCGGTATTTCAGGGAACCCGGGTAAACCATCCGCTCGGCCCGCCCACTCTGGCAGTGGTGGTGCAGTGAGGCTGTGCGACCTCGGTCTCTCCTTAAACGTTTCCGGCTGTTGCGGCTCTGCCCAATCTGTTCGTGTAATTTGGCGCCGCTAGGCGGAAAGCACAAGTGGCACGCGTCCCATTTCTGCTGTAATGGTGATGGAGATGATGGTGGCAGTGGCGCAGATAGAGTTTCTGTTTGCGTGTCTAAGGCTTTAATACACATTGTATCTGTATTAAGGTTGTGAAAGCTCCACCTCATCTCTCTCTCCCCAAACCGTGCCTCATCTCAGAAAGCTGGTCAAACACTGCTCCTTCCCCGGACATGCTCAAGACCACGCCCGCAGGGTATTTCAACTGCCCGCCGGGACCCAGACACCAGATGCGTGGGTTTCAGGTCTCTCCCCCCTCCCCCCACTCTCGGGGGAGGGCTGGATAATCATCCAGGTGCATCTATCTTATCCATTAAACCTGGGCTTCTCCTAATTCAGTTTGGTTTGGTCTGATTTGGATTGCTGCATCCATAGCTAAGCTGCAGAAACTTCAGTTTTAGCTTTTATTGTCGCTGAATGTGTGTGCCATTGAAAATCTGTTTTCAGTCTAGTACAGGGTACTTTCTGTCATCCTCTTTGTTAGGAATTTTTCCTCTCTGTCGACACAAAATCCCAATCAAGCCAAATCAAAACAAGCCAAATTAAAAATATCCAGGTTTAATGGTATTCCTGCGCTCTGGGGCAAACGAGGGGGGCAAACAAGGGGGGGGGGACTCCACACCCTGTGGGAGTGGTCTTGATCCTCCTCCGGGGATGGGTCAGGAGTCAGGACCTGGGATGCTGGGATTTGGAGTCCAGACCAAAGCAACTCCCAGGTCAGGGAGTCTGGGATGGATGCTAGGGGCTGGGGACTACGCCCCCGGTGTGTTAATTCGGTGAGGAACCGCTTTATTGAGCTGTTTACGCAAGAACATCCCGATGAAGGAGAGCCTTTTCTTTTTTTTTTATTAATTAATTTATTTAATTATTAAAGATTTCTGCCTCTTCCCCGCCACCACCTTCCATTCCCCCCTCCCCCAATCAAGTCTTCCTCCCTCCTCAGCCCAAAGAGCAAGCAGGTTTCCCTGCCCTGTGGGAGGTCCAAGGACCACCCACCTCCATCCAGGTCTATTAAGGTAAGCATCCAAACTACCTGGGCTCCCACAAAGCCATTAGGTGCAATAGGATCAAGAACCCATTGCCATTGTTCTTCAGTTCTCAGTAGTCCTCATTGTCCGTTATGTTCAGCGAGACCGGTTTTGTCCCATGCTTTTTCAGACCCCGGCCAGCTGGCCTTGGTGAGTTCCCGATAGAACATCCCCATTGCCTCAGTGTGTGGGTGCACCCCTCGCGGTCCTGAGTTCCTTGCTCGTGCGGAGAGCCTTTTCTTTAGGAGTTCCAATTTATTGAACATTTCTAATGGACCAGGAAGAGTCTGGTTGAAAACGTAGGACAGGAAGAGACAACAGGAACCCTGCCTGTCACACTAAGCTAAAACTTCCTAGACCACCAGCAGCAGGCAGATGTCTGTCTCAAACCCTTGCTAAGACCCTTCCCTCCCTACAGGGCGTCATCTACAGTCATCTCTAGATATGGGTATACAGCAAACTCTTTATTACTTTGTTTCTTGTTTTAAGATGCCTGTTTTGCAAAGGGAGACAGAAAGAAGGAGTTTGGGATTAGATGGGTGGGGAGGTGGGAAGATCTGGGAGGACTTGAGGGAGGGAAATCGTGATCAGAATATACTGTATGAAAAAAATATTTTCAATTAAGAAAAAAGGAAGAGTTTTGGTGTAGGAGGGTCTTCTGTCTATGTGTTACTTTCATTGGTTAAATAAAGAGACTGTCTTGACCTTTTGATAGGGCAGAAAATTAGGTGGGTGGAGTAGACAGAACAGAATGCTGGGAAGAAGAGCAGAGTCAGGCAGATGCCATGATTCTCCAACCTGAGATGGACGTAGGTTAGAATCTTGCCAGTAAGCCACAGTCACGTGGTGATTCACAGATTTAATAGAAATGGGCTAATTAAGATGTGAGAGTTAGCCAATAAGAGGCTAGAGCTAATGGGCCAGGCAGTGTTTTAATTAATACAGATTTCCGTGTGGTTATTTCGGGCATAAGCTAGCCAGGTGGCCGGGAGCTGGGTGGGACGAAACAAAGGACCTGCTCCTCTTACAACAGAGTTTAAATGATGTGTTACTATTTCAGCAAAGTTTTTTTTGTAAGGGGCATAAAAGTCAGACAGAAACACTTAAAGACTATGGAGTAAAAAAGGAGTTTTATAAAATTACACATTGCACAGACCTGTGAGATTACTGATTTCCTGAAAGGCCGAGAAAACAAATCTGAAAGATCAAATCCAATATTCATACTTGCAATATCTCTGAAAGTTAAACTTTTAACTGCTACATTTTTTTCCATAGTATATTTCTTAATTTTCTCCCAAGTACAGTGCTTTCAATCCCCTAAGAATGAAGGACATCAGAAGTCCCATACTAAGAACACAGAGATAAAGGAAGAGTTGGAAATATTGGCCAGAACTTGCAAGTTTAACCCAGAAGCCACAACTTTACAAACCAATCCTAAGGTGCTGTGCACTGAATATGCTGTGCATATTCAAGCTATGTTGTCTGTGCATCATAGTTTGTCTGTACAGTTAAAGATTGACAACTTACAATTATTTCCATCAGAATTTTATATTTATAGCAAAACTATAGTTAAAATGTGTATGGCACCTGCCTATTACACATCAGGTGGAGTAAGACTATGCATGTCTTTGATGGCTGACCACCCAACTACTGGGTTCACTTACTTGTCCAATGAATACATACCACATTTTCCCAATAATTAATTCAAGGTAATTCATGATAAAAGAAAAATCTCCAAAGAAAATAACTGGAAATTGAATTAGATACTCCTTTAATTGGGAATACGTTTAATAATAACAGTATATATTATTTTTTAGTGAGTTTTCAGTTTGAGAAACTAAAGAGCAGAGCCAAATCTTAAGATTTTTTTTTTTTTATAAAATTGGCAATTTATTGAAAAGTGGGAGATTCCTCAGCAAAACCACTGACAATACATCCTTCACCCAGAGAAAAACCTTTTGGTAATTTGGGGGAGTAGCTAAGATACCATATGACTTGAAGGCTAAAGCCACCTAGGAAACTGGCCCAATGAGTGAAGAGAACCAATGATGGGTGATGGGTGTGAAATAAACATTATCTCAGACTACCAAATGCTTATTTTTTAAATGGCTTTGAATTTTTTAAAAGATAAATGCCTCATCGTGCTCTCATAGAAATGAGTCAGAAGACTCCAGAGTCCTGCTAAAGCTGGGAACACAAAGTAAATGCCAAGTGACGAGAAGTCACTCCAGATGTAGAATTGTAGAAAGTGATCCTGGCAGTGAATGGCACTGTGCCTTTGGCACCAGATACAAGGGCCTGCTGCTCTGGAAAGGAAGTGGGGACACTTTGCCCTTAGCCAGTGGAGAGACAGATCCCAAGTGGAAGTGAGATTTTTAATTCTTTAGTTTACCTTCTGCTGCTCACATCTCTGCCTCCTCTGCGGCAACTCCAACAGCTCAAAAGTCTGCCAGGAGGAGGCCTGGGGAGAATGCATCTTCTCCCTCTGTTCTTGAATGTATTTGGAGGCTTTCTTGAGGATCTTCTTATAACTCCCATGCATGGATGATAGTGTATGCTGCTAAACAAGCCAAAAGCCTTCCAGACAGAACTGGCCCTCCAGTTTCCTTGTTTCCATATTAAAGGTTATTTAGAGATCAAGCTTTCTTCAAACAGCTGTCTGTCAATCTTGTTCTCAGGCAGTCACCCCCACATCTCTGCAGGAACTTGGTCTGGAGCTGGCTGTTGATAGCACCGCTGTAGTCTTACTGAGTAATACCTTTCTGCACAGCAGTGCATGCTGACATGTTTTGGAGAGGACTTGCTGGGCTACCCCTCTGCCCTCCAACTGCGATCTTAATTACCTTTATCAGCATTATTTGTGTAAAACTAGTTGTGAAAACATCTCCCCCCCCTTGTAGGCTATGTCTTTATCCTGCATTATGTATGACAAAGAATATTGCCAAGAAGTCATCTCTACATTGTTCGAAGAACAGTCAGGAGAATTATACCTGTCTAGAGATAGGCACAGGATCTTGGTCAGATCTTCCCAGGAAGTGACCAGAAAGACTTCAAGTCCCAGGAGCCAGGTAGATCTAATAGGTTTCCTTGTTGGAAATGGCAAACTAAACTAAGGATGCTAGTGCATAGCTGTAGTCCCAGGTCTTGGGAGACAGAGGCAGAAGGATCAGGGGTTCAAGGCTAGCCATCATGGGCCACAATGAGAGTTTGAAGTCATTGTAGGGTACAATGAGACCCCGTCCAAAAAGAACAAAAACATAAGCAAACAAACACAACAACAACAAAGGACAATGACTAATTGGTGGTACATGGAAAAGTCTCTCAGGCCCGATAGTGTAAGTATTCATGATGTACAAGCTTTTGGTACTGTTTATCAGTTTATTATTAAGGGATATGGACACACAGACAAATAGAGGAAATGTATAAGACTCTTAAGACATAAGAGAAGGGACACAGAACTTCATGCCCTTTCTGCTCTATGGGAAACTCCACCCCTTCACTCCAAACTCCAGAGAGTTCCTTTAAACATCACTGGTAACTATAAAAGTATAATAAAGCATACATGATGCTTTAGTCTACTTCACACTTCTATAATAGGATACCTAAGACTGGATAATTCATAAAGAACAGAGATTGGGGAGAGGGAGGTAGCTCAGTTGGTAGAGAGTTTGCTGTGTGAGGATATATGAGGGATCCCTGATTAGAGCCTCAACACTTCGTAAACTGGGCTGGTGGTTCATGCCTGTCATCCCAGCACTTAGGAGATGAAGGGAGGAGGGTCAAAGGTTGAGTTACACAAAGTCTGAGATCAGTTTAGACTACATGAGATTGTGTCTCAGAAACAGCAAACCCGAGTGCCGACCACAGAGGCCAGAAGAAGGCATCAGAGGGACAACTAGAGGGACAGACCCTTGTAAGCCGTCACGTGGATGCTGGGAATTGCACTCAGGTTCTCTGGAAGAGCAGTCATCTTAACCACTGAGCATTCTCCAGCCCCATTTGGGGACCTTGTTGCACCATCACCACAGTGAAGCACAATTAATAAAACTCAGAGATAGAAATTGGGTTTCAACATAAAGATCTGAAAAGCAAAACAGCCAGCCACTGGCTTTTATCTCAATCTCAGTCCGAAATGGTCATCCTGCCTCCAGGAATCTCAGAACAAGAAGGTGTGCATCACTGGGATTAAAGGCATGCACTACCCGGTTTCTATGGCAACTAGTGTGGCTACTGGGATTAAAGGTGTATGTTACCACTGCCTGGTCTATAAGGCTGGCTAGTGTTGCTGTTTTACTTTCCCAAACCCCAGGCAAGCTTTATTTATTAACATACAATTCAAATGCCACCACACCACAGCAAGAGAATGAGTGATAGAAGAAGCAGATTCACTTGAATAACAAACCCACTTTGAAGGCAATAAGCCACCTCCATCATGTGATAGTAATCTATTATAACATGATCTAATCACCTCTTAAGGTCCAGCCTTTTTGTTGCATTGGGGTTAAACTGCAACACATTATCCATCTTAGCCATTCCATGTATACAGGTCAGAGGCACTAGCTACCTACTACATATTATTTTGCAACTGTTCCTACCGTTTACTTCCCCACCATTTACTTACGCCCTCTCCTAGATTCTGTAGGCATTTCATGCATGTGCTGAACAGACATACATGCAGGCAAAACATCTATACACATAAAATAAGAAACAATAAAATAAAATGAAAACTCTTGTAAGATCTGGGACCCTTCATGTTATATTTTGGGCTTCCAGAACTTCAGGAAATAAATCTCTGGAATTTGAGTTTGTTTTCATTTTTTGAGACAGTGTCTTGTGTAGCCTGGGCTGGCTTCAGACATACTGGAACTTTAAAGTTTTGAGCCACCTACTCCTATCTTTCATAAAGAAAACTATTCCAAACAGTGACCTTGCCATTTCCCCTAACCCCAGCCACTACCACTTTCTTTTTAATTTAATTTTGAGTACTTTAAGAACCTGATATAAATGGACTCACCCAACGTTTGTCTCTTTGTTGTTTTGAGACAGGTTTCACAGTGTAATCCAAGTGCACATGGTTTTTTTCATAATTTTATTTTCTTTCTTTTTTCCTTCTTTCTTTCTTTTTCTATTTCTTTCTTTCTTTTTTTTTGTTTTTTCAAGACAGAATGTCTCTGTGTAGCCTTTGCTATCCTAGAACTCAGTCTGTAGAGATCTGCCCACTTTTGCTTCCCAAGTGCTGGAATTAAAGGTGTGCACCAGCACCACTTGGAATTAAAGGTGTGCACCAGCACCACCTGTCTTCAAGTTTTACAGTTTTATCTAGACTGCAGCACGTCTCAGTACTTCATTGGTTTTCCAGTGCTGGATGCCATTCGGTTGTGTAGTTAGTTATACCACACTTGGCTCCTCTCAGTTGAAGAGTAATTGGCTTCTACCCTTTGACAATCATGAATAATCATGCTGTGAACCATGTCAGCCAATAACTTAAACAGTATTTGTTTAAGCACCTTATGGGGTGTTTATCATTTTGAGAGTCTACTAAAGCAGTATTTCTTCTGAGAC
The DNA here is from genome assembly GCF_950005125.1 of Chionomys nivalis. Taxonomy (NCBI): domain Eukaryota; kingdom Metazoa; phylum Chordata; class Mammalia; order Rodentia; family Cricetidae; genus Chionomys; species Chionomys nivalis. The sequence goes on from NC_080090.1 coordinate 60,819,366, forward strand.
AGAAGTCTGAGGTAATGTGATCAGACTCCAGAGCCTTCTTCAGTCAAGACTGCTTTGTAAAACATGCTTAGACCCCTACCCTCACCCTGCTGCACTCCCCTCTCTGCTTAGTGTTTGGGAAGCTTAGGAAGGTCTCAGTTAGGGTCATTTAAGTTCTCCTGATGAGTTATTTTTCTTGACCATTCAAGAGAATACAGAGAAATCTGTTGTCCTTACTATCCTGACATATTAGAACCAAGAGAACCATCATTGGTCATTCATTTAGTCAGTCAATATTAATGATTATTAATATTTATTAAGTGCTTATTGTGTATAAATATGTGAATTAAATATTTGTATGAAGGAGACTGGAAATCTCCACCCTTCTGCTGAGGCTGGAGATTATCCTTTCAGATGGGTGTGAAGAGAGTCACCTCTGTCAATTATATTACTTCTGCTTTTCCTCATCGTCTTTTTATAAAGTACCCTTTGGATGAACAGTGAAATTTGTGAGTTAAATATTTTTAAATCTAATTGCAAGAGTATAGTACAGTACCATATTGGCTTGGGATTGAATAAAACTATAAGGATGACAGCATAGAGGATGAAATTGAGATGCAGAAATATTTTACTCCCTAAGCCCATAGAGCTGCTCCTGGTCCACAGGTTATTTCTTGTCTTTATTTGTCCTCTGGAGATGTGATGGTTCAAGGATTAAGGCCTGGCTGTTGCAATGGAATACTTTGCCTATGCAATGCATTAATTGGCTAGTATATGTAACTTCTACCATTTTAGTCAATCAACAAGCCAATGAGATTTTCTCCAAAAATAATTCTAATTATTAATACTAATAATTATTAATTCTAATAATTAACACACACACGATGTAAAGGAAATGGGTAGCATTGTTGTTTTTGAAGAAGAAAAATAATGAGTACTCTTGCCACATCAGGCATTGACGTGATATATATTATACAACCATAAAGTAGAACAACTACTGCTGTGAATAATGCTCTTGTACCCTGTAAAGATTTACCACTCGTACTGGTTTAATAAAACACTGATTGGCCAGTAGACAGGCAGAAAGTATAGGCAGGATGTTCAGACTAGGAAAATCCTGGGAAGAGGAAAAGCAAAACGTATTCACCAGCCAGATGCAGAGGAAGCAAGATGAGAATGCCTTACTGAGAAAAGGAACCATGCCACGTGGCTAAACAGAGATAAGAATTATGGGTTAATTTAAGTCGTAAGAGCTAGTTAATAATAAACCTGAGCTAATAGGCCAGTTTATAATTAATATAAGCCTCTGTATGTTTCTTTGGGACTGAATGGTTGCAGGACCAGGCAAGACAGAAACTTCTGTCAGAAAACTATGGTGCTCATAATAAAAATCAGCAGGTGACAATGGATTAGAATAAATATGGAAGAAGTTAAAGCTTGATAATGGATTAATGAAAAAAGTGGAAGATCAATGAAAACAAAAAGTACCTGAAAAAACAGAGGAAACTTGTCTTCATTTCTTACCAGACAGTAAAGTACATTTCAGGTAAAGAAATTAAAAGTAGACTGGAGTGGCTGAAGCCGTGCGTCAATACGTAAGAGCATTGTACTGGTCTTGTAGAGGACCCAAGTTTGGTTCCCAGCACCCATGTCACATGACTCCCAACCACCTGTCACTCCAACTCCAGGGGGATCTGTCTTCCACAGAACTTCACTCATGTGTGCTTACCCCATACAGACACACATGCATAAACATAATCTGAAACTGATACTAAAAATACAAATGGATACACTTTTTAAACACTTAAATTCCAGCAGACAATTCTCAGGATGTCCTACAACATTAAAAGTATTCAGCCTCACTAATTTCCAAGGGAATGCAAGTTAAAATAAAGAGATTGATATACGCTAGCAAAGAAAGCTTTTTCTTTTTAATTAATGTTTTCATAGGTGTGGGAAAATGAGTAACTTTATACACTGTTGTGGGATTCCAAATGCTCTAGCCTGCCTACAGAGCATCTCAGTTAGAGATTTTCCAAAATGTACACCTGTTGACCCAATTATGTTACTTTTCTTGTGGAGTGTTCACCAGAGAAGACTGCTCGGACAGGAGAGTAAGCCAAGCGAGAGTCTTGATTAGCCAGCCAGCAACCACACTGGGTATTTGCGATCCCACTGCAGTCCCAGGTCTTTCTCAGGGCAAACTTTAAAGCATAAAACCATGTTCTGGGTTGACACACTTCAGTTACCAAGAGCAGTTAGCCAGAAGCAGAAGTACAGAAGCCAGAAAGCAAGGTTAGTACATATAGAGGTTTTCCCAGAACTATATGGAGTTTGACAGATTAGACTTTTGTTTTACTTTGGCAGGTGGTGCTGTGGTGAGTTTTACATCCTGAATGGTACTTCCGCCATGGAGTCAGTTGTGCGAAGACCTGGGGCCTCTTAAGTCTGGGCTCTGTTATGCTTTGAGGAATGGATTCTGAGGAAAAGCTGAAACAGTGTAAAGTTATACATAATTACACTTATATGTGATTACTTATTATTAGAGAAAATTACTATGTCCACAGTGGGTAATAAGTTAAACGGATTAAAGCATAACTTATCATAATTCTAACTGTAAAAAAAGTAATGGGAAGGGACTAGAGGGATGGCTCAGTGGTTAATCCTATCTCTGCCAAAGGACCAGCTTTGATTCCCAGAACCCACATGACAGCTCACAACTATCTAACTCCAGTCCCAGGGGTCCAACTCTCTCTTCTGGCCTTTATGGGCACTAGACACACATGTAACGCATGTGTGACATACGTGAAGTCAAAACACCTACATACATAAAATAAAATAAAAATAATATAATAAGGGCTGCTAAGAGGGCTTAACCCCCAAGTCTGATGACCTGAGTGTGATCCTCAGGACCCACATGGTGGAAGGAGAGGACCTACTGCTACAAACAATGCTCTGCTTTCTGTAAGGACACTGTAGAATGGATAGCCTCCCACAGAATAAATAAGTATAATAAAAATGTTTAAAAATCTGCCGCTTGCTGAATGCAATAGTTCACATTTGGGTCGCAGCCCTTAAGGTCAGTCTGAGCTACTTAGAAAGACGAACTTCACAAAAACTGTTTAATGTGTTTCAAATATACGCACATATATATGCACATTACTGGCAATTTTATGATCTAAATTTTTTCCAGATTCCTTAAAATTTACATATATTTCCTTAATATTTACATATATACAGAGGTTAATTTATAAATACTAGCTAGTTCTTATCTTCCAAATCCATCATTTCCATATATATTTTAAAAATCATTTTATTATTATAGTTTATGTGTATGAGTGTTTTGCCTGCATTTATGTGTGCCTGGTGCCCACAGAGGCCAGAAGAGGACATCAGATCTCCAGGGACTGGAGTTAGAGATAATTTTGAACCACCATGTGGGTGCTGGGAATCAAACCCTATCCTTTGGAACTCTCTTAACTGCTGAGCCATCCAACCCACCAGCCCCCCAAATATTTCTAAAGTGTGTTTTTTAGTGGTGAAGGAAAGTGTCACTTCTGGTGCTCATCAGCAGCCTTTGTTTATCCCCAGGGAGCAGGCTGTCAGAGTCATGACCAAAGCAGCAAGATGTTAGACATCAGGGACGTTTGCTTCACTCGTTCATCGTTAGTGCAGATCCACTCACTCTTCTTTCTTTGGCCCCTCTTCGTCTGCCATCAAGCACTGTGATATCAAAGGGTTGGTTTGGAATCCACTCCTAATACAGGATCCATGGTTTCCTTACTGTCTCTGGCTAGGGAGAATTAAATAATTGTTCATTTCTCTTACTTTGTAACCAGGAAGTAACAGAATGAACTTGGCACCAGCCTCTCGGTTCCACAGTGAGAGCGATGCCATGGCCTGTTCTTACCCCTTGTCTGTGGCTGTGAGAAGTCTCCAGTCCTTGGCTCTGACCCATTCCCATCCACCCTTGCAGTGCTTCACGGTGATGACGTTTGCAGAGGGGTCCGACCAGGCCTTTCACTCAAGAGCTGGGTGTGCGTGGACTCAGAAGAACTAGAGTTGGACAAACAGAGGGCACATCAAAGAGGAGGCTAGTGGGAATGAGAAGAACATGTGGAGGGAAACGGAAAGGCACAGCACACGCATGAACGTGCACACAGACACACACACACACACACACACACTGATCCCAGCTCTAAAATGGTATATACAGGTAGACCATGGATGAAACCACTATTCTCATTTTATATCTGCCTTCATTTAAATTCCATCAAATAATAATTCTGTTGGGACTATAGAGGCTATACTCAGAAGAACAAAACAAGTTCTATTGGTTTACTAGCTTGACTGCAATGGGAGGGTAGGTGTAGAGTGGTCTGAAGGGCCCTCTCTTGCTTTCTTGCCTGTGAGCCGCCTCCTGTAGTTAAGTGCTGTGAGCCAATTTGGACACAGGATGGCAGTAATCCTACATCTGAGGTTGAACAGCAGGCTCTCCTGGCAGATTCCACAGGTCTCTGCTGTGTACGTACCCGCAACCTCAACTGCACTTCAGATAAATTATAACACCTTGTCTATCATTAGATGGGGCTCATGTCTGAGATTCATTTGCCGCCTTTGTAAGCAAAAGAAGCCATACCGTGTGTAGGGGCCTGCGCACAATAGAAACTGCAAGAAAGGTGCTGTCAAAGGAAGTTAAACATGAAGCATTTCCCTTTCTTTCCCAGACTCCCAACTTGTCACAGATTTTTATTTTCTGTTTAATAAAGAAAAATGAAATCATTAAATTCAATTTTAAGCCATTAGCAGGAATTGAGGCACTCATTTCTACATTATGCAATGCCAGCTCGCAATGCAAAGCGTGAGCATTTTAATTGCAGGCAGAATCACTGAGATTACACAATTTATATTTTATAATGTGTGATTGCCTATGCATCTCATTTTTACCAGAACAGTGGGAATAGTGCATAAAACTAACTCAGTAGCTCTTTTTTCTTTTCTTGATAGGTGTATGCCCCCACTTCTATTGAAGGAGAGGGAGGAGCCAATTCACAAGGAAATACATGTCAAGTGGAGGTGCTACCGAGGGAGAAGGGTGGGAGAAGGAGAATTATGGCAGGAGTCTGTTAGATGCTATGATGAGAGAAGGACTTTTGATGACATTTGAATGGAGAGCTGAAGGGTGTGAGGGTTTGAGCCCGGAGATTTCTAGATTCTGGGCCTCAGAAAGAATAACATAAAAATATAAAGGCTGTGAAGTGGGAGAGGCCTTAACTTGAGTTAAGTAGAGATAGAGAAGCAGAAGAGGTCAGAACAGTGGGGCTCCTGTCATCTCACAGAGGACTTTGGGTTCCCGACATGAACGTCAGTGGAGATCAACACCTCCAAATCGCTCCATGACTGACTAAGAGCGTCACCAGGAACAGCAGTGGCTTTGGCTTCTTTTCTTTCACACAATGCTAGCCACCACTGTGAACTCTCTCCGTCTCGCTGCTTAGTCTAGCTATTGCCTGGTTGACCAGTTTTAAGCAAGCAATTACTGGTGTAGTTCACTTGTGTTAAAAGGCTCTTTGGGTTTAGCTCAGGCACCTCTTAGTTCTTGTCCATGGATTTTTCTGATGCTGGTTTGGACATCCAATGTATCAGGGGCCTGTTTGTCACTCATTTACACTCAGCTCCCATGTCCAGTGAACTGACATTGAGGAAATATCCTAAAACAATGGTATGGGCTCCTCAGAAGGTTCCCAAGAGACACTGAGCAATGGTAACCTGCCATGGCTAAGTTGATATGACATCTTTGTATTGCTTCTCCATTTTTTCTCTTCCCACTGACCTAATCCTTTAATTTTGTACCAGGTTGATCCCCATTAATTACTTGCTCGAAAAACTTTATTTTGGATTCCACTTTGGGAAATGAATTGGGGAACTAAGGTGAAAATTAAAGATACCCCATCCAAGGGACCATCCCCATCTTGTTGGTTATACTGCAGGTCTTTAATATCCTTTATTCCTATTCTTGGTCCTGAGTCCAGAAAGTCTTCAACTCTCGTCTGTACTACAAGTAACTGTATTTTAAACTTCTCTTTTAGTTTTTCATCCACCTTTTTTTTGTTGTTTTTGTTTTTGACACAAGCTCTCAATTTGTATTGGCTTCAAACTCTCCATGTAGATCAGACAGGTCTCAAACTTGTAACTTCCTCCACCTGCCTCCCAAACTTTACAGATGTGTGCCACCATGCCAGACCCTCCTCCATTTTTACCTGACCCGTTATTTCCCCAATACTAGCACCTACCTTTTTCTACTGTCAGAGTGACCATCTCAAAACACTGCTTGCTTTGGGTAGGTAACTGCTCAAAATAAAATCCAAAGCCCTTGGTGTAATGTTCATGATCACAGTAGAACCCTGATTTCCCAGCATTCTCCCAAATACCTCTGACCACAGTGGGGTTGTCATTTTTCAACTCTTCCCTCAAGTGGCTTCCCTCAAAGCCATTCTTTCAACCATCCTTTCCATTCAGACCAGTTTAGTCCACACTAGTTTCTGTCATCCAAGAGGGTAAGGAGCAGATGGCAAAGTTGAGATAAGAGTTCATTGTACAGGGTATGTGCTGCATGAATATAGTTCCATGTATGCTTTTTTAGCCTGCCTGCTACAGTATGAGGTTCTGAAGCATTTCCTCTAGGATGGAACTATTGCTTCGAGTTTGATAAAGAGAAAAGAAAATTTGCTTCTGCAGAACTTGAGGTTGTTTTGTGGTAGAATAAAGCTCTGAGTGGAGCAAACGTGTGAGAAGCCTTTTCGTTGTTATTCATAAGAGTTGTGTCTGGACGGAGACAAAGCAGTGTACACTGGCACATTTTAAATCAACAGTAGTGGAGAAAATAGTCACTTTTCACTTAGCATCCCCATGCAACATGGAAAAATGTTCAGTTTTCTTCCCAGTAGCTCCAAGGAGAAACCGGGATATTTGTTTTGATTGGTTACAGATAATATGCATGTAAAGAGGTTTTTCTTTCTGAGTCTCATTTTCCAGCCACGTATTCAATGTCTTCTTGACTTGAGGCCTCGGAATTCTTTCCACTTGTCTGGTTGTGCCTGCAGGGCCCCTGGACACAGCATGCAAACTGGCCATGTAGGGCAGGCCCAGACGCATGGGCATAGGGGACTGACCTACTGTCCATGGTGCTTGACAGCCTGGCCTCCCGGTTCCCAGTCTCAGGACTCTATCTTCCTTATTTCTTCTTGTGGCAGGCATCAAGCACATGCTAGCAAGCATTCTACCATTTGGTAGAACTGAGCTATGCCCTCAGTCCACATAACATGGTTTTTTGCTGTTGCTGTTATAACTCTGCCTTGATTCAGATGTGCCAAGTAAGTGGCTTCTTGAGGTAGAAATGGTTTTAGGATGATCTTATTTAACTAATGAGGCATAGCTAAGCATTATGCTAATTCTAAACCCTTCTGCCCAGCTCCCAGAGTTTGCGCTGCTGTTGGCCTGGGTATCACATGTCATCTGGTCTCAGTGTGAGTGACTTATTCCCTCCTCTAAGGCTTTCCTTTATCATATCTCCTCATTAAATCACTTTCCTAGATAAAAAGTTGCCACAGCCTCAGCAGCTTAACACAATAGAAATACACCCTCTCACAGTCCTGGAGGCCAGGTGCCCCAAACTGAGACACCAGCAGGGCTTGTGCCCCCTTCGAAGGCTCCAGGGTGGGCATCCCCTTGCATCTTCACCTCCACCTTCTGGGGCTTCCTGCTAATTCCACTCAGCCTCTGACCATTTTCTCTGTGTGCGATTCTCCATTTTTGTTTGTTTCTCCCTTTGATCAGAACACTCTTATTTGGATTAAAGGCTAGTCCTGGTCAAAACAACCTCATTTCAAACTTTACTTTTATTATAACCCCAAAGACTGTTTTTATACAAGCTCAGTTTCTGCGATCGCGGAAGGAAAACTAAACAACTCGCCACACTTGCCGAGACTTCAAGGCAAACACCTTAACTTCTCTTATCAGCTGTCTGACCTCTTTACAACTCCCCCGCTTCTCTTTTCTTAATTAACTCCCATAGGGCTGATTCATAATTTATGTGCACAAGACCTGGCAATTTTGAAAGCATATGCAAAGTAAGCACATAAAAATTAGAATTTCTCACAGAGGTAATACAAGTCAGGGAAGGAGGACAGAGGAACTGACACCGTCACATACAAATCTGGTAGTGTGTTTGGATTATTTCCTCCCAGTTCATTGCAGAGTTTCTAAAGATAACACATTGCTTTCAAGTGTGTAGCAAAGGGTCTGGAATACCAGAGATGTTCAGAAATAGTTCTGTACTGATGATTTAAATTCTCACCTGTCATTATGTCCTAACCACACCATGAACCTTAGTAAGAATAGACCAGATTTTACCAAAGTCTATCTTCATTGCTCTTGGACTTTCTCCTCAATCCCAGTCAATATGGATACAGCTGCTAGCCTAATATTTTAGAAGTGTCCTTCTGTTTCTTTGCTCAATGGCAAAAATTCACAAAATGATAATGGGGCAGCCTAGATGTTTTGTCTCTTTCAGAGAAAGACCAGAACAAAAGTATCCTTGGAAGGATAACAGGGAGGGTGAGGCTTGCATGACCACTTCCCCCCACAAAACAGAGTCTTAACATTACATATCTGTCCCTCTGATAGGAACACAAAGTTCAGAAATCAGAGAAGACTCAACTTGGTGTTTCAAAGATCAAGTGCTCTGTCCTGCCCAGAGCTAGCACCAAGTCTTATGAGATGGTGACCTCGGTGATGTTCACAAGACATAGTCAACACCTGGCTGGAAGCCAAGTAGATGTGTTCATCTTTAAATCCTCTAGAGCAGTGGTTCTCAACCTTCCTAATGCTGTGACCCTTTAATACAGCTCCTCATGTTGTAGCGACTCCAAACCATAAAATTACATTCATTGCTATTTCATAACTGTAACTTTGCTATTGTTATGAATCGTAATGTAAATATCTGTGTTTTCTGATGGTCTTAGGCGACCCCCGTGCCTTTGACCCCCCCAGTGCTGTCATGACCTCCAACTTGAGAACTGCTGCTCTAGAATGTGAAAGAACTTTGCTTGCTCCCTAGAGAGCCAGGGACACCAGATCAGCATCAGTGGAGCTATGGAGGACTGCGGTGTTCCCTCTGCTGCCCCTGTGCCTGAGCCTGACCTGACTGGCTAGCTGGTTCCAGCACTCACATCTGCCTCTTCTTACCAGAAGAACGTTGACATTTGGAGGTTTTGAATCTGACTCAGTGTCCTTTCGGGCGCTCTCTTCCAGCTGCTTGTGGCTCAGTCTGAACAGAATGTTTTGTGTGGTTTCAGAGAGAAGGCCACACCCATTTCCTTTTGCAATGCCCATAATGGGTTTTCACTTGATAGGAAAGCAGCGTTTTCTTTCTTCCCCATTGTCTCTCCCCTGCCTCCTCTTCTTTCTCCACTTTCCAGTTCTTCTGATTCCAAACCCAACCAATGAAAAGGCAAAAATACTAGGATTTTTTTGTCCTCGTAGATAACTATGAGGATAAAACCACCAAAGAGCCATAAGTTAGTGAGATCTGAAGGTAGAAGACATCAGCAAGCCACCTGGAGATGTCCCCATTCCTGCATTTAAAGGCACATCACCCATGTGGTCCTTCAGCCCCAGGACAGTAGAACAGTGTATCATGTCATGCCCAAGGCCCACACTGGGGCCTGGAAAAGAGCAAGGGGACAGATGGTCATCAAAGATACTCTCTGCACAGCTTTCTCCCGGGGCTCTCTGAAAACATCCAAAGAAATTCTGGACTTCTACCCTCCCTCTCTCCAGGCTGGTTTCTGCTTGGTACTAGAAATGGCCCGGGGCTGCCAGGTCTCTTGATGCATCTACCAATTGTCAACAAAATCAGGTGACTCTGCAACCCGACTTATTTTAGAAAAGGAAGCTAAATTGTACGTGGAGACATTGTCGTTGTCTGCTCTGTGGTGCTGTGAAGATCTAACATCTCTTCTGGTGGCCCTCGCTGGCTGTTTTCTGTCTCAACTTCAAGAACAGACCTATTCCAGCACTTCGCAGGTCACTGCACACACCTGAGGCTCATGGGAGTCACCCAGCCTTCCGTGGAGCCCTTGGGACCAAATAAGCTACCAGACTGAGCTCTACTCGCTGGAGATCTGCTTTGAGGCTTCCATTTGGGCGCTTGTTTTTGCTTCTTTGTACGCGATCCATCATGAGCAGGTACTCTCAGCATCTCTGGTGTACAGAAGGAGGAGAAGGGAGGAAAAACAAACAGCAGTGACGACCTAATGGTTCGGGCTCTACAGAATACAAGTTATAGGATCCTGTCTTCTCAGTGTTCATTAATATCCCATACACTGCTGAGAAATGTGCATCATGTTCCTTAAAAGACACATGGAGATGACAAGCAATCGTTAATTCTTTTATTCCTTTCATAGAGGTACTGGGTCATGCTTAATTAATTTTCACTCCTTCCTATAAGAGCACTGGTTGATCTTTCCCTCTAGAATGTGAAGTCTATAAGAGCTGGGCTGGTCGTGATAATGGGTTTACCTTGTTCGATCCTATACCCCCACATGATAAAACAAGTTCTACCACATAGTATGCACTACATAAATCTTTGGACATAAAGTTCAGACTATATTTGCTATATATTACGCTAGTCGGTGAAGCAGGAATAAAGCCACCTTTTTATACCTTGGGAGTCCGCCTTTGAGGTTTGACATCAGATGCTCTCCCACTCTGGTTTGATTTTGGATTGTGTAAAAAGCCTCGCTCTCCTGTGTGAGGGAACCAAGGGGTCTGCTTCTGGCAGAAGAACATTTGCCGTATGAAGCAGAATGGGGGCCCAGCTGGAAAAGCTGGCGCTATGACAATGAGAGCCCAGGCCCGCGCATGCATGGGTTCTTCCCTGCTGAGTCCGTCTGCCTGTGTGGCCGTCCGTGGCTCCTATGAAGGGAAAACTTTATCCCTCTATAGTAATAGATTGGGTTCTGATTAAGGCTGCTCTGAGTACTGGGAAAATTCGAGGAAGGTTGGCATCAGTCCTTACTAATGGTCTTATTTGGATAAATACATGGTTGTAATCGAGACTGCTCAGATTATAGAGATTGGTTTGTTAATCTTGCTGTGACATCAATAAGGCCTAATTTTTAATCAGCTCCATTTTCCAGATGCTAAGGCCAAAGCAAACATGTTAACTTCATGCCAAGAAAGCTAACCCTGACATTTTTTCTTACGCCATAGGCTTGTCGACTTGTCCTTATTATCTGATGGGGAAACTGATCAGTTCTGAGATTCTAATGAACTGGTAAAATTATGGAGCTTAAAATGGTGTTTAATTTTTAATAATCGCTGATCTTTGACCCACGCACTGGGACAAAGTTCAAGACATCTTTGTCCTTAGTTTTCAGCCTTACGTGTGGGATGCAGGTTAAGTGGTAGACTCTGAAGCCAGACTACCTTTGATCTACTGTTTACTTAGCTTGCACATTGAGTCCTCATTGAAACTCCCACAGTGCTGGGCTATTGTGAGGACTGCAGGGTCGACCGCATTTCACCCTCAGAGCACCCGGTGTTCATCGAGCACCCAGTAAATGATCCAGGATGATCACAAGGACGACGATTTCCCTCTAGCTGTAGGCCACAGGGATTCTTTCTAAAAAAGGTTGTCTCATGTCATAAAACGGCAATTTCTATGTCTAATTGATGTCCCAATTACCAAATATTATTTTAAAATGAAACTCTCTGGGCGTTTCCAGAGAAGAGTAAGATTTAGGAGGAATGGTCAAGAGAGAGAAACGTAACCAGTTCTTGAATTAATTCAAAAGCTTTATTATGTGTCTGTCATATGCAAAGCCTGTTCAGGGAACACATGCTATGCACCTGGGCATACACACATGCAAACATTACTGGTTTCTGACCTCAGTGCCCTTACTTATTGCTGTCTTAGCCAGGAGGCTTTCCCTGGACCCCCAGGCAGAGTTAGTGTTCTCTTAAAATACTTCTGGCACTAATCATGCTCACAGACTTTGCGAGAATTTTCTTTTCTTTAAGGTGTGTGTGTGTACATCTGTGTACACATGTATGCTGAGGCTGGAAGACAACATCTAGTTATCCTCAGAAATGCTGCTCACCTCCTAAGAAACAAGACCACTTCCTAGCCTAGAACTTGCCAATTCGAATGGCCAGTTAGAGTGCAGAGCTCCTCCTGCCTCCCCTCCCAGAGATGGACTACAAGCCTGCACCACCACACTCAGTATTTTCACTTGGTTGGGTTTAGGGTGTTGGGCCCGGGTCCTCAGACTTGTGTGGCAGTTCTTCATCAACTGTACCTTCCCTCCTGTACGTAGACTGTACAGGAGCTTGAGGTCAGTTTTTTCCTTTCCCATCAGAGCACCCGTTAGCTTTTGTAGCCAAGACAGAGCTTACCTGTTGTGCACTTCCCTTTCTCCATCGTACTGGCACCCTTAGCCTGAGATCACTTTTGGATTCATTTGTTAGAGTTGACTCCTTTATGAGCCCTGTCCCCAGTGACCATCTGATGGTTAGTTTTGCCTCTTTCGTGTCATTGAACATATTACACATCACCCGTGATCTAAGAGAAAGAAGAGGCCTTTCTTCTTTAACATGGGGAACCTTAGGAAGCCTAAAAGACAAAGTTCAGACTTCCTGTAATTTCAAAATCTACAAGTGGTCTCTCTCCACTCCAAAAGACTCCCCTGTCTACTAAGGCAGAAGAATGATCCAGAACAAAATGAAACCAGGACCTAGAGGAATATGCTATAGTCTTGATCAAAGAACTTTTGTTTGTTGTTTTGTTTTTCAAGACAGGATTTCTCTTTGTTTCCCTGGCTCTCCTAGAACTCTTTCTGAAGATCAGGCTAGCCTTGAACTCAGAGATCTGCTTGCCTCTGTCTCCAGACTGCTGGGGTGAAAGGCATGTGTCACTACCAACTGATCAAAGAACTTCTTGACCAACTACACTTATCTTCCCCTTTCTTCCCGCCATGTTCCCAGGACCAGTCACCTCCCGAGGGTGGCAGTTCTGCCCATCACATACATCAGTTCAGTCTCTGTCATCTCTGACTTGAAGATTTGCTGAAAGTAACCATACACTCCACACCACCACAGTGAGCCAAGGCAATCTCCTGCAGAAGGTCACAAACACCCTGCCGGTTCCAGCCACCTGTCTGTCAGCCTGAATCACTGTCCATCTCCTAGACTACACAGAGCAGACCATCTTGCTGTGATGTGCACGCTTCCCAACACATGCCATCCACCCAGACGTCGCCTCACGCTTTAGTCAGGCTTACATACTCACCATAGCCCCCAAGCCTCCCGCAAAGATGCAGCTCATCTCTCTCTCCCCCCTGCTGTGGCTGTGCTTAGCCAGAGCCTTCGTTTCTAATTACTTTTGAAGCATAACTTTCAACTTCTCCCAAAACCACAGTGGCGTGGTTGAAGGTAGGGTTGCCAAAATTTAAAAGAGTCAGGATGTCTGCTCTCCCCACGCCTCGGGCCATTTTCTTTGTTTGTGGGGCTTTGTAATGGAAAGGTGAACAGACGCTTCTGCTCTTGTCTGACGGCTCCTCTGGAGTATAAACCCAAAGTCCCAGGGTTCCTGTGGCGCCAAGACTCCATGACAGAGGCTCCTCGTTGAGGCTGCTGGATAAGCTGAATTTGGTTTTGGAGTTGGCTAGAGCAGCAGGATTCTTGGGGAGTTTGTCATTGTCACTGCCAACAGGCTGCTCGTAAGAATTAAGCAAAAATAATGACAGCCCTTGAAATTCTGGGGTTTCCTCTCCAGTCCCTTCAAGTCAGTGCTGACTTGGTTTAGATGACACATGTCAAAGTTATTTTTTTAAAAAGATTTTTATTCATTTATTTTTATGTGTGTAAGTGTTTTACCTGCCTGTGTGTTTGTGCACCACATGTGTGCCTGGGGCCCACAGAAGCTAGAAGAGGGTGTTGAGTCCCCTGAAACTGGAATTACAGATTCTGACCTGCCTGTGGGTGCTGGGAATTGAACCCAGGTCTTCTGGAAGAGCATCAAGTGCTCTTAACTGCTGGGCCATCACTCCAGCTCCAGGTTCTGGACTCTTAAATGACCTGTTTTGCTTCTAAATTCTCCTATAGGGTCAGGAGGCTCAGCTCACAAAATCCAGCACATGAATACTAACTTTTTGCTGTTGATCACAGAGGGATTGGATACAGTTGGCCTCCAAAGTCCGGCTCCTATTTACCATTTCAACATACAGCTTCCTTCTTTCAACTCTTGCTTTGATCAAAACGCCTTTTCCCCAACATTCCCCATCTTTCTAACGGACTCCCTTTAGGACCCCTCATCTTTCACAAGAGTCAGTCTCCCAAAGACTTGTGTGATGGGCTTGGTCTTGCCCTTCTCCTTTTCCACTCTTCTCACGCATTCCGATAGCTTCAGCCACCGCCACTGTGTTCTCCTGTTCCTCTCCGCATTCTCCTGCCTCTCCTGAATATCACCCCCTGATCATCTCATTGGGCATATTGAGTGTCTCCGTGGACACCTCAAACTGAATTCCAAAACTGAACTGACCTTTTTCCTGGAGCCTCATCCAGCCCAAGCAAACGAGCCCTAAGGTAGAGCCTAGGACCCACCCACCATGCCTTTCTCCTGGCACCTTCTCATCCGACAGTGCAATTCCTGACTCCTTCCTCATGCCTGTCTGCATATCTCAGGAGATGCTGTGTTGTGCCTGACTGTCCAAAAGAAAACTCTCTACCATGCCTGCATTCAGCCCACTAGCAATCCCTCCCAGGCCTCCCTCAAGAATATTGCCCCACCTCTGCTTTCTGTTAGATGAGTACAGGTAGTTATTAGGTAGTATGGATCCTATACCGTATCATCTCCATGCTTTTTTCTCCCCTCCATTTCTCTTCCCTTTCTTTGATTTGGCCACTTTCCCTCCCCCGTCCATATTACTGTCACCATCTCCTTATTGATATGTGTATCGCCAGACTTAATGTCCTTTCAAGTCATTATTAATTTATTCCAACAGTGTTGGTGTGGTGACAGTTGTGAACTGCCTGTCCTTGTGGGGCTCACATTCTGATAATTACATTGTGTCAGAAGATTGGGGACTGGGAGGAGAGCCTCAGGTGCGGGAAAGGAGAAGGACTCAAGATTGAGGGAAGGCCACATCATCAATCAGAGCATGAACTTCCTCCCCACAGCTATGAGTTTGATCGTTCTGCCTTCATCCTTGAGACTTTCTCCCCACTGAGAAATGTAATGGACACTCACTGTGGGATATCTGAAAACACCGAGATACAAAAGAAATATGCGCTTAGAGCCTCACTCAAGCACCAACCCTTCAGCTCTGTCGACACATTTTCAAAATGATATGCTCCATCATGTACATGAAGTAAGCCAGATGGAGAAAGACAAATATTTCATACTTTCCTTCATATGTGGAAAATATATATGTGTGCATATACATACGTGTCTGTATATGTGTATGTGTGTATGTGTGTGAGCATCTGTGTGTGTGTGTGTTTGTGTATCTGTGTTTGATGAAAGTAGAAGGATCCTATAAGAGGAGAAGAAGAGGCCTAAAAGGAGGGGAGGGGAGAGGAGAAAAGAAAAGATAAAATATTACATATTTACTCTTATAAACAGAATTCATATTTTATATGTGACAAAATAAAGCATAAAGGGACTTTAGAGGGGGAGGGAGGCTATAGAGAGGGAGAGGAGGGATAGGGCGGGATGAATATAATCAAAGTGCAATGATATATGTGTATGGAATGTCGTAACGAAAACGAATATTTTGTGTGCTGATTAAAAATAATTTAAAAATCTTCCTACAGTAAAATCCAATATGATTTTTCTTGTAAAGAATCTTCAGTGGCTTCCTACTAGCTAAAATCCCAACTGCGTTTAGTAGTAGATATTAAATAGGACACTAAAGATTCCAACCCATATGACCACAGCTGTATTTAAGCACAGATTATATGGCTTAATAAATTGAAGATTTATTATTAAAGATTAGCTGCTTTGGGATGTTGTCTTCCTAATCATCTACTGACAACATCCTGTCGTCATCTCTATGCCATCTTTTATTTATTTATTTTAATTGCATTATTTATTATCAGTGTCTGTCTGTGTGTATGTGAATGTTATGTGGAGGTCAGAGGACAACCCGCAGGGATCTTTCTCTTTTGATCATGAGGGTCCTGGGTTTGAATTTAGAATTCATGTGCTCAACGTTGGCACCTTTACCTACTGAGCCGTCTCATTGGCAAGCCTTCCACTCTTCCTTGGGTGGCTGAGAGCGGAAGACTACCTTTCCCAAGCTCTTTGCCGCAGTGCTCTGTTTCCGAAACTGCCTAGCAAAAGCTTCTCTTGCTGGGAAGCCTCAGCTCCACACTTGGACCCCTCCCTTTGGCTCTTGGTTTATCACCTTTTCTTCACTTGTAACAGGAGTATGGAGTCTGCATCTTGAAGCCGGCCTCGAAAGAAAGAAATGAAAGTCTTGTACAGTTCGCCTTTATGGAGAATGGAATGGCATTTTGGCCAGTTATGGCTTCCTGTAATGGTGTCCGTCTGCTGAAAAAGAAACTTGTTTGATATGGGGTGAGAGCTACTTGTGGATATAGAGGTAAACACTTAGAATATGGTTAAAAACTGCATTGATTTAGCTAAGTGGCAGCAGTTGGCTCTCCTCGAGGGCCCTTGGTATCACCAGCCACACGTAGCGGCTATGTTTCCCATGCCTGTAGAGAATTCCCTCCTGTTGAGAGGGTCTTAAGTATATCCGGGATGGCTGTTGGTTGTCCCTAGGATTTGAGTGCCACCATTGTGCGCATTAGGACACCTTGCCATCCTGGCCATTGTTGATGTTCACAGGGGCTCCAGCTGGGATGGACCGCTGGCTGCTCTTCTCCCTTGGCAGCTTGCATAGCTCTATGTGGTCCTGAGAGCTTATCCTTGGGGGTAAGACTTCCAGGTCAGGTCCAGCTCCATTCCTTCCAAGTCCTCTGTCCAAAGTATGTGGTGTCTTCAGTAACAGGGTTTTCCTTTCAGCGTCTGGGTGGCAGCCAAGTGCTGTGGCAATAGCCTATACTGTTTTGGGGGTGTCTTGTACTCCCCTGACCGACAACTTGAGAGGAGGTTGTGCCCAATCCCAACTGATGTATCTGCAGCACAACCTCTATGCCTAAAGCTGAAGGAACATTGTAGCAGAGGACAGAGGCTAGGAACATTGTAGCAGAGGACAGAGAGGCTAGGAACATTGTAGCAGAGGACAGAGGCTAGGAACATTGTAGCAGAGGACAGAGAGGCTAGGAACATTGTAGCAGAGGACAGAGGCTGGAGGAGCTAGAAGACCAGGACAGGACATCTGCTGAGAGATAATGTCTTCTGTGGATGGCCGGGAAGCTGCACACAGGAAGTCTCAACAATATGGTTGCCTAAA
This sequence comes from Chionomys nivalis, assembly GCF_950005125.1. Classification (NCBI taxonomy): domain Eukaryota; kingdom Metazoa; phylum Chordata; class Mammalia; order Rodentia; family Cricetidae; genus Chionomys; species Chionomys nivalis. The sequence continues at coordinate 60,836,828 of NC_080090.1, forward strand.
CAAGTTTAAAAAGCAGCAATGCCTGCTGACATGCTAATGTTGGTGGGGGAAGTTTCACAAGGCTCCAGACACTCCACAAGAGATACAGGCGTTTAGTGGTTTCTAAGAGAGATGAATCAGTCTTTTCTATGGATGAACCCTCTAATGGCTTAGCCAAGGTTATCCTAAGAGGTCAGCCTTAAATACATATGAACAATCCTAAATGATCTCAGATGGCTGTATATATGTGTGTGTGTGTGTGTGTGTGTGTGTGTGTGTATAGTAACAGCTATAATTAAAAGATAAGAGATCACAAATTTGAGAAGGAGTGGGAGGGACACAGGAGGAAGTAAAGGAAGGAGGAGATAAGGATGTAATATAGTACTCAATAGAGAATCCTCAAAAAATAAATAAAAAGATTTGAATTAGGGACAAAGAATTTTTCCAGGCCCAGAATGGATGGGAATCCTACATCACCAACTCATCTACATCAGTTATTTTCTTTTAGGATGAAAGATGTTTTTTTCAGACAATGTTTCTCTGTGTAACAGCCCTGGCTGTCCTGGAACTAGCTCTGTAGACCAGGCTGCCCTTGAACTCACAGAGATCTGCCTGCCTCTGTCTCCCACACTGTCGCCACTCTTTAGAATGGGCAAATTTTTAAACAATGTTTCTCCCTTCCCAGACTTAAATTTAAAAACCAACCAACCAACTAAACAACCAACCAACCAACCAACCAACCAACCAACCAAACAAACAAACAAAAAAACCCATTGGGAGAAAAAAACCATTGGAGACAAAAAAACAAAACAAAACAAAAAAAACCATTGGAGACCACCTGATGCCCAGCTCTCAATCTACTCTCTCTCCATCCCAAAAAACACCAGTTAGCTCATCTTACTGTTGATGGTTAAATTTACATATGTTCTGGTCTAGGTAAGATGACCATGGATTCAGTGGGGCAGGAAACTAGCTAACCTCTCCTTTGACTAAATTGTATATAAATCCCATTTTCTTTTTATTAGTGTCTGCTTCTTAGTATTTTTAAAAATGCAAAACCATGCTGGGGCTTGATGAATCTAAACATCCAGTAACACTTCTACCAAAGAGAAACCTTTGTCTGAGCTTTGGAGTGAGGTGGGAGGCAGGACTGTCATTGGTCCTCTGGCTTGGTAGGGACACGTGAGGCATGGCATAACCTCGGAAAAGCTGCTGCTTTGAAGCCCCCACCCCTGGCCACTGGGATCATCAGCGCTTGCCTGGAACTCCGAAGCTCAGGACTTTCTCAGAGGTAGGGGCAGGTCTGTGTGCTGACCTTTGGACCATGTTGTCTTTGATTTTAGAGCTACTGTTTGCTTCAGCCGTTCTCTACATTCCTTCTGAGGTAGAGTTGCAGCTTCCCCTTCCCTTCATTCCTGACTTAACTCTTGGATCTACAGCCGCCAAGACAGACAGCAGCTTGTAGCGTTTCGTGACTTCAGGTAAGATGTCTCATTCAGGAACAGAGAGTAATTTCGAGAGATTGAACTTTCTCCTGTAGAGCGGATTGTTGAGGGTGTGTGCGGGGACACAAATCCAAGGCAGGAGAGTATCTGGCAGCGACTCAGCATCCTCTCCGTGAGAGGAATTCCCAGAGTGTCTGGTGTCTCTCAGCCATATTGTGTGTGGAGCTGCATTAAAGCCTTGACAGAGCCCCGCTCAGATGAGGCTCCCTCACACCTGCTTCATATTCTGTAAAATGATGGGTTTTCAGGCTGCATCTTGTCCTGGGAGACTCCTTTTAACATGCAGGTTTTAAAAATGATTTTGTTTTATGTGTATGAATGATTTGTCTGTATGTATGTCTAGGGTACCATATGCATGCCTGGCACCCACAGAACTCAGAAAAGGATGTCAGATACTCTGGAACTGGAGTTAGAGATGGTTGTAGGCCATCATGTGGGTGATGGAATTGAACTCAGGTCCTCTGCAAGAGTAACAAGCGCACTTCACTACTGAGCCAACTCTCCAGCCTCCCACGCAGCTTTTGACTCCAGTTGGCGCACAAACACAGAGACAAGATGACTCTGTATGTTGGTGGCACACAAACAGCACAGGCACCACCTGCATGGCACAGAAACAATTTATTCCTAAAATAACGAGAGTCACAGGACAAATTTATCAAGGTAAACTGGAACCATGTGAGCTTATGGGTGCATTAAAATACTTTGAGGAAAAGGGTACCCAAGAGTTCACAAATATACCAGACTGTACAGAGAGGGTGCAAGTCCCTCAATAGACCCCATGAAGAGGAGGACATCTGACACTGTCAAAGCAGCACCCTTGGTGCACACAAGAGTCTGCCTGGCGGTCCTGATTGTCCCAAGCCCCGCCATGGACACTGCCTGGTCAAATGACCGCCTCCCCATGCACCCGCTCATCCACCTGGACCTACTCTGTGTTCATTTGACCATTCATCTGTAGTCTTCTTAGTCCTGCACACATTTCTGCTGCTTGACTCAACCTGGGGATCAAAATGTTGTGTTTGTAGATTTAAAAGAAAAAAGAAAAACAACATTAATACCATTGCCATATCAGCATTTCCTGATTTCAGTGTCAGATTTTGGAATATTTCAGATTTGAGATTTTCAGAATGGGATGCTAGCCCACTGATAGCTTTGGTAATACTCCAAATTTAAAGAAACTTCTGAAGCGCTCTTCCTGAGTTTCTCAGTAAGGGATACTCCTTACTCCTCAGGCCAAGCAGCTTACACGACAGGAGTTTGTTTTCTCGCAGATTTGGAGGGTTGAGCATCAAGATCTAGGTTTTAGCAGAGTTAGTTTCTTCTGAGGCTCTGTAGTTTACCCAAGGCCAGTTGCCTTCTTGCAATGTCTTTGCGCGGCTTTCCATGTGTTTACCTGCACTTTCCGTTTCTTATAAGGACGCCAGCTATGTTTGATCAAAACCTACCCCAATGACCTATTTAAAATTTAATTATCTCTTTGAAGACTGATTCTCCAAATACAGTAACGTTTTGAGGTATTTAGAATTAGGACTTTAACACATAGATCTGTGGAGTACTGTGCAGCCCACGGCATTTTCTGAATTGATCTACAAATTGAGAGCGACCCTCATCAATCCCAGAAAGTCTTTTCATAGACTTTGGCAACCTGAAGATTAAGACGGTGTGTTATGGAGTGTTATTTTAACTAGGTAAAGGTGTGATACATTTGTTTATGTTTCAGAATATTATTTTAACCGTGTAAAGGTGTGTTACATTTGTTTATGCTGTGGAATATTACTTTAACCGTGTGAAGGTGTGTTACATTTGTTTATGCTGCGGAATATTACTTTAACCGTGTGAAGGTGTGTTACATTTGTTTATGCTGCGGAATATTACTTTAACCGTGTGAAGGTGTGTTACATTTGTTTATGCTGTGGAATACTACTTTAACCGTGTGAAGGTGTGTTACATTTGTTTATGCTGCGGAATATTACTTTAACCGTGTGAAGGTGTGTTACATTTGTTTATGCTGTGGAATATTACTTTAACCGTGTGAAGGTGTGTTACATTTGTTTATGCTGCGGAATATTACTTTAACCGTGTGAAGGTGTGTTACATTTGTTTATGCTGCGGAATATTACTTTAACCGTGTGAAGGTGTGTTACATTTGTTTATGCTGTGGAATATTACTTTAACCGTGTGAAGGTGTGTTACATTTGTTTATGCTGTGGAATATTACTTTAACCATGTGAAGGTGTGTTACATTTGTTTATCCGTGTAAGGATGTGTGTTTAATTATGTCAAGATGTGTTGCATTTGTTTCCCCTTGCCTGCCTAAGGTACCGATTGGTCTACTAAAGAGATAAACAGCCAATAGCTGGGCAGAGAAAAGATAGGCAGGGCTGACAGGCAGAGAGAATGAGTAGGAGAAATCTAGGCTCCAAAGAAAAGGAAGAGAATAAGAAAAAGGAGAAAGAGGGGGACATGCCCAGGGCCAGAAGCCAGGCAGCTGCCAGCCAGCCATAGAGACAGCAGAAAAAGCAGGACATACAGAGAGAAAAGGTAAAAAGCCCCAAGGCAAAAAGTGGGTAAAGAGAAACAAGATAATTTAAAGAAAAAAAAAAACTAATCAGAAATGAGCCTGAGCTAGGCCGAGCATTCATAACTAACAAGAAGCCTCAGTGTTATGATTTGGGAGCTGGTTGATGGCCCAAAAGTAAAGGCCTAATACAATGGTGGGACATACCTAATAGAATATATATATATACTTATTATAGAACAGAATAATGTAGGCATTGTTGGAAGCTAACAAATAGATCATTAGTCCGGAGTAGAGAATGGAGAGGCACAGCTATGTGTGAACAGACCTTGGAAAAGGAAAAAGGGGACAGGGAATACCAGAGGAGCAAATACATGTTTCTCTTTACTGACATCCAGCTGTTTTAGCATCATTTATGGCCTCAAGATATCCACGGAGGGAAAAGCATTGATTACTTTCTTTATCTTGGACAAAAATACAATTCAGATGTATAGTAGACCTACATGTGTTAAAATACATTTAAAAAACCTCTGTAGAACAATATAGCTGACTATCTTCATGACCTAAGGATAAGAAAATGCTTCTTAAATAAGCCACAAACAGAACAAACCGTAAAGGGAAAGGATGGTAAAGTTAAGCAAATTAAAGTGAAAAACATCTGCATAATAAAATACCAGACAGAAAGGAACAGAGAAGTACAAATAAGGAAAAAAAGCCAGTAATGTGGGAATATACTGTGCTCCGTGCAAACAAATTAGCGCGAGATGACACAGTAACCATCTTAAAATAGTCATTAGTTTGTTAGCGCTGGCTGTATGGGTTTAAATGCCGGCTCAGTATGCTGAGGAAAAGCATTTCAAACTTGTTATTTTCAAAATTAAAATGTCAGAGTATGTGGAATAAAATGTACATCAGAAAAGAGGTCGTATTTAAGCTCTATATAGGCATAGTGGCTCATGTCTGTAATCCTAGCATGCTTGAGGCTAAAGCTGGAAAATTGCCTGAGTTCAAGTCCAGCCTGAGACAGAGAGTGAATTCCAGGTCATCTTGGGCTATAAAGTGAGAATCCGTGGGGATGAGAGAGAGAGAGAGAGAGAGAGAGAGAGAGAGACAGAGACAGAGAGGGAGAGAGAGAGAGAGAGAGAGAGAGAGAGAGAGAGGTACGCATTGTAATAATAATCTCACTTAAAAATGTTTCTGCATCTGAACGTTCCAAAGGGCATTTGTGCATGTGTGTGAAGGCCTGAGGTCAGTCTTTCCTTAGGCGCTGTTCACCTCGTTTCATTTTTTTAAAACACAGGATCTCAGCTGGGCGGTGGTGGGGCACGTCTTTAATCCCAGCACTCGGAAGGCAGAAGCAGGCGGATCTCTGTGAGTTCGAGGCCAGCCTGGTCTACAAGAACTAGTTTCGGGACAAGCATCAAAGCTACGCAGAGAAACCCTGTCTTCAAAAACCAAAACCAAAACCACAGGACCTTTTACAGGCCTAGATTTCCCTGAGTTCATTTGTTGGCTGGCCAGTAAATCTCTCCCTGTCTCTGCCTCTCCATCATTGGCATTAGAAGCAGGTGGCACCAAATCTGAGGTTTTTTTTTGTTTTGTTTTTGTTTTTTTTTAACACACAAGTTGTGAGGATTGAACTCAAGTCCTTGCGCTTGCATTGCAAGAACAGCATGAGAGGAGCTGCCTTCCAGCCTAAAGTGCTTCTCGCTTGGCGGGAGGGAGGGAAGTATGATGGGCCAGACAGCACAAGTAGAAACTTTAATAGTGATTGTATTTTACTTCTGGAGCTAGGCAGGGACCCTAGTGCCTTTCATGTCCACCTTTTAATATGTTTGAGAGATCCCATATTCTTTAAAGAGACCATCTTTAACTTCAAGCTCTAAAGGGAATAACATGGAATAACAAAATTCATTGACAATGAAGTTTTCCTACTTTCCAACACCCCACAAATTTATGTTTAGTAGAAGTTTTGATACCTGAAGGCAAGGATGAATGTGGGACAAGCTGGAGCCAGAGGCAGATGAGAAGAGGCAGGACTGGAGGGGTATCAGTCTGCAGAGGAACCTGTGGGGCTCCTGTCCCTCAGTGACACAGGGAACTGCCCTGGGACCACAGATGGCCTCAGATGGTGACCTCAGCAGTTCCACAGGAAAACCATGTCATTACCATGGCTTTGCCCTTATGTGCAATGGAACAGTTGCTACAGTGTGGCCTAACTGTATAAAACAAAACGCTAAACACTGACTATTAGCGAGAATTAAGCTGTCTTTTTCAAAAGCAGAAACAGCATGGCCTTGGGAAAGACGTTCAAACTTGGGGGTGGGACTCAGTGGGTAAGGAAAGCGATGGAATTTTCCTATTGTCCCAGCTGTTATCTTCACGGCAGGGTAGTGGGTTCCCTCATCTTTTTAGTTTACATCTGTGAAGTTTTACAGCTATTGCCATACTTTGGTACAAAGGATCTTTTTAACTATAGGACCTACTGAGGGAATGTTCAGTGATATTCAAATAATGATAAACAGCCAGCACTGCAGGGGAAAAAGGCTCTTTACTGAATTCCACATTGTAAATATTCCCACAATGGCCTGATTTAAATGTGACATCTCTGAATGTGGAACTGGGGAGGGATGGGCACAGTGGGCTTTTGAAAACCCTACCAGGCTGGCTTTGACACACTATTTCAAAGGTCCTTTCTAACAGAATGGTGAGCAAGTGTCTCACAGAGAGGAAGATTTGTTGTGAGGTATTTGATTGCACTGTGTAAAGAGATGTCACTGGGATGGGTTTAATAAAAAGCTAAATGGCAAGCCGGGTGGTGGTGGCGCACGCCTTTAATCCCAGCACTTGGGAGGCAGAGGCAGGCGGATCTCTGTGAGTTCGAGACCAGCCTGGTCTACAAGAGCTAGTTCCAGGACAGGCTCCAAAACCGCAGAGAAACCCTGTCTCGAAAAACCAAAAAAAAAAAAAAAAAAAAAAAAAAACCAAAACAAAAAAAGCTAAATGGCCAATCGCTAGCTAGGCAGGAGGTGTAGCTGGGACTTGTGGATAGAGAGAGTTCTGGGAAGAAGAAAGGCGGAGTCACCTGGATGTGGAGGGAACAAGACATGCAGGAGGAGAGGTAACAGCCATGAGTCTCATGACAACACGTAGAGGAATAGAAATGGGTTAATTTAAGTTATAAGAGCTAGGGAATAAGCCTAAGCTATAGGCCAAGCTGTTATAGTGAATAACAAGTCTCCTTGCTGGTGTGTGTGTGTGTGAGAGAGAGAGGGGGGGGGTGGGAGGGGAGGGGAGAGAGAGAGAGAGAGAGATGGTAGCTCAAAGAAAAATCCAACTACAAAGATTACCAGGGTAGAGGGGACTCCCACTCTCTCTCAGCTTGAAATGCGGAGATTTCATCATTCCACTTAGAATGTCAAAGCACTTCTTTTCTAGTCAAACATTTTTATAGGATACCTAAACTCTATGTCCTGTTCAGAAAAGAAATATTTATTGTCCTTCCTGAAGATGTCAAAGACAAAAACTGGTACCTAATTTTGATTTATGTACAGCTCTTTGCAAACCAAGACCAGCCCAGAGGAGAAGTTTCTAAGGGTCTGTGTTGGTTAGAATGATCTGAGGACAGCTAACACTCTGGCTCAGGTTTCTTGTTAAGCAAACACATAAGTGATGGTAGGTAATGAGACCTTAAGGTAGGAAAGCATTGAGACTGATTAATTCAGAAGATCAAGAATACCATAAAGAATTTAGTTTCTCCCACATTTCTGCCAGTTTGTCACCTTTTGTCCTGTTTAGGATTTCCCATAGCGGAAGATGGCAGCCATATTTCAGGTAACCATGACAACTCTGATCTAATGAAAGAGCTAAAGCCATTTAAAAAGGAAAGAAGAAATTAGACCTCATAAAATGAAATTTTAAACAACCTTTATGCTCAAAAGAATGCTATCAAGAAAATAAAATGATAATCCAATAAAAGAGAAAGAAAAGGGAAACTTGCAAATTAATTTCTATTAAGGGTAATAGCCTGGCATGGCAGTGCTGAGGACTTGAAAGGGTGAGGCAGTAATATGCTGAGTTCAAGGTCAGTCTGGGCTATGTAGCAAAACCATGAAAACAAAAGGCCAAAACAAAACCTTAGAACATCTAAAGAAGTTTTGTAATTCAACAGTGAAAATACAAACAACAGTTTAAAAATGGGCAAAGGATTTAAAACATTTCTGTAAAGAAAATACATGAATGTCTAATAATTACATAAACAATGTTCAGTATCATTAATCATTACACAATGAAAATGAAAACTACAAGAATCCTCTTTAGTGTCTATAATAAATAACGACAGACAGCAGTGAGCGCTGATGGGTCTTTGGAAAAATTGGAATGCGGGCATGTTGCTGGTTGAATTGTAAGATGGTACACATACTTTGGGAGACATAGAACTAACATACAGCCCAGTGTGGTATAATCCAAGGTAAATCGCCAAATAAACAAAAACACTTGTCTTCAAAAAGCTTTGTACATAAATGTTCACATTTACCTTATTTATAGTAGCCCCAAGTTGAAACTAGCATGAGTATGCATTGACTAGTTAATGGACAAAATATGATGACATATAATATAACATACAGTATATAATAACATAATATTATACATATATACATAAAAAGATACGAAATTCTAATGTATGCTGCAACAAGGCTGAAGCTTAACAACTCTGCTAAATGAAAGAAACCAGTCATAAAAGAACATGTATTTCATGATTCCATTCTTATGAAGTTTCCAGAATAGGCGAATCCATAGAGAGAGAACAGACTAGTAACTGCCACAGGCAACTTGGGGAAGAATAAGACATAACTGCTAACATGTGTGAGATTTCTTCTGGGGTTCCTGATATGTTCTCAAATTAGTTAATGGTAGTGGCTGTACAGTCCTATGAATGCGCAATTGCTTCAAACCACTTACAGGACACTTTCAAAGATTAAGATAATAGTATGTGAATTTAATCTTAGTTAAGAAAAAATATTTATATGACTATTGCTTTGCTTTAGGGAAAACAGGACAGAAATACCAATGGGATAATAAATAGTTTGTTTTATAAAATTTGTAAAACTAATCTGTGATTGAGCAACTTACTTATTTCATTTTATCCCCCCGTGACCCTTTGTCTTATGACTTAACTTTGTCTGGTGACTGTCAACCCAAATGGTACATTCTAGAACACCAGGGGAACTTTTACAGATCAGAGTGCTTGAGTTCCATCCAAGCCCAACTAGATCAGAGTCTCTGCTTTGCTACCCACAATGTTGCTGTCTAACTTGGTTAAAATCTCCCAGGGAGAGGGCTGGGGATATAGTTCAGCAATAAAGTTTGTCATGCACATGCTTGTAATGCTAGTGCAAGGGAAGGGGAGACAGATGGATCCCCTGGAGCTAACTGGGCAACCAGCCTGACCAAATCAGTGAGCCCTGGGTCTTAGTTAGAGATCTTGTTTCAAAAAAACAAGGTGGTTCACTCTTGAGGAATGAAGACCTCTGGCTTCCACACACATACATACATGGACACACACACACACACACTCACACGCTCTTCCAGCCATTTCTGTATGTTGGCAAGACTGAGATCATTAAAGAGTAGCCCAGGGTGAAGGCAACTCTGGGGCAAATTGCATGGCAATCCTTTAATGAACTCTTCTGTTCTTAAGTTGAATGTTGTGATGTAGTTGGAGGCTGCTTGTTTGTTCCTGGCTGCTCAGCCCCAAAATAACCACACAGAAACTATATTATTTGCAATACTGTTTGGCCAATAGCTTAAGCATATTTCTGGCTAGCTCATACCTCTTAATTTAATCCATCTCTATGAATCTGTGCATCACCACAAGGGTGTAGTCACCAGCAAAGTTTCAGAGCATCTGTCTCTGGCAGTGGCTCCATGGATTCTCCCAGCATTCAGTTTAGTTTTCCCAACCTAGTTGTACTCTACCACATCATAGGCCTAAGACAGTTTTTTTTATTAACTAATGGTATTCACAGTGTACAGAGGGCAATCCCACATCACTTCTCCTTTTCTGTTTAAATAAAAAAGGTTTTAACTTTAACATAGTAAAATTACATACAACAAAACAGGTCTCAAACAAGAATTGCAGTTACAATATTTATATCTACTTTATTTTTTATCATAACTAAGGAAAATTATAAATATCTATTCTTCAACTCCATCAAAGACTCCAGAAGGATATATTACCTAAGTTAACAGAAAGTGCATTGTAAGCAACTTCCAAAACTCTAGAAATGACAGAGACACCTCGCTGCCTGGACAATCACCCAAAGTTCTGTAACTTTGGGGCATCCATTTTTAGCCTACAGGCCCATAGTATCCAGCAGAATTTTCTACAAAGCAGGAAATTTCAGACAGTTCTGCTTATATTGGCAGTTTGTTTGTCAGTTTCTTTTGTGTCCTACAGAATGTCTGACAGACTCTTTCATGAAGCAGAAACCCTGAAGGAGTGTATCACCTTCTTTAGGCAACTTCAGCAGTCATTTTTCTGTGGGTCCTGCATATGCAGTTCACACATAACATTAAGCAGTCCAGGAAAGAGCAGTTTCTTGCCCAAATGGCTATCCAACTCCACAATGAGCCTCTTCAATGTCTGTAATTCTTGAAGTAGATTGGTGCTGCCAGGAGCCAATGTGTCTCATTGTCATGAAAGGTTCTAAGTCCTTCAAACATTTTAAATGCCTTATTCTGAAGGTCTTTGAAAGATTTGAAGAATCCCTTATCCATTTGAAATGTTTCTCTGTTCATCTAGAAAAACCTAACTCACCTGACTACAAACTTGACTATTATAGATGACTATTAACCTATATTTCTTAAACATACATTACATTTTTAAATGAGCTGCATAAACACAATACCTTAATCAAGAGCAGAAATATAAATATAACAAAATTGACCTTAAATTTGTATCAATAAACCAAGATCTATATCAATGCAAATCTCTATAGCATATCCCCCTTTAAGTGTAAACAAACATTTATAAACAATATTTGGGAATTTGGGCATAGTTATCTCTAAAATGCTTCTTGCTTTTTGTTGGGTGAAGTATTTTTGGGGTTGTTCATGGTGACATTTCAGGGGATCTTCGTCCATCAAGTCACATTAGTCTGGAATTAATCTGCAGGTTCTCATCTTCTGTGGAGACAAAAGAAGAACCTCTTTTCCAAATCAATTTATCCTTAGACCCATATTTTGAAATCAAGATACTTTTAAAGTATACATGTTGGCTTAGCTTAGCAGTCCCCAGAATCAAATGTCTCTCTGCAGTCAAAATATTCAAAGAAAATCCAATAGTATACATAATCCAGACTCTCTGTGTGTATTCCATCTTTAGGTGGCTTATTTTTCTTTAGTACTTTTAATCAATAACTGTCTGTACTCTGTCTCTTTAAAGACTTTACCTTTCTTTTTAAAACTATTTATTTCTTTTTATAACTGTCTATATTCTCTTTCTTCTCTCACCCAAGCCTATGTACAACACTGTGACACATTTAGAGGTCTTTTCCATTTGAATTTGTCTTTTTTCTTTTTTGGTTTTTCGAGACAGGGTTTCTCTGTGGTTTTGGAGTCTGTCCTGGAACTAGCTCTTGTAGACCAGGCTGGTCTTTAACTCACAGAGATCCGCCTGCCTCTGCCTCCCGAGTGCTGGGATTAAAGCCATGCGCCACCACCGCCCGGCTTTGAATTTGTCTTTATTGTGTATCTATAATCCTTTTCTGACCAGGACTGCTTCTTAAAATGCTAAGCACTTCTTAAAAACCTAAAAGGTGGCATTGCTAGGGCAAACAAGGCCCTGTCTGCTTGTTCCACCCAGTTCATCATGGTGGAGCTGTTTGCTGCCTCTGAGAGCCATGTACATTGCCTTATTTTTAGGCACACAGTGGGTCTATGTTGCCATTAAGCAAGTTGTAGCACTCTGTTCACAGAACCCATTTAGAGGCTTGGTCTCCTGAAAGCCAGAGTTCATGCTGGCAGCCCAGGAAGCCACCATTTCAAAACCATGTGGCTTTTTTTCTGCTACTGCTGAATCAGTAAGACCTCTCTTAAAGGAGCCACAGCATGCCACCAGCAAGCAAAGCCCAGCCAGGAAAAAAATGCAGGTAAACTTTGTTTTTTAGTGTCTAGAATTCCTGTCCAAGCCCTCTCAGGTTTTATGTGGATTTAGCTAGCACACGTTGGAGCACCAATTTGTAGTGGGAGGCTTCTTGTTTGTTCCTAGCTGCTCAGCTCCAAAATAACCACACAGAAACTATATTATTTGCAATACTGTTTGGCCAATAGCTTAAATGTATTTCTGGCTAACTCATACATCTTAATTTAACCCATCTCCATTAATCTGTGCCGCACCATGAGGTCATGGCCTACCAACAAAGTTTCAGTGCGTCTGTCTCCAGTGGTGGCTCCATGGCTTCTCCTGACTCTGCTTCCTTTATCCCAGCATTCAGTTTAGTTTTTCCAGCCTAGCTCTACTCTACTACATCATGGTCCTAAGACAGTTTTTTTTTTTTTATTAACCAATGGTATTCACAGTATACAGAGGGGAAACCCACATCATTGTGATATAAACTTTATGTAAGATATGATTTATTTTATTTAAGTGTAACCTATTTAAAGTATTCATTTAAAAATACTTGTTTTCGTGTGTGTGTTGTGTGTGTGTGTGTGTGTGTTCGTCCACAGATACCAGAGGTCAGAAGAGGATTTGGATGCCCTGGAGCTAGAGTTACAGGTGATTGTGAACCACCCAGTGTTGGTGCTAGCATCAAAGTTGTGGTTTGCTGGGAAGATCAGCAACTCTACTTGTCCATAGAGCTATCTTTCTAGCCCTTCAAGGATACATTTTTATGGTCTTGACAGATAAATAGTTCTATAACAACTTCTACGGTCAATACACACAGCATTTCCATAGCTCCCCATTTTTGTGTTCTTTTGTACTCATCTCTTTCCCCTATGTATTACATATGCATTTGAAAATGTTAGGCGACACTAGAAAGCAAGTCTTAAAAATATAGGTAAGAAAACAGAGGACAAAATTACTATATAAAGAGTAAAAAGAAGCAAAATTTTCCATATTATACAATTTTAATTTGCCCAGTCTTTATTGAGCATGTGCATAGATAGGTATATTTTTCTATGCATGTATTCATTTGTAGAAAAAACAGTGATTATCTCCAACATTGAGAATTATAGGAAATACATTAATTTTTAAATTATTTTTCTACATTTCCTATTTAGACTATAACTGTAAATTACTTTAATAATGAAAATAATATTAGAAAATAGCAACCATTGTGTAAGTAATATATAAAGAGCTTCCTAAAGAAAACTGCCATCCCCACAGGGGTCCAGAGTCCTAGCTGTATATCCAGCTCTCTGGCCCCATATATCTCAGGCAGCTGGTTTGTAGCAAGTGTTATTGCCCAAAGAGAATAATAGGAAGATATTGACTTCCAGTGAGATGGATATCAAAAAATATTGACCCAAGAGGAGAAAATATTGATGGAAAAAGAATCAAGGTCTCTTATGGCCTTGAAAAAATAATAAACCTCCCACTTTGCTGAATTCCACATTCTGTTCATTTTTACAGGCAATTGCACATTTCAAGTCAAAGATAGCACATCCTGATAAGCACTGTTGGAAGCTTGAATTTAGAGTTTACTAGAAAAGAAATAGGGAGAAAAAGACAATCTTGTAGGTACAGAATAAGCATACTTTTCAGGATAGGAGACAGGATGTGTGCCAAGATATCTGACAATAAAGTCTGTTCAGGTTTGGTTTCAGCTCCATTAGACTCAGTAGCATCTTTGCTAACAACATTATAGGAGAACATAGAAACCACCTCAAATAGACCAGCTTCAGCTCTCCAAGTGAGACATCACTGATGTAGTCTCCTTCAGAGCCAGCACATTGGTTTATTGTGTTTCTGGGGATTTCTTAGGACAAATACAATGGGAGATGACTATAACTGGAATGCTTTCTTCTACATTTTTCTCAAATAAAAGAAGATGACATAATAGCATGTTGAGTCATTGAACCAGACACTTTTTTCCAGGTTGTTCTAGAATGGGTTGTTTTTCAGTACCGCTAGACAAAAATGATGAGTTGGAATTTTTTTCATGTTAAATTTGTTCACTGGTTGTGTGTGTTGTAGTTGTAAAAATTTTGTGTTGTTGTTGTGTTGTTGTGTGAGACAGGGACCCATTAAGTAGTCCATAATGACTTTAAATGTGCAATCCTCTTGCTTAAGCCTTCTAAATGCTGGGATCACAAGTATATGTCCCCAAGCCCTGTTCTAGGTATAGGTTCTGATGTCATTTTTCCATTATTACATTAAAAACATCTCTGAAATATAGTAACTTCAAATAATCATTGATTTCTCACTGTTCTGTGTTTGGCAGTTTCATTAGGGATTGTCCAACAGATACTGGCTGAGCTTCCTCAAATGTCTGGTGTCTCAGTTAGGATGGTCGATGGTCATCTCTCTCTTTTCTCTTTCATTCTCCAGAGGCACTGTGATCTGACAGGGGATACATATACCTACAGGGCACAGGAGGGCAAATCTTAGAGTCATAGTATGTCCTCTAGCTTCATCCTACTGGGAAAGAGAAGGCAACAGGGCTAGTTCTGGTTCAAGCAGTGGGTAAATGACTCATTCTGTGTGAGACGAGCAGCAGAGATTCCGTTTTTAGCCTTTCTGGTCTTAACTTACGGACAACAGAGTGGACCTAAAAGAACAATAAAATTTGAAATTGGACTTTTCTGTATCCAAGTTATGACCTGCTACTAGATGAGATGTGACTCCACATGAGTCTCTGCTCTTTGTAGCACATCAGTAAATCCAGTTGCTACTAAGAAATGTGTTAGTTTTCTGTAATTCTTAGAAAAATTGTAACTCTAAGGAACAAAATCCCGAATTCAGAAAATTCTGATATAGGAAAACATTCAGTAGTTTGGTAATGTCATCAAACCCAGGTTTTCTCCATTTCTTTCTTTCCTTCTTTCATTCCTTCCTTTCTTCTGCCCCCTCCCTCCCTTCTTCATCCCTCCCTTACTCCCTCTCTTCCTTCCTTCTACTGTGTCTCATGCCCTTGAACTCCTTATTCTCCTTCATTGCTTCCCAATTGCTGGTGTGATTTCTAAGAGTTCCTTCCATTCTGTTAAATCTTCCTTGATACTTTTCCTTTGTCTTTGACCAGTGCTCTTTCTGGGGAGTTGTAAGGTGTCATATATGTCACTATTCTATACAGATGGGACAATACTCATCTCATCTTTGGGGTGTGTGTGTGTGTGTGTGTGTGTGTAGTTTTTACTGAGTCTTTGCAAATATATTATCCTTTATGTCTCATTTATTCTGAATGCATCTCATGTTCTTGACTGAATTGATTGCTAGAAACTGCTATGGAATTATCTTGGTTGGCTTAGAAGAGCCTCTGCCTACATTAAGATATGAAATATTCCAGCCACATGTACTCACTGTCATGAATCTGCTATTCTCCTTGACCACAGTGCTGGACCATACCCTCTGAAACCGTTAGTCAAAATAACTTTCTCCTCCCCAAGTTCATTCTGGTAGGTAGTTAGCCACAGCAAAAAGAACTAATACTGGTATAGAAATTTGGTATTGAGAAATGGAGACATTTATGTGACAAACTTTTACCATGTGATTTGTGGCTATTCTGGACTCTTTTTATAGAAAGAATGTTGAAGAGTGTGGAGCTATAGGATTGGGAAATTCTGGGATGCAATAAGCTGAACTCAACAGGCCAACCATGGAAGTTTGTAAGACCAGAATGCCAACTGAAATGCAGACACTAAAGACTGTGTTCATTTCATTTCAGGGAATAGGAAGGATTTTACTGTCAACTGGTCTATAGAACATTCATGTCATATTTGGCAAAGGATTTGACCATGCTTTGTGTCCTGAAAACATGAATGAGGCTAAATTAAAAACTAACGAACTAAGTCATTTGGTGAAAGGAGTTTTAAGACAATATAATACCTGGCCTGTGAAGCAGTTGTTGCTTGCTTTATTTAACAAGATATAGAGTGAGAGGGAGAAAGAGCAGAAAACAGGACAGAAAAATATGAAAATGTGCATCTTAGCAAGGCAAAAAGCACAAAGCCAGTTTAAGTAATGAACAACATTTGTTTGACTAGTGTCTGTAATTGTTGAAGATGTTCATGCAGGTAGGAGAAAGTTTAGACTTTGCCTGGAAAAATAAGAAAGGTGTTTTTGAAGGCCAGACTCTATCCATTGAGAAGTTCAGCGGTATAATAATGCAAATTCATTTGAAAGAAGGATATCTGAAACCACAAAGCCCTTAAGACACCACCTGGAAAATAGTTGTCTAGGGGAATATTTTCCCAGGCTCAGGCTCAAAGGCACACAAAGCACCATGGTCCAAGTTGGCTGCAGAACCTGGAATCATTCATGCAGTATTGGTTTTATAGCATGCAAAATGTAGGTGCTATGGGGTCATGGAGGCTTGCACCAAGGTTCCAAAAAGCTGCTTAGCCCAGGCAGTATGACAACAGGGATAGTGTCTTTGAATGGAACTCCTGACTAGGGCTGTGTGGAAAGCCTATATTGTACTGAAGACCTCAGGATATTGATGATGTTACAAACATGAATTCTCTTCCAAGGAAAGCAGGAAGCACCAGGTAAAGAAATAGAATTGGAGGGATATTGTCATCATGAGTACTGGATGCTGGACATGGAGTTGTTGGGTTTAGTGGTGTTCGGCCTCCTGTGTTTTGACCTGATCTTCCTGTTACTATCTTTTGGAATGGCAATGTTTACTCTGCATCACTGTATGTTGGAAGTATGGAAATCTCATTTTTCAGTTTTATTATGTTTTACAGAGACTTGTAGTAAAGACGCTGCCTTTAATCTTACAAGAAGCTTTGGACTTTTGAACAATGTTGAAAATGTCAAGACTACATGAACTTTTGTAGTCAGACTGACTGCATTCTGCACTGTGAGATGGTCTGAGCCTCTGCAGGCCAGAGATGGGAGTTGCAGTTCGAGCGCAAAGACTTCTCATAGCTCATGTGCTCAAATACTTGGTCACAGCCGGTGGCACTCTTCTGGGAGAATGGGGAACCTTTAAGAGATGGAGCCTCACTTGAGGAAATGAATCTTCAGGCGAGGGCCTTGGAGTTTTATAGCACAGACCGGCTTCCTATTCTGTCCCTGCTTTTGGTCTGACAGTGTGTGAGGGTCCCAGGCAAATGCTCCCAACACTACAACTGCCATACCTCACCACTGTGGACGACAGTCTTTAAATCTGTGAGCCAAAATAAATGTCTCAAGAAAAAGGAGGAAGAAGGGGAGGAGGAGCAGAAGGAGGATGAGAAACAGGAAGAAGAGGAAGAGGGAGAGGACTAGGAGGATGGGAAGCAGAAGAAGCAGCAGCAGCAGCAGCAGCAGCAGCAGCAGCAGCAGCAGCAGCAGCAGCAGCAGCAGCAAAAGCTATAACCCATTTCCTGGGAAATTGGCCCAAGACTTCCCTGGTTCATATTAAGAGGACATGAGTAGATCCTGAAATAAAATTGGAATTTTTGAGTAGGAGTGGTAGCTCACATCTATAATCCTAACATTTGAGGATTGCCACAAGTTCAAGGCTATCCTGAGCTATATAGCAAATATTCCAGACCCTTTCTTTTATTTTATTTTCATGTATTTATTTATTTTTGAGTATATTTGAGTAAAGTCTTTTTTAAAATTTTTAAATTGATTTTTTTAAAAAAAGCTATCTTTTCTCTTATATATACCAATCTGAGTTTCCACTCTCTCCCCTCCTCCCATTCCCTCTACCTTTCCTACCCACCCCATCCCTATCCAATTCTCAGAGAGGGTAAGGCACATTGCTTTGAGGAAGGACCAAGGCCCTCCTCACTATATGTAGACTGAGTAAGGTTTCTGTCCAAAGAGAATGGGTTCCAAAAAGCCAGTAGATGCAGTAGGGATAAATCCCGGTCCCACTGCCAGTGCCCCGCAGTCTGCCCCGGTCATACAACTGCCACCGACATCCAGGGGCCTCGTTTGGTTTTATGCTGGTTCCTTCCCTGCCAGGCCAGAGTTGGTGGACTACCATTAGCTCAGGTAAGCTCTTTCAGGGGATGTCCCCATGATGATCTTGACCTCTTTGTTCGCTTTCTCATTCTTCCCAGTCTTCGACTGGACTTACGGAACTCAGACCAATGCTTCACTGTGGATCTTTGCATCTTCTTCCCTCTGCTGCTGAATGAAGGTTCTATGGTGACATTTAAGATAGTCATCAATCTGACTGCAGGGCAAGGCCAGCCCTCTCCTCTATTGCTCAGGGTCTTAGCTGGGGTCATCCTTGTGGATTCCTTGGAATTTCTCTAGAGCCAGGTTTATTGCTAGCTCCATAATGGCTCCCTCAATCAAGATATCTCTTTCCTTGCTCTCTGTCTCTGTCCTTCCCCTATTTCGACTATCCCGTCCCCTTAAGTTCTCTTTCCCTGTATCCTTCTCCCCTTCTCCTCCCTTTCCCCTCTCCCTTCTCCCTTCACCCCCATGCTTCTAATTTTCTCAGGAGATCCTCTCTATTTCCCCTTCCCAGGGGGATCTATTATATGTGTTTCTCTTACGGTTCTCCTTATTCTCTGGGGTCATGGACTAAAAGCTTGTTATCTTTTGCTTTACAGCTAGTATCCACTTATGAGTGAGTACATACCATGCTCATCTTTCTGGGCCTGGGTTATGTCACTCAGGATGGTTTTTTTTTCTAGTTCCATCCATTTGCATGCAAATTTCAGGATGTCATTGGTTTTTTTCCCTCTGAGTAGTACTCCATTGTGTAAATGTACCACTTTGCTTTATCCATTCTTCGGATGAAGGGCATCTAGGTTGTTTCCAGGTTCTGGCTGTTGCAAATAATGCTTCTATGAATATGTCAAAAAATCATCCACCATGATCAAGTCAGCTTCATCCCAGAGATGCAGGAATGGTTCAATATACAAAAATCTATCAATGTAATCCACCATATAAATAAACTGAAAGAAAAAAACTCATATGATCATCTCATTAGATGTTGAAAAAACATTCAGCAAAATCCAACACCCCTTCATGATAAAAGTCTTGGAGAGAGCAGGGATATAAGGAATATACCTAAACATAATAAAGGCAATATACAGCAAGCTGATAATCAACATCAAATTAAATGGAGAGAAACTCAAAGTGATTCCACTAAAATCAGGAACAAGACAAGGCTGTCCACTCTCTCCATAACTATTCAACACAGTTCTTGAAATTCTGGCTATAGCAATAAGACAACAAAAGGAGATCAAGGGGATTCAAATTGGAAAGAAAGAACTCAAACTTTTGCTATTTGGATGATTAGATAGTATACATAAGTGACCCCAAAAACTCCACTAGGGAACTTCTATAGCTGATAAATACCTTCAGTAATGAATGTGACAGGATATAAGATCAACTCAAAAAACTCATTAGCCCTCCTATATACAAATAATAAAGAAGCCGAGAAAGGAATCAGAGAACATCACCAATCACAATAGCCACAAAGAACATAAAATATCTTGGGGGTAACACTGACCAAAGAAGTGAAAGACCTGTTCAACAAGAACGTTAAGTCTTTGAAGAAAGAAATGGAAAGAAGATACCAGAAAATGGAAAGATCTCCCATGCTCTTAGATAGGTAGGATCAATATAATAAAAATGGCAATCTTATCAAAAGCAATATATAGATTTATTGCAATCCCCATCAAAATCCCAACAATGCTCAACTTTCTTTTTAAAAATGAGATTCTCTCAGGTAATAGGAAAGGAAGGGCTGTTGGGGAGTCGGCTAACAGTGCCTACCGCCATGGCTCTGGCTCAGTTTGCTTGGTGTTGGAGTAGTTTGCTTTGTCCTTGAGCATCTTGAGGAACAGATCTGACGAGATGTGATTAGAAATAACTTACTACACGCTTTGGATCAGTGTTAAAGCAACAAAGGAAAACAGTTACCTCTTTCTCCACGACTCACAACAAAGTGAAGAACACTGCATGGACAGATTTATCTAAGAGCCCATGAGCACAGAACGTATCTAAACGGGATTCTGAGAAGAAATCCCACAATGCAGAGGCCAATCAAGGTTAAATGAAATCATCCTCGATCTCAGTCTTATAGCCTATGAGAAATCAAAGAATCCACTGCTCCTCCCTCCATCGTCAGCTTCTGTGACTTCTGTCCTGGGCAGGCAAGGGGACTGAATTCTGTCATAGTGTGCCCTGCATCCTTTAGTCACCTCCTGCTCTTCGGCACTGCTGACCACGATGTGACCTAGTTCCTGTCTTTGGTTTATTTCCGTTCATAGGAACAGCTGAAAAGTGTTGGTGTGTGTAGAAAACAACCGAAGTCTGGGGTGACGGAAAGCGACTCACACAAGCGTAAGTAATCTAACACTGGGTAGTCATTCTCGTTCTTAAAAGTGATTTGACTTGTTTTTGATTGTGGTTTTGTTTGTTTGTATTTTGAGACAGGATTTCTCTGTGTAGCCCTGGCTATCCTATAATGGGCTCTGTAGACCAGGCTGGCCTCAAACTCTAGAGTGCTGGGATTAAAGATGTGTGCCACCACCACCCAGCAAGTAATTTGATTTTTTTGTTTCATCTTGTTTTAGTCCAGGCTGGGCTTGAACTCACAGAGATCTGCCTGCCTCTGCCTCCCAAGTGCTGGGATTAAAGCCATGTTTTTAAGGACTCTGATTTTATTCCTTCTCAGGCTCTGGCCTCGCTGTCTCAACCCATTATAGCCTTGCTTGTTTTACCATTTCCAACCTTACTCGGTTCACGTAGGGCGGTTTAGCTTTGTGGGAAGGCATTGCTTCTTTGCAAGCTCATCCTTAGATCCCTAAACAATTTCTTAAATTTCCCTGAGGGAAATTTTGGGGCGAGTTGTTTAAAAAGTAAAACTGGGGGCCGGGCTCAGTGGTTATGAGGACTTGTTGCTCTTACAGAGGACGTGGGTTCAATTCCCAGCACCCACATGGTAGTTCACAACCCCCTGTAACTCCAGTTCTGGGGGATCCAGTGCCTTCCGGCCTCCATAGATAGCAGGCATGTGAAACACATGCACAGAGCACACACACACACACGACATAAAATATATAAATCTAAAACTAAAGCAGGGTTTGCCCCTTAATTCAGGTGACCTAGTAGGAAAAATCAGAAAAGGTATCATGGAGTAGGGCACTGAGAAGTGAGGGCCACATGGCTAGTGATGGGAGGAGGGAGGGATGCCATGTCTACTCAGGTGGGGAGGAGCTGAGCAACACTAATAATTTGTATTTGTAAGTGGGGGGGAGAACTTGGATACGGGGTAAAATAAAAAGGACCGTGATGGCCTAATCCCAGAGAACTGGAGAAGCCCAATCCCATAGTAAGAGTTTCCTGGGAAATTTTAGCATCAAGTCTAATATGATGAGAGAGATCATGATCTGAGAAGGCCATCTTTTATTTACTTATTTATTCATTTATTTACTTATTTTTTTATTCATTTATTTACTTATTTTTTTACCATTTCTTTTCTCTTTTCTTGCCTTTCTTTTCTTTTGTTTTTTTAAGACAGGATTTCATTGCCTAGTCCATGTTCATCTAACACTCACAAGGCTCTTGTCTCAACCTGGGCTTAAAGGGATAAACCATAACCAGTCATCTTAAAGGTTCTTCCTGATGGCATCATCCCTCCTAATAAACCCAGATGGAGTTAGAGGGATCTCCACCAACTGCCACCATTGCAGCAGCTGCTCCAGGTGAGAATGCGCAGTAGCTAACTAAAAGTTACACCTGAACAAAGGAGGAATTTAAAGATTTCAAAACAAAAACTTACAAAAGGACACTTAAAGACGTTTGGTACAGGTCACCTTAAATAAGTGACCCAAGCTAGCACTACCAGCTGTAGGATAGCTTGATTTCAGTGCCCTCTGATACGGCAGGATGAGGAGGACTCCCAGCATCCTGCCAAAGCCACAAGCTAACTCTAGTCATGAAGGAACATTCAATAATAGTAAACTGCAGGGTTCTGTAGGGTGACTGACCCCACTCTCCAAAGCTGCCAAGACCGTGATTGATAAAGGGAGGAGGACCCAGTCTAGGCTGCAGACAGATGAATGCCATCAATTATCCTGGATTGGGTCCTGGGACAAAAACCACATTTTTATATATATATATATATATATATATATATATATATATATATATATGACATTAGAGAGACAATTGATCTGGTTTGAATGCAGTCTGTAAGCCAGGCAAGCAACAGTCTTATGTCGGTATCAATTCTGCTTTCTCCCATGATGTAAAAGCTGTAGAAGAACTTAGTTCTGCTTTGGGGGCTACTATGCACTGAAGTCATTTAGGATGAAGACGCAAACCATATCCCGAGCATAGTCTCAAAAGTTTTAGGAGAAGGTTGGGTCGAGGGGAATTCCTTATAATATTTTTGCAATTTTTCTCTAAGTCTGAAATGACTGTAAGATAAAGTAGTTTCATTTGCACAAGCAATGACTTGCACTCTCTTCTGTTGTTATGCGCTCCCCTGTCTCCTTGGCTGAGTGATGGTTCTGGAGAGCCCTGTGATGGCAGCTCCCTGGCTAAACTGCCTGTTGTGCTGTTGTGAGAGAGGAATCCTCCATCTTGTTTAGCTGTTGCAATGGGGGCACCAAGGAGCTTCTGTCGCTGGTGTAGTTACATCTACTGAAGGTGTAGAAAGCAGAGCAGCACAGAGCATAGGCCAAGATCGCTCACATGGGAAGCACTGCCAAAAGGAAATTAAGGCTGGGAACACGATGAGGGGTTGCTGGCTTCTGGAGCAGCTCCTGAGGATGGCTTGTGAAGTTAAGAAGCAGAAAAGGAGCTCCAAGGGGGAAGGAAGATACTAGGGGCTGGGGAGTTTCACCACACCGGTCATTTTGATGATTGCCTTGTCCTAATTCCTGGGGCAGAGGGCAGAACTGTTTGTGGTTGTAAGTGAGGAAGATAGGCAACTAGGAAAGATCTGGACTGAGATGGAGATTATCAAAGAGTATTTAGTAAAATACATAAGAATCAAAAGGGATAATGATCATAGTAACAGCAGCAGCGGATACTGGTTCCTTGTCTTGTCCTTGGGGCTAGTCTATGATCTAATGTGCTTCAACTTGTTCAACCTGCACGATATGTGTAATGTTCCTGTTTCAGAGAGGAGTAAACTGAGGCATGGCAAGGTTAAGCCAAAGATCACTTGCTAGTTAGAGACACAAGCTTCAGACTCGAGCACCCTGACCCTGGGCTCGTCTCTAAGCTGAAACCCAGGGGAATCCTGAGTGACTCCTTTAGACTGAACACACTCCACTCCCTCTCAGTTACTAGCTTTTATGACCAGTTTTCGAGACCTGTAACTAAGGGGTATATCAGCATCCACCAGCTTTGCTATAGATGACCTCTGCTATGTGAATCATAAGAGAAAAACCTGCATACGTTTTATATTTTAGAATTTGGAGTTCACTTTTGCTATCTCAAATCAGTTGGAACTGACCCGTCCTCCTGGACCTGTGCAAAGTGTAAGACCCTTTGACAACTGCTTTTTGATCCTGCTAGCACCAGCGTTTTCTGAACACGTGTCCTGTGAAGACATCTGGTCATGCATACTCTAGCTCTGACTACCTCACCTTTCCTCGTCTAATACCCTTCCCCATGCCTCTTGACGGCCCTGCTTCTTTATCGCCTGGGTAACGCTGAATCTAAGTTTCAGGGAGATAGGTTTGAGGTTTCCTTTCGCACCTTCATCCTTGGCCCCTGTTTTTGTTGTCTTCTCATTTCTGCCACAAAATACCTGACAGACGAAACTTGATGGCGGATGAGTTTACTTTGGCTCACGGCTTATGTAAAGTCCACCATGGCGAGAGAGGCATGGCGGCAGGAGGATGTGGAGCCTGGGCGGGTTGAGCCTGTCATCAGGAAGCAGAGAAAGACAAATGCTCCTGTTGCTGGCTCCTTGTTCATTCAACCTGGGACCCAAGTCCATGGGACGGTGCCACTGGCATTCAGGGTGGGCCTTCCCACCTTGGTTAAACCTCCGGAAACACCCTCACAGCCACACTCAGAAGCCCATCTCCAAGGTGATTCTAAATCCCACCAAGATGAAGTATCACAATAGTCTTAAACCCTTTCTCTTTTGAAAAACATTGTTTCAGTATAGAGTCTGAGGAGCAGAATGCGCCTGGTTCGACACCAAACCTGGAGACAACTCTTTCCCTCTGTCCCCATCCATCTCCTTTCTTTGACGGCAGTGGAGATGAAGTGGAAAGCCTTGGGACTCTATCCATTGTGTTGTGATCTGCCCACCCCCTCCGAATCTGCTTTGGGCAGAGCCGGAGAGGGGTGGTACAGGAGGAAGATGCAGGTTGGCCTGTAACCCGCAGGAACCCCACAGGAGGATGAAGGTCTGAACAAGAGAAAAACAGTGGCTGGGAAGAATGCTTGTCTTCCTTGGCTAGAGTTCCCATGTAGGAGGGTGTGGGAGGCATCTGGGAAGGTGTGTGGCACAGTGGGCCCCAAAGCCCCGGATCTGTTCTTGTCCTCAGCCCTCTTCGGAGCCCCACCTCTCACAGGTGTGAGGTGATGGAGGCGTGGGGTCAAATCCCAGTCTGCCGTTGGAAGTTTCTGCTAACTTCTTTCTACTCTAAAGGATTTTTTTTCTTATTTTAAGAGTAGTAAGCAGTAAGTTCTGGAATGTCTGGAACATGGAAAAGAGACTGAATAAATATACTTTCAAACCCGAGACTCAGCTCCTGGCCAGGAGACATGCAAAGTTTTTAATATCCTTTTTCTGCATCTGCTTAAACGGAAACAGCCCCTGGTATTTTTAGCTGCTGTGTAATCAAAGGGGGAATGTATACTTTTTTCCTGTCCTCGTTAGAACAGGAGAATGAATTGCTCAATCCTTAGCAGAGTCCGGGAAAGGAGGAAAATCCCAGAGTCCCCACTGATTGGCCCCTCCTCTGTCCTGGCCAGGATTTAAACCCAGGAAGGGAAGAAGAGAGAGGAGAAGTCCAGGGATAGACCAGCCCTGAGGTCTGCAGTACCCGGAACAGCTCACGGGAGGCAGGAGGGTTGGAAGTGGTGTCCAGCAATCTCTCAGGTAAGAACGCCAGCTCCTGACAGGAGACTTTATCTGTGCTGGGAAGGAGGATGACCACTGTGGAGTGACTGCAGGCTGAAGCGCACTGCTGAAAATCCAGGTAATGCAATATAGACCAAGTTCAAAACCGACACCCAGGACCTGTGAGCCATGTCTGCAGCAGGTATTAGACTCTGTCCTCTCCACATCAGTAGGTACCGTCCCCTTACCTGCTGAGTGCTAGGGTGCTAGATTCTCTCGGGAGCAGTGCATTTGAGATGAAATGTTTCCTAAGTCTCTTCTTGTTTTTTCTTGCAAAGGCCTCTTCTCTCCGTGTAATTTCTTATGTGTTATAGCTCGCTGTTCTCTTAAAACAGAATTTTTATTCCAGTTGTGATTAGGAAACTATTATAATTTTTCCATCTTTGAGATTTTGTGTGAACCAATGAAGACGATGTTTGTGAACTCCCATGAAGGGGCTCATTTAGTTGTATGTGTGAATAGGATAATTTCTTTCCCTTCAATTTTCATATAGTTACCCTTTTATAGTGCCCCCAAAGCAGGCATTTTGAAATACTTCAAGAGTGATGTGGTAGACTAATTTTTGGAGATCTAACTTCTTATGTGTAATTTTTGGGGGTGGGAGAAGGTTGGGATAAGAAGGAGGGAGGAAGACCAAGTGGGACAAAAACAGCACATCGCTCCTAAGGATGAGGATTGCTTAGACATGCATTTATAGAAGAATATGCTCAAGATAAAGATAACCAGGTATCCACACCGGTCAGTCATGGCTCTGCAGCCCTTGCAGACTCAGACTGAAAGGTGACAGTGTCAAGAGAAGAGATACAGGAGGAGCAGAGAGTATCAATAGTATCAATACTGGGGTCGAGATACAGGAGGAGCAGAGAGTATCAATAGTATCAATACTGGGGTCGAGATACAGGAGGAGCAGAGAGTATCAATAGTATCAATACTGGGGTCGAGATACAGGAGGAGCAGAGAGTATCAATAGTATCAATACTGGGGTCGAGATACAGGAGGAGCAGAGAGTATCAATAGTATCAATACTGGGGTCGAGATACAGGAGGGAGCAGAGAGTATCAATACTGGGGTCGAGATACAGGAGGGAGCAGAGAGTATCAATACTGGGGTCGAGATACAGGAGGAGCAGAGAGTATCAATACTGGGGTCGAGATACAGGAGGAGCAGAGAGTATCAATACTGGGGTCGAGATACAGGAGGAAGTAGAGAGTATCAATACTGGGGTCGAGATACAGGAGGGAGCAGAGAGTATCAATACTGGGGTCGAGATACAGGAGGGAGCAGAGAGTATCAATACTGGGGTCGAGATACAGGAGGGAGCAGAGAGTATCAATACTGGGGTCGAGATACAGGAGGAGCAGAGAGTATCAATACTGGGGTCGAGATACAGGAGGGAGCAGAGAGTATCAATACTGGGGTCGAGATACAGGAGGAGCAGAGAGTATCAATACTGGGGTCGAGATACAGGAGGAGCAGAGAGTATCAATACTGGGGTCGAGATACAGGAGGGAGCAGAGAGTATCAATACTGGGGTCGAGATACAGGAGGAAGCAGAGAGTATCAATACTGGGGTCGAGATACAGGAGGAGCAGAGAGTATCAATACTGGGGTCGAGATACAGGAGGAGCAGAGAGTATCAATACTGGGGTCGAGATACAGGAGGGAGCAGAGAGTATCAATACTGGGGTCGAGATACAGGAGGGAGCAGAGAGTATCATCAATACTGGGGTCATTTCCCCCAGAGACAAAGGGGAAATCACACCTGGTTTTCTTTCATGTCCCTTTGAATTCTTCTAATGTTTCCAAGTGTGTTGATGCCCAAAGCAAGGAAACTAGGGCGCATGATTTCCAGCCCATCTTGTGGCTGTTGGCTTCCATGCCAGTGCTGTGCCGTGGTTTGACACGTAGGGTAGGCTGGCGCTTTTCTGAGATGATGCCCGAGGAAATTATGCCCAGGCCCCTGGAAACTCTACCTCTCCATCGCTCATTCCAGAGCCATGGCTCCCATAGGATCTGGCTGCAGTCATGAGATCATGGTATAGGTTCTGCTGGAGCATCTGGAACCTCCAGTCTGGGAGCGGATGGTGCGGTGCCATTGGGTCTGATTCCTGATGGCAGCAGCTTGGCCTGTTCCACCACAGACCAAGAACGCTGGTCGCAAGATTCAGAACAGCCCAGGGCCCAGGCTGTCGAACACCGGCAAACTAGGCTTAAGAAGAGTGGAGTGAGGAGTGAAGTTTGCCATCACATTTGTGGCTTCAGGACATCCACAGCCACCCGTTCCTTCATTTCTCCTTCATAGTTCAGTGGGTTCAACCCTATTATTTGGGGAGAGCATATCTTCTTAGTGACTCTATTGGAAATCCACCATAATACAGCTTTTCTAAGACCCAAAGCGGTACACTCATTTGCTTGTGGTTAACTCTTAGGCAGGATGAGGTCATGCAGGAGCAGAGAAAGCCTTGAATTTAAGTATGAAGCATTTTGCCAGTGGCTAGAAGTTGGCAAGTGCTTATTTGATGTAAGTAGTATTTTTTTCCTGACTCAGAGTATGTGTCTTTCTTCGGAGAGAATGAGGTGACCCAGGGGCCAGTCAGCCCTTCTGAGAAGACCTTGACAGCTGAGAGATCATTCTCTCCTGCTAAGATTTGGTTGACATGAGCCCAGTGGATAGAGGTCTTGGTACCCTATGCTGTTTCCTACCTCCTTGTGGGAAGTGGTGGGACCTAAGCTGTCTGGGAGGGAAGGACAATTCATCACTCCAAGCATCGGCTTGCACTCACTGGTCACAGGCCAGGCAGGCTCAGGCTTCCCACAATTCATCATTCCAAGCATCAGCTTGCACTGGTCACAGGCCAGGCAGGCTCAGGCTTCCATTGCTGATTTATTGATGTTTTGCTGAGTACCTGATGTGCCTTGGCTTTTCCCTTCCTTTCAGAGCCCTCTCTCGAAGGAAATGTGGCAGGAAAGAGGGTATTTGGTGTTTTTCTTTCCACATCTACAGTATATATTGCAGAAAGATGGAGAATCCAGACATTAACAGTGGATAGACCTGGTGTGTGATCTGTTGCTTGACTAATTGACTGTCCTTGACAATTATTTAACATCATTTGAGTGTGTATGACAAAGAATATTGTTGATTGATTCTCGTCATTTTGAGCATTAATTAAAGCCAATGTTTTAAAATTATTTGGCCCAGTACCCACCATCTAATAAACACACACAAATCTAGTGGCCTTTATTATTTAATTTACAAAATATTTGGCCAAAGCTGTGCTATGTGCCTAGGAAAACAGGAGGGACCTGTATCGTCCTAGCAATTGCCATCTCTGAACTGACAGGCAATCTGGGCTGGGAATAGACTTTCAGATTTGGACATGGTCCATTTGGGCTAGAAATGAAAGCTACAGGAGTATCTGTGGCCACCAAGAAGAAAGAGCACACAAACATAGAACCTTGTGACATCGGTGTGTCTCAAGACTGATCCAGGGAACCATTCATCTAGGTCA
Source organism: Chionomys nivalis (assembly GCF_950005125.1). Lineage (NCBI taxonomy): Eukaryota > Metazoa > Chordata > Mammalia > Rodentia > Cricetidae > Chionomys > Chionomys nivalis. The sequence goes on from NC_080090.1 coordinate 60,865,563, forward strand.
TGGTGAGCAGTAAACCCTGTGAAAGACTTTCTCAGAATGGTCACAGAGGCAGCATTTACTCCTGCCGCTGTCCCTTACCTACTCCCACCACTCAAAATGCCCCTCCCACCATGATGAGACAGTATATCCTGGGGGACCCTTGGTTTCCATGATTTCCTGTGTATAAATTCCCTTTGCCTTATGAATTCCTCCAGCGTCTTCACCACTTTCCACCAGAAACTTCCTCCCCATCGGATCATCTTTACTCAGAAATGTATCATCTGCCATTTTTTCTTGGTGAAATTTGGAGTCCCCCTCCCCTACACTAAGAACTGTCTGCGGTGTGCTCTGCATATTAATACAGAGGATGAAGTCATGTCTTCCTCATGCTGTTCCGCTAGGCAGGACTCTCTGCCCCACTTGCTGGAGCCGGAGCCAGCATCTTCCCTTCTTGCTCACACTTGACAGTGTGAGATTGAGGATTTCCCCTGCCCATCTTCTTTCGAGCAATCACTCTGCCCAGGAAAATCTGAGCTCAGCATGTGCAACCCGAGAGGCTGTGATTAGCAAGGACATCTTGTTACAATTCAGGACAGGCGACACAGAAGGCTCCTGCAAGAGCTTCTGGGGCTTCTCGTATTCCAGGCTTCAAAAACAAACACTGGGAGACGGGGTTTTGGACAGCCTTGTTGTGGTTTATGGCAGGAGTTCCCTTTTTTTTTTTTTTTTTTTTTTGGTTAGGAACTTCTTCAAAAAAACATCTGCATTCCATTTAGGGCTCAGGAATAGTGAGCAGAGGGCTGGAGGGGGCGCTGGAGGGTAGGAGTGAACAGGTAGGTGCTGTTGACTCTATCATTGCCCAGAGGGGGTTTTGGAGAGTATAGTTTATGTCTTGTTACACCCACAGTCAGTAGGTGCTTGAGTGGGCACAGGAGCACTCGGAAGTGAAGGCTCCACCGCTCGCCTGGGTTCAAACCTGTGGCCTTACATTTAGTGGTCACGTGCTCAGCAGCAAGTTGTTATGGTCGCTGCTCCTCAGCTTCCAGCTTGAGACTTGAGTGGACAGTTTGTGTTCGGTTGCTTTGTCACAGAGACGAACTTTCGAATGAATCTCTAGTTCATATTTCTGTTGGACTCCTACCCTCCAACTCATTTTTGTGGCTCTCCCAATTCCGCCTTCTCACAGAGGTCTCAAGCAGATCCCCAAACTTTTCTATGCTTTGGGATGAAATGACTTTCGCGAAGTCAAATCCTTTTCCTTGTCGGAACCTCAGTGCCCTGCAGTGCAAGGCTTTTCCTTTGTCCTCGCTCAGGTTGCTGGTATCCACACAATGTGAAATTGTGTGCGTGTGCCTGGATGTTGTTCGTCCTCTCCTCACAACTTGTACAACTGTTCTGGCTTTTCCGAGTTGCTTTCTGAGGTGTGGTGTGACGAGGGAAATGGACACCTTTATTAGTTAGCTCTCTCAGTTACAGTGATGGTGTCTGTAGTACTGAATGCACACCCCTTTGTAGGAACTGTTCATGAGTGCCAGACTCCCTGTTTTCCCTGCTGGTACCTCCTACTTTGCCCACTAGGGCAGAGAACCCCTGCTGAGCCTTGAGGCCCTGTCTGGCTGCAGCCTGGATGTTCTGTTGGAGGCTTTAATGAGCCTTGCTCGATGGCATCAGCCTGACCTAATGGAACTCCAGGATGGAGTTTTTGTGGCTCCACCCACATCTCTGCCAAGGGCCAATCTCTAAATTGCTCCTGGCTAGTCAGGCATCCCTCTCTTTTCCTGCTGTGCCTTTCCATTCATCTTGGTTTCGCCAACCCTCCTAACTTTCGGTAGATGCCTAGATGCTTCCCACCTATTTATTAATGGAACCCTGACAGTCAGAGATGTCCCCTGACCATTCCATCTGGAGAGTGTCGCTTATTATCTGTGGGTTCAGGTGCGGAGTCTCGGAGACAGTGGACCTGGGTCTGAGTGCTCTCTGTCCTTCCTGGCTGTGGTGTCCAGGACAACTTGCTCAACCTCTCCAGCATCTACCTCCTTCTTGGTGCAGAAAAGCATGGTATGGTGGTGAGCATGGACCTGAGATCAGACTGCGCAATTTCCAATCCTCCTCCTGGGCTGGAGTATATGTAACTTAGTGTTAGAAACTTGCACGCTAAGCAGAAGATCCTTCAGCATTGAAAGAAAAAAAAAATCCCATGACTTCTTAGCTGTGTACTTGCAATGTGCTTCCGTTCCTGTCTGCAAATATGTACATATTTATAGATATATGTGTATATGTATGTATGTATGTATGTATGTATCAGTGTAGTTCAGCATGAGAGCACTTGCCTAGCACATGCAAGGTTAAGCTCAATTCTAAGACACATGAAAAAAGTAATGGGGCCAAAACAGGGTTGTTGTGATGAATGAATGAGTTAGTAAATGTGAAAACTCAGAATAGTCCCTGTCACATAGAAAGCATTCTATGTGGACCTATTGCTGTTGATCAAAGAAGTGGTCAATATTCAGGCTGCTATAGACACTAGGGATTAGGGTGATAAAGGCTGGCTTAGGTGACTGTGAATAGAAGCCCTTCCTGGCTCTGTGAACAGTTTATGGACTCAGAATCTGCTAAAATGGGCACTTTCCTCCCTGCAAGCCTCATGGCTTTCCTTGTGTTCTTTTCCTGAATCTAGGCCTCCTGGAGTGTCTGATCCCTTTCTCCAAGAATGGGTCTTTGGGGGATCTTTGCCTTCCCCCTGGGGCTCCTGCTTGCTTCTGTGCTCCTGGTGGCTTCAGCCCCAGCCACTCCGGAGTCTCCTGGCTGCAGTGACAAGGAGCAACAGGTCACCGTCAGCCACACCTACAAGATCGATGTGCCCAAGTCAGCTCTGGTCCAAGTAGAGACCGACCCACAGTCCCTCAGTGATGAAGGGACATCACTCTTGACAGCCGGGGAGGCTGGGGAGGAGCAGAACTTCATCTTCAGGCACAACATCCGTCTTCAGACTCCGCAGAAGAACTGTGACTGGGCAGACAGTGTCCAGGACCTGCTGGCCCGGGTGAAGAAGCTGGAGGAAGAGATGGCAGAGATGAAGGAGCAGTGTGCCAACCGCTGCTGCCAGGGAGCTACTGGTGAGTATTCACTCTACAAACATTTAGTGAGTGTCTGCTATGTGTCAGGTTCTTCGCTAGCCCCACAGGTACTGTGAGATCCTGGTGCAGGCCCCTCTCACTGTCAGCTTTTCTTGGGGTGCAGGACACACCCGTGCTGTTTATTTGCTGATACAGCTCATCGGGCATCTGGAAGTCCAGGCAGGGAGGATTCAATAGGCTGGCTTCCTGGGCTCATGACACCAGAAGGGAAAGATCCCAGGGCAGTCTTACTGACAGGCCTGATTGCTAGTCAAGAGGTAAGTATAGAAAGGGGAGGAGGGAAGCCAAAGGTGTTGCGAAATTTCTCCAACTGTCCAATGAGGCTAATTTTATCAGTTATCACAGTTCTGAGACTAGAAGGTGTGTATTAGCATCCTGGCCCATAGTAAGATTTCAGAAAACTAAACATTTTTATTAGTTATAAAGTACACTGTTTTTTTTGTTTTGTTTTGTTTTGTTTTGTTTTTTACAAAGAATGATGTTTTCTGGGCTTCATGTTTTGTTTCTTTTTTAATTTACTTAATTTTATGTACATTGTTGTAAGGGTGCTGGATTCCCTGGAACTGGAGTTATAGACAGTTGTGAGCTGCCATGTGGGTGCTGGGAATTAAAGCTGGGTCCTCTAGGAAGAGCCGTCTGTGCTCTTAACCACGTTGAGCTAGGGCTATTTTCTGTAGACTTGGTTCACAACCAGCCTTGCTTGGTCCCGCTTCTTCCACTTGCATATGGAGCCATTGGAGTCCTGCCCCTTTGAGGCTAGAGCCGGACCATCAATGTGGACCACTTAAAGTCCCTTTATAGGAAAACACTAGTCACCACTATTCAGAGAGGAAAGGACCCAGTGATTTCACCCAAGAAGCAGCGTTTTAGACAAACAAAAGAGAAACTGAGATTTGACTCCAGTGGAAAGTGTTTTCCTCACAGAGTCCCCACAAGATCCAGAAAATGTCAATCATCTCTAACCAGTGACCTCCACCTGTTTCTCCCTTCCTGGCAGATCTGAGCCGCCACTGCAGTGGCCATGGGACCTTCTTCCTTGAGACCTGCAGCTGCCACTGTGAGCAGGGCTGGGAAGGCGTGGACTGTGAACTGCCCACCTGTCCCGGGGCTTGCAGCGGTCACGGGAGCTGCGTGGATGGGCGCTGTGTGTGCGACCAGCCCTACGTGGGGGTTGACTGCGCCTACGCCGCCTGCCCCCAGGACTGCAGCGGGCATGGTGTGTGTGTGCATGGCGTCTGCCAGTGCTATGAGGACTTCACCGCGGAGGACTGCAGCGAGCAGCGCTGTCCGGGTGACTGCAGCGGGCATGGCTTCTGTGACACCGGCGAGTGTTACTGCGAGATGGGCTTTACTGGCCCTGACTGTTCCCAGGGTGAGAGCCCGGAGAAGCGCTTTGAGGGCCACCCTTCCCACGATCCTTGGTCTCAGTTGTCCTAAGTCTATTTATTACACGTCTTACTTGAGAATCTCTCCCTTTAACCTAAATAACGATCCTTTTGGAGGCCTCAACAATATAGAGTTGGCTAGTGGGAGAGGGGCTCCTCAAGTTCCACCCCTACTCTCGGAGTTTAGACAATTGATGGCTGCTGGGCGTGGCTTGTAGTAGGTTGGTGAGCACCACACCGAAGTGCATACAGGAAGCACTAACTGGACTCAACCAGTTATATACAAAAAGAAAGATGGGGGGGGGTGGAGAAGAGTGGGAGGCGGGAAGCAGCGAGGGAAGGAGGGAAGGACCTCCCAGTGGGTGGAAAGGAACGTGTTTAGGAGGTGGAAGTGGTAGATATGCCCAAGATACATTGTACCTTTGTATGAAATTTTCAATGAATTAAACAAAAAAGAATAAAGTTCTAGACCCGCGGCACTTTTTGGTAACACATAAAAGTTCCTGGTAGGGATAGAGAATATGCATTTGCAGGAATTCCCCTGGGCCTGCTCCTGGTGGTGGTGGTCAGCAACCAGGCAAGAACTTCCTGCAGAGCAGTGTCCAGAATGGCGCGATCCTTGGTCTGTATCCGGCAGGCCTCCTTATAGCCTTAAATAAGTGCTAGTTCACTTGGCCGCCCAGCATCACCCTCTCCACCTTTACCTCTTGTTCCTGTTCCGTTTGCAGTGGTGGCTCCTCAAGGCCTGCAGCTGCTCAAGAGCACGGAGAATTCCCTGCTGGTGAGCTGGGAGCCCTCCAGTGAGGTGGACCACTACCTGCTCAGCTACTATCCCCTGGGGAAGGAGCAGGATACAAAGCAGGTCCAGGTGCCCAAGGAACAGCATACCTATGACATCACCGGCCTGCTGCCTGGCACCAAATACATAGTCACCCTGCGCAATGTGAAGAAGGACATTTCCAGCAGTCCTCAGCATCTACTTGCCACCACAGGTGAGACACAGCCAGCCACCCCAGGTTTCTCCTGCTTTCCCCACAAATGTTCTGCTGTTGATCACTCTAACTTGGAGTCTGAAAACAGCAGCTGAGGTCCTGGGTGCTAGAGAAGCCACCTACTTCTCTGTGGCCCTCTTCCGGATTCCTGGTTCCTGGGTCCTTCAAGCCAGCAATGGAAACCTGATGGACTGAGTCTCAAGAGGTCTCCTATTTCCGGGAGACCAGGAAGGTCTAGTTGCCCTCACACTCCCATACAAGTAGCCAAAGAGCGAATTGTTGGCTCCTTACTGAGCTTCCGAGGTCATTCAGCAAGTTCAAATAGGGCTGGGTGAGAAGTGGTTGAAGACCCCTGCAGCAGGTAGATTCAGGTCCTGAGGGAAGAGAGAACACGGGGCAGCTGAAGGTTTACAGAGTTGTTTATAAAGCTATGGGCAGTATTTGGGTAGCTGAATACCCAAGGTCTAGCAGCAATCATTCTAGCTCGAAGGATAGGATGGGCGTTGGTACACTGACCCAGGGGAAACTGTAGGAAAGGCCGCCCAAACAGGGGATGCTGATAGAGGGATACAGGCAGTCTGCGGCACCCTGCCGGGAGAGTAAAAGAATCAATGGCTTGAGCTCTTTCCTGTTCTCCAATCTATTGCTGATTCCTTCTGGCTGAACCCAAACTGGAAGACTTAATTCACAGAGACAAAAACCTGGGACACAGAACAGGGTGGAGTCCAGGACATACAGCAAGGAGAGGGCAGGAGACTGGTTTGAAGGGCAGAGTCTCCACTGTGTCACCAAGTAGCACTGAAATGATAGGAGGGATGAGCACCGCTGCTTATGTCACTAAGTGCAGTAGCTCATCTCTTGGTGACCATCCAGGGAATTAAGAGTAGACAGGGATTTATCACTTGCATCAAGTAAGGAAAGCGCTGGGACTAACTCTTAAAGCAGTCTTATTTCCCAAACAAAGAAAGTGGAGGGAGGGTGGTATCAGAAACATATTGATAAAGGAAAAATTACCATCACATGTAAAGATGAGCACATTCCCGAGCAGAGTAAAACAAGCAAGGAAACAAGCAAAAAGGCCAGGAACTTGAGTTTAGTTCCTAGAAACCATCTTAAGAAGGTGGGCACAATAATTATTTGTAATCCTCATGCTGGGGATGGAGAGCAGGTGGATCTCCGGTCAGTCAGCCCTAGCCTGCTCAGTGAGCTCAAGACCAACGAGAGAGTCTGTCTCAGAAAAACAAGGTGGACAGTTCTTGAGAAACAACCCCCTGAGGTTGTCCTCTGGCCTCCACACACATGTACAAATGCACCTATGTATGTACACACACCATGAACATATGCAGTGGCTGATATTAGCCATTCCGTGCAAAGAGTTTAGTATTATAACACAAATGAATGACTCAGAGTGTCTGGACCTATTTTGGCTGGTTCCTCATTAGTTGCTTTAATGGTTTTTAATTGCAAAACCACCACCTGCACCATCATCACCACCACCAATAAAGTGACTTTGAGCCAACTATAGTGGCACATGTCTGTCATCCTAGCCCCCAGGAGCCATATACAGAAGGATCACTGGTCCCAGGCCAGCTTGGGCTACACAGTGAGACCCATTTCAAAACAAAAGAATTTTGAAATTATGTTAAGTCGTTTAAAAGGGTGGCTGTTTTCCTCTAAGTGTGGGTAGGAACTACACGTTGTGGCTGCCTGACAGCTAACACTCTCTAGAAATCTAGTTTTTCATGAATATTCTTAAAGTGGCATTGACTTTCGGGAGTTTGCGTCAATCTAGTTGTCCCAGTGACCCTGATTTGTTCCTTTACTCACACTTGTTCACCAAGGAGCAACCTTGTGCCAGGTGCTGATCAAAATGTACTGCCATCACCCTACTCCAAGTCCTTGGGGGAAAGATCTAGATGGGTAGGATGTTGGCATGCAGTCGTCTTTGTGGAAACAGAGGCTGCCTGTCCTGTTTCGGTGGCAGGAATAAGGTCTGAGTAGATCAGTGTTGAAAATGGCTGGGAGAGATGTGGCAGTTTTAGGGCGGGCCTTTTCGGGGATCACTAGCTTGGGCAGGTTGGAGCTGTTCATTTCATCCTAGGAAGATATCCATCCTGGAGAGCTCCAGTGGTGTCCAGCAAGAATGCAAGGCAGGACTGGCTCTAGACTAGGGGTTGAATTAGATAACAGGGAGTGCAGGCATTTGCTTCGGTGGGGAAGCTATGAAGAAGTGGGAAATTCTGTGATTGAGCATCTTAGGGGATTTTCTCCAGAGTGAGGGCTCACCAGAGGCAACCACAGCCGTGACCGGAAAGAGGTAGTTGTGTTGCCTGTTATTCAGGAGGGGGAACATTTTGTCATTTCTGTGGATAATAGTCTTGCTTTTGTCTGTGTTCAGACACGGTCATAGGATGGCTTTGTTTTTGTCTCAATCCTGCGTGCTTGCCGAGTGTCCTTGACTAATGCTAATGCTCTGTAAAATGGTTTGTGAGCGCGGGAGACTGCTGAGCACAGCTGCGAGAGCCAGGCCAAATGTCTGACGGTAGGGGTTGCTTTTGTCTGCAGCTGCATTGTCTGCAGCTGCATTGTCTGCAGCTGCATTGTCTGCAGCTGCATTGTCTGCAGCTGCATCTGCCACAGGCAGGACAGCGCTGAGACTCCCAGGAGAGGGCAGGAACATCTGGAGGAAAGCCTTAGCAATCCTTCTTAGAGTCTTCCTCTGAAGACTTGTAAAATCTTGCTACCTCACTACTGTGAAGTTCGTCTTTCTGTCTAAACTATTCAAGTTCAAACCTATCTTCCCTGCCCCTCGGGGGAGCTTTAACTTTCTAACACTTACTCCCATCTTGAACATTCTCCTTAAGTCCTTGTTGCCTTTTTTTTTTTTTTTTTTTTTTAATTTGTGAATCTCCCAATTCTCTTAAGCCATGTAGGATGTCTTCCACAATCCTGCAGTCACCTTGGTCACTTCCCTGTTGCCTTTTCACTAGGGGGGGTTCCCTCTTTGAAAGAAGTCTCAGAACTAAACCTGGGGCCAGCAGGTAGGAGCTGCAGGTGAGAAGAAAGGCTCTGAAGAGTTCCTTGTCTATAGAAGAGAGAATCACAGATACTCAGAGCTGAGGGATCTTGAGATAGCTGAGTTCATACTCTGCCTAATACCAAAGTTCCTTGTCTTATATCCTTGACAAGAGATCAGTCAGAATGGATGAAAGTGCCTCCAAGCTAAGGCAACGTGACCTCGGAAGGGGGCAAGGCTGGGAGTCTTGGAAGTTGTTTTTCCCTGCCTCAGACTTGAAGAGCGATCTCTACCAACCTGGGGTACAGCTGTTGCAGTTCTAAGTCTTCACAGAAGTCCCGAGTTGCCCCTCCCCAAAGGTCTTTGCTTAGTGTACCATTCCTTTGTATTATAATTTTATGCTTTTCTTTCTAAGTGGCAGGGCAAATGTTTAGCCCCATGCGTTTCACTAGGAACAAAGTCATATGATGAATGTTCTTTGCAGGACAGGGCCGTGTGGCATCATGAGCACACTGGGGACCTGCGAAAGTAGTAGCATTTGATAGACGGTTTGGGAAGGACACAGAAACAGACCTAATTAAAGATCACCTGCTTTGCGGTTTTGCCTTGGGTTAATCTGTAGTGCATCTGAGCACCGTGGACTCTAACTTGGGAGTTAGAGGAAGAATCTGGCTCTATTAGAAATGTAATATATTGAAAATTTGAAATGAATTGCCCCAGCTTTACATGCATCTATTCCCATGGCTATTGCTAAGGACAGGGGCTCAGTAGCCACAGGGAGAACACCAGTTCAGAGCAGCTGAACCCCAGGCTGGGTACTGTGGGTGCTGACCTGAGGGGAGCAGCTCTGGCTTGGTCAGAGTCTGTGTGGGAAGGTGGGATGTGTGGAACATAGTGGATCAAGTGTGGGGTCTTCCTATGAAGACTCTGCCTTCTGTGGAAAACCTCGAGACTAACATCCAGCTGCTGCCTGGGGAGCTCTAAGACCCCTGTTAAAGACTGTCCTGGGGCTGAAGCCAGCTCTCAGTGTATCAAGGAAGGGAGCTGACTTGGTGGCCAATGGCCTATTTCAGACATTTGTGGCCTCTGTACTCACCCTTTTCACTTGTCTTCTCTGATCTTTGTCCTAGATCTTGCTGTGGTGGGCACTGCCTGGGTAAATGAAGAGACAGAGACGTCCCTTGACGTGGAGTGGGAGAACCCGCTGACTGAGGTGGACTATTACAAGCTTCGGTATGGCCCCTTAACAGGGCAGGAAGTTGCTGAGGTCACTGTGCCTAGGAGCCGTGATCCCAAGAGTAGATATGACATCACTGGTAAGAGTCTACACTGGGAGATTCTAGATGGTGGCTGCAGAAGCTACGATGAAGGGAGGCAGTGTGCACTGGGTCTTAGGGATCTACAGTCTAGATACCTAGGTACAAGTCTGCTCCCAGAGCATGATGTCTCTGTGCCAGCATTTCAGGACACTTCTTAAACAGTCTACTTCTAAAGTGTCATTCCTATCAGCGGAGTTTTTGAGGCCCTATGTATATATGGGGCCGGAGAGATGGTACAGTGGTTAAGAGCACTGTTCTTTCAAAGGTCCTGAGTTCAATTCGCAGCAACCACATAATGGCTCACACCATTTGTAATGTGATCTGGTGCCCTCTTGAGGAAGAGACCTGGTCAGTCATCTTTATCAACTTAGATCATGAAGCCCAATATGGACAAGTTCAATAGAACCACATGCTGAAAAAAAAAAGTGTATATTTTAGGATGTATTTGATGTTGTACAGGTACTTCTTTTGGAGGAATATTGCAGGGGAGTAGGTGGGGAGATATCTATCTATCTATCTATCTATCTATCTATCTATCTATCTATCTATCTATAATCTGTATATATAAATATACCAGGGAATATATATATATATATATATATATATATATATATATATATATATGATGTGCCAAACTTTGTAATACTCGGAGCTTCTATACTTTTCAAGGCCCCTTTAGAAAAGTGATATTATGTGATAGACACAGATCATTAGAAGAAGCCCATTCCAGTGAAGGATCCCCAGCTTCGTGGTTCATCCTCTGGGTCCTCACTCCACTGCCTGCTCCCTCAGTTCCTTTCTGAGAGAAGAGCTCACAGCTCTCCCTGTTTGTGGGGAGGAGAATGAGCATGTGGGCTTCATACAAGCAACTGTTTGTTTCCATGTTGCCAGTGGAGTCTGAGCGGTTTTATCACGAGGAACAACCACTCTAGTTGTTTCCACAGGGAGATAACTTAGACCAGATTTCTCCTTTTTCTTCTATTATAAGAATGAGTTTGGAGGGAATCTGGTTGTTAGGAGCTGGAAAACATTTGGACTATAAATAAAATCAGGAAGTAAGTACTCAATAGTCCACAAAGAACAGGAGACCCAGGGACTTTGTGCCACCTGTTCCCCACCCCTTCACGTTCTACTGATCCAGGGCTGCTTATCTGCCTCTACTGGCAAGTTTGGGGGTCAGCATAAATCTTACCTCCTCAAGAGAGCCCAGGTCGAAGCTGTGTGGACGTGGGGTCTGTCCGGAGTCTGTCTTCACATACACACCTTGGCTTCTTTTCTCTAGGTCTGCAGCCTGGAACAGAATATAAGATCACAGTTGTTCCCATGAGAGGTGGCCTGGAAGGGAAGCCGATTCTCCTGAATGGCAGGACGGGTATGGAAGTTCAACCAATTTCACATTCTTGATTTTTTTCTGGTCTCTGGGTGACAATTCCAGGATTTCCATGGAGAGATTCTCTGACTTTCTGGATGGGCAGAAGAACAGAGGCAAATTTCTCCTCCCCCCCCCCTTTTTTTTTCTTGCCATGGGAAACTCTTCCTGGGATCTTGGAGTCCAGGGGAGATAGTATTCGTGACACTTGTCTTCTGATTTCAATTGTTTCAATCACTGAATTATTGTCTTGAGAGACCTAGTATGTGTGCAGAAGTGCATTCCCCAAGGACAGCTGGTCTAGATTATTTTTCCTGTTGTATTTGTAGTTTTTCATAATGTCAACATCCAAGCAGTCTGCTTTGAAATGGGAAATGATGGTTAAGGCCATCTGTCACAAGGAATCATGATATAGTTAGCATTTCTCTGTGAGAATGTTTGTAAGAGGTTCTGCAGCATTTACCAGCCATTTACCAACTTGAAAACGTTGTAGGCTTAAGTACATCTTGAACTGTGAGCCTCCTGCAGTGATTGCGCTTCTGCCCATGCAGATTGGGCTCTGGAAAAGGCTGATACTTGGAGCCTGCAAAGAAGGAATCCTTCAGTTTTGAGTTTTAGTTTAAAAAGTGGCTTAATTCTTTCCAGTTCAGTCTTAGAAGTAAGTAGGTGGGGTAATGTAATAATGAGGATGAAGCAGTGTGAGGGTTGAATGAACAAGTTCTGTTTCCTATGAGATGGTTGGCGTATGGAAGGAAGAGATGTAATTTAATTTATGACCCAGACAAGATGGACTGGGTGAGTCTGCTTAATGGTTGCTGAGATATTTGAGTGAGTCAGAAAGTGGTAAATACTTACCTTGCTTCTGACAGCTTTCTCTGTGGCTTGATTGAGAAGTTAGAGATCAATCAAAAGTTTGCTATGTGCCAGGCAGCAAATTCCCTGGACATTTTTCATGGGTTTTGTCATTTAGTTCTCAAGCCAGTCTATGGATGAGCTACTACTCTTATTTCTAGGTTTTGTGCATAAGAAAACTGAGCCTCAAAGGAGTGAAGACCAGGATCACCCAGCCAGGAAATGGCAGTGTTGGATTGAAAGAAGGGTGTTCCCATTTAAACATTGAAGCTTAGCTACAGAGGCAAAGTGCTTCTTATTTGACCCATCTGTGAGATGATTAATAAGTTTTCTCCTCTTATACAATCACACAACATACAAAGTGTGTGTGTATGTGTGTGTGTGTGTGTTCCACATGCACTAAGCTCTCCATCAGATACCGACTGGATACTGTACAAATCAATTCACTTCTGATAGTGCATACTAGAAGTAGTGTTAGATCCCAAGACTGGAGAGATGGCTCAGAGGTCACTTGTTGCTCTTGTAGAGGACCTGGGTTTAATTCCCCAAACCCACATGGTGGTTTCAACCATCAGAACGCCACTTCTAGATCCAACACCCTCTTCTGACTTTCTTGAGCACCAAGCACACATGTGATGCCCTTAGGGATGTAAGCAAAACACTCATACACACACAAAAAATAAAATGAATAACGGTTAAAAAATAATAAAAGATCCCAAGGCTGACGGGTCAGAATTTAAAAATGGGTTCAGAAGGGAACTGGGGAATTGGAAACAAAAACCTCAGCAGCCATGGAAGGAGATGGGTGGGGAAGAGGTGAGATGTGAGTTAGGGTCTAAAAGAGCTCAGCAGTGTGGCAGCTGCATGGTAGGGGGTGGGGTGATGCATCAGAGTGAGAAAGCCCAGAATTTTGGAAAAGGTTAGTATCAAAAAAAAAAAAAAAAAAAAAAAAAAAAAAAAAAAAAAAAAGAGGAGGAGGAGGAAAAGTATTTCTTTTTAAGTCTGAACTCAAAACACCATGCTTGGTAGAGCTGATAAGTACATTATTGCATTAAGGGATAATTATCCCTTTCATCGCCCTATCATGTATTCATGTCCCTTGCCTGTGGCTAAACGTTTGGTCTCCAGTGATTAACTTTTGGGAGAGAGACAATCACATGTCCTAATCTTTCCAGCAGATTAGAATGGCAGTGTCTCCACCCAGAACACCCAAGAAGAGAGGCGAAACTCAGCTTCCCTTCCTTGGGTCAGGGGGAGCTTGCTTTCCCTTAATGGACGTAAGGAGACCTGATACCTCCATCTTTCCATGTGGTTATTTTAAATTTAAACCTCAAGGAAGTCAATTGTGAAGCTTCCCTTCCTAATGTTCCTGGGGCGGGAGTAGGAATGGGGGATGGAGACACAGGATACAGGGCCTGAAGGAGGATCAGGAGGGGAGATCCACCCTCACTGGCCTGCAAGTCAACTACAAGTCAGTCAATCCTGGTAGCACAACTTCTACTTCTTTACTAAAGCCTTTCATAGTCACATTAAATGTCACAGACTCTGAGTTCTTACAGCAATTAATTGCATGTGCCATTGAATTGGTAGTTAACCTTTCAAGTATATTATCCCAACTAGACTATTAGCATCCGAGAAGTGTTTTTTATTGTCAATTATATCCTAAAATCAGGATGAGATGCTTTATTGGATTGGCAAATAAATCTATGGTATGTGCCCTACTAAAATAAAAAGAAAAAGATTCTATGGTTTCTGAGGCCAGGAAATAATCTCAGGCCTGGTTAAGACTATTAGTTAATTTAGGAGATGAAAAGATTTGTGTTCTCCAAATGTTTTGCATCTCACAAAATGAAAAAGAGTACCTGAGTTTATGAACAGCACATGCACAGGCAGGGAGGGAAGAATGTACTTCAGTTATTTTCCACTTAGCAAGCCAGTCAGCGGAACTTGTTAAACCCAAGCTCATAAAGCCGAAGGGTCTCCAAATAAGAGTTTATTGAGCTGTTACAGCTGCTTGACAGAAGCAAACAAAACAGAACCCTGACCAGGTTCTTGGACAAGTTTTCTTTGACTATGGCAACAAAGTTAAATAGCAATCGAGATATGCGCATGGGATATGGAGTCAGGAATATATTTACAAAATTCTGGGAAGGAAAATGTACTGAGTCTGCACTGACAATAGGTGAGTGATTGGATTATCATTGGCAGCAGGAGATATCCACATTGTAACTCCACATGGACAGCTATGCCTCTTGAGTTCTCCCAGAGACCTCTGCTCTGCTACAGTTGGGACCTTGAATTACGCTGCAGAAAAGAATTTGAGGACAAAGCAATGAAACACAATTAGGGTTTAGGAAGGAAACGGTGGTATATACTCGAGGGATAGGTACAGGCTTCTCAAGGGACAGAGAATAACAAACATTTGACAACATCTATGAAGGAGTCTGAAGTCAGATCGGTCAAAGGACAAGATCTGTATCTAAATTGAAAAATCTAAAATTAAAAAGGCGAATTAAAGTGTTCAAATATATTTATTTTTAACGCAAGACTTGTATCTGTCAGTAAGATTATAAGGTGGTTTATGAGTGTATTCTTCAGGTTCATGAGTGAGCACAGGGAGTGCTGAGAAGCAAAGTTTAGGTCAAAAAGGTCAAAGAAGTTCTTACTATTTCTAGATCAGAAGAAAAGCAAGACCTCTTTATCAAGACGTCTTTTTGACTGTCAGCTCTATTCACAACATTTTTTAGATCCCCCCCCCCACCAGAAAAGTACAGTTTTATGATAAAAATCCTGATGTGGCTAATTCAAAGGCCACTAACATTTTGTTCTTACACATGGCTGATTGATTGTTTTAAGTGTTCTGCTTCATATATCTCCCAGGAAAAGTGACAGTGTTTCTATGCAGTCTTTACAATGGGGGTATGTGATGATGGAACCTTTCCCTTCCCACCTCCCCTTAATTTTCCCTATCTTCCTATCCTGCTTCAGGGTTATGTAGTGTGGAGCATATGTAGAAAGAGCAGCGTCAATGTAGAGCTCAATAAAAATCAAGAGAGAGAGAGAGAGAGAGAGAGAGAGAGAGAGAGAGAGAGAGAGAGAGAGAGCAGAGTCTATTGCTCTGGATGAGTTGGTATTAGTACTTCTGACAGCTTACAAGTGGACAGAAGTGGCCCTGGGCAGTTACTAGATTTAGGTCAAGGTTTCTATGTAGCACAAAGAGGGGGGAAAGGCCTTATGATTAATTTCACTCAAATGTGCTAGCTGATTCACTTCCTTTACTTCTTCCCTCCTCCTCTTCAGCCATTCTTTTTATCAAACTACTATTATGAAAAAGACAAGGCTGACAGAGCCGATGAGGACCCCCCCATCCCCCCCAGTGTCCAGCAACGTGGGAAGTTGTAGCTGCGCCTCCTTGTTGGGGCCAGGTTGGAGACATCTTGATCTGCAGCGGGGGCTACAGCTGTAACTCGTCTAGGATTTGGCCCACCACTGTGGCTACTGGAAGATTTTGCTGTGTGGAAAAAGCGGTTTAATGATCCCCACATCTCCTCTTGGCAGACAGGGAGGTTTTGGTCTTGCGGCGCTGGCTTCATGCAATGTGGCATTTTGTGAGTGTGTGGGGTCCATCCGTGAGGTCTGCCTTGCCTTCTCGGATGTCAGCATCTGATTGCCACCCTTGTTCTGTCCTGTGAATAGTTAGGGATCACAGCTTTGTGAGGATTTCCCTGCAAGTTTACATTGTTGAAGAGTTGCAAGAAAGGGGAGGGGAAGGAGGCAGAAATCACTGAGTTCTAATCTCTAGCTGGACTTCTGTGGTTAAACTTACAAATTTAAAGCTGTTCTAGATATAGAACTAGACTGATTTTTCTTTTCTGGTATCCATAACAAAGACCTATTTATTTATTTATATGTGTGTATACATTTATGTATGTATTTATTTATTTAGGCTTTTGGCTCAATTGTTACCTAAGCCAGGTCTGGAATCTTATCCAAAAACGGGAAAAAAAAAAAAAACCCACCATATTGGGAAGACGAGTACTACAAAGAAAGAAATGCTTTCTTCAGTGACTGAAGAATGAAGAAAGTAGAGTTTTTCCTTGAAAATCACCCTGGAGTCTAGAGGGTTGAGGAGTAACAGACATAGGATAAGCATGATGAGGGAGAGAGAGTCCCTAATGAAGTGTGCTACTGTCATTCAGATACCCTGGTTCCTCCTCTTCATGGTCTATTGTGTCCATGTAACATCTGGTATATATGTATATATAATTATTATTATTTTTTAAAATTTCCACCTCTTCCCCTCCTCCCATTTCCCTACCCCTACCCCCTACCCCTTCCTCTCCAGTCCAAAGAGCAGTCAGGGTTCCCTGCCCTGTGGGAAGTCCAAGGTCCTCTCCGCTCCATCCAGGTGTAGGAAGGTGAGCATCCAAACAGACTAGTCTCCCACAAAGCCAGTACATGCAGTAGGAACAAAACCCAGTGCCATTGTCCTTGGCTTCTCAGTCAGCCCTCATTGTCCATCACGTTCAGAGAGTCCAGTTTGATCACATGCTCCATCAGTCCCAGTTCAGCTGGCCTTGGTGAGCTCCCATTAGATCAACCCCACCGTCTCAGTTGGTGGGTGCACCCCTCACAGTCCTGATTTCCTTGCTCATGTTCTCCCTCCTTCTGCTCCTCATTTGGACCTTGGGAGCTCAGTCCAGTGCTCCAGTGTGGGTCTCTGTCCCTATCTCCATCCATCGCCAGAAGAAGGTTCTATGGTGATATGCAAGATATTCATCAGTATGGCTATAGGCTAGGGCCAGTTCGGGCGCCCTCTCCTCAGCTGCCCAAAGAACTAGCTGGGGACATCTCCTTGGACACCTGGGAACCCCTCTAGAGTCAAGTCTCTTGCCAACCCTAAAATGGCTCCCTTAATTAAGATATATACTTCCCTGCTCCCATATCCACCCTTCCTCCATCCCAATCTTCCCATTCTCCCAAGCTCTCCCCATCCTCCCCTTCTCACTTTTCTCTCCCCATGTCCCCTTACCCCCATCCCACCCCCACCCCCAACTTCCCAATTTTTGCCTGGAAATCTTGTTTACTTCCAATATCCAAGAGGATAACTATATGTTTTTCTTTGGGTTCACCTTCTTATTTAGCTTCTCTAGGATCACGAATTATAGGCTCAATGTCCTTTATTTATGGCTAGAATCCACTTATGAGTGAGTACATACCATATTCATCTTTTTGGGTCTGGGTTACCTCACTCAGGATAGTGTTTTCTATTTTCATCCATTTGCATGCAAAATTCAAGATGTCATTGTTTTTTACTGCTGAGTAGTACTTTAATGTGTATATATTCCACACTTTCTTTATCCATTCTTCCATTGAGGGGCATCTAGGTTGTTTACAGTTTCTGGCTATTACAAATAATGCTGCTATGAACATAGTTGAACAAATGCTTTTGTAGTATGATAGGGCATCTCTTGGGTATATTCTTAAGAGTGTTATTGCTGAATCCTGGGGTAGGTTGATCCCGAATTTCCTGAGAAAACACCACACTGCTTTCCAAAGAGGTTGCACAAGTTTGCATTCCCACCAGCAATGGATGAGTGTTCCCCTTACTCCACATCCTCTCCAACAAAGGCTATCATTGGTGTTTTTGATTTTAGTCATTCTGACAGGTGTAAGATGGTATCTCAAAGTTGTTTTGATTTGCATTTCCCTGATCGCTAAGGAGGTTGAGCATGACCTTAAGTGTCTTTTGGCCATTTGAACTTGTTCTGTTGAGAATTCTCTGTTCAATTCAGTGCCCCATTTTAGAAGAAAATGGTATATATATTTTTAACCTTGGAGGAAGAAGAGAGACTTAGCAAGGTCTAAGTCAAGTTATCATTCTGCAGTATGAGCTTGAAGAAAGCATTTCTCAAATGGTCAGCATGTCTACATGCAGTGCAGAGTAGAATCTGACCCAAAGGTAAAGCCACAGAGAGGACAGACCCAGCATGAAGACAAAGGTAGCAAGCTTTCCCATCCCAGTTTAGTCTCCCATCAGACGCATGCAGATAAAAGCCGTGAGTTGGTCTTCCTAGCAAAGTGTTCTTTAAGTCCTCGAAAAGCCATCTAGGCAACTGTTAGCATTATAACCACACACTGGATGTTTCCCACGGCAGAACTGGTGGAAAATGACAGTGTATTTAGCTTGCTTGTGTGACCTACAAGGTTAGTGATCTTTAAGTGAAGGGCAAATGAGTCTAAAGGGTTTATTTAGGGTTTTTCTTGGCAGCTCCTTTACCTCTTCAGTGTCCAGAGGCTGCTGAAGGAGAATGAGCTCCAGGTCTGGCCATGTTCGTTCTCTCAGTCCATGTAGACAGCCTTGGTCCTACCCACCCACTGGCCTGTGCAGAGGGCTCAAAGCTGTGGCTGAGTACTGACTGGGCAAGCTGAAGAAGTGAGAGACGCTGGGTGTTATAGATGTGGGTGGATCACCTTGGAGAGAGTGAGGGTCAAGGACTTCAGGAGCAGGACTCACTCCTGTCTCTATATCCTTACCTCCTACTCTCATGTCATGGCAATGGCCCAGGCCGAGTAGGGTCTTGGTAGTCTGACACCATCCCTTCTTAGCAAGCACGGAATCATTTTGGATACAGAAAGGGGAAGTGGGCAGGGAGGGAATCATTTCTGTTGTGTGCATGCTTCCTTCTGAACAACCTCTTAGCACCTCCTGAAGTTGGGGTTGGGATTCTGGAGGTTTCTGCAGCCAGATTTGCTCCTCTCTCATTCTGCGGGGCTCTCTTTGCTAGTGAGGTAGATACATCTAGCACTCCAACAGTCTCTCTAGGATACTCCCCAAGTTCTAATCTACTACTACTATGTTATTTCAGCTTACAGTAGCCTCTCAGAGCATATTTTATTTTCCCTACAACTTGTTATTAAGGGCTAATCCACATAGATTGATGTTATGTCATTCATATTGGATTGGGTTCACCCTGATGACTCCATTTTGACTTTATTATCTCTGAAAGGATTGTTTAAAAACAATAAGGTTCCAAACTGAGGTACAAGGCACAGCAGGTTGGCATGCGGTATTGGAGCAGGAGGACTGGACACAATTTAACTCATGCCACCACCGATTCTCAGCTGCATGTGGGCATTCAAAGATGGTTAGGGGAGTGATGGCCACTAATATTTACTACTATTGATCTTAGACAAGTTATATAACCTAAGCCTAGCATATACTTACTGTTCTAAGCATGGAAAACTTTATTAGTTTTCCAAACTAGTGGGGCATCTAGTAAATGCCTTCTGTTTTTTACCATGAGATTGAAAAGTAATGTATGAAAAACACATGACCCCTGGTGTGTGCTTAGAAAATGGCAGTTGACTTACTAAATGAAATATGAATGGCCTCTAGTAATGAAACACATTTCATCTTTTCATGCAAATAAAACACTATCCTTATGTTTGATGAAGGTGCACCACAGCTGAGGTCACAAAAAGGAACTGTGTGAAGTTGTCCCTTCTCTCTGGAAGGTCCTTTAATAAAACACCAAGAGTAGACTTGGGGAAAGGACTTTCGCTGCCTTAGACTAAGAAGTAGTTCAGTGGCTTTTAGCTAAAAAGATGTAGATCAATATACAGAGGAATTGTAGTGTCTTGTCTTAGTTTTCTTCTGCTCAATAGCTTTGTCATTGCCTTGATAGATGTGTATGGATGACTTACTTGTAAAATTCTCCATTGGCAGGAAACTGGACAGAAAGGATAAATGACTAAATTATGACTGGAACTTAGGAGGTAAAAGTAATAAGTAGGAATGTTGGGTCAGGACATTATTACACATTGTGTAAAATGGGGCTGATGGGCTTCACACGGAAGCCCTCATTCTATTATGTGCATCAGAACCACTAAAATTGTGTAGTGTTTATTAACTTATTATGTATTTTTTCAGATAAAGTTTTGCACTGTGGTTCAGTCTGGTGTTGAACTTCATATATAGCCCAGGTTTACCCGGAACTCATGATTCTTCTGCCTCAAGCTCCCAAGCACAGGGATTACAGGCATGTACCAGCACAGCCAGGGAGCTATGTGTATATGTGGGGGTACTTGTCTCTAATCCCAGCATTCAGAGGTCTGAGGCAGAAGATTGTGAGTTCAAGGTGCAGCTGAGATAAATAGTAAGAATCTGTTTTTAAAGAACTATCCCCCCCACCAAAACTCAAAAGCAAGAAAGCAAGCAAGCAAAAAATAAATAAATAAATAAATAAAAATAAAAAAAAATCCAAAAAGAAACACTAGAAGCAGAGATGCTAGAGCTCATTCTAAACTTTCTGAAGTGGAATCTCTGCTGGTGGCACTTGGCAGGGACCTAGTGTTGACAAAATTTGAGTACCTCAAAGCTTGATAAAGGTTAGTAAGTGCTGGTATGAAAAAGCTTGGAGACTTCTTGAAGCCATAGGTACGGGGTGTGCTATTGAGACACATGTGTGTGTCCAGAATACAGCTGACAAATTGTTCTGAATAGAAACGTCCTCAGCATAGACTTCCGGATGTGTTATTTATCCATAACTGCTGAGTGCCATCACGTTCCCTGTCATGCACATTGTGGGGAGGTAAATGAACTAATTTTTTGGCACTTTTATTTGGGAAAAGAAGAAGAAAGGAACATTGTATAGATAGATGATAAATGCCTGGTCTAGAAGCATTCATTGGAAGAAGTAGATAGAAGAGATCAGTTGTTTTGATTTCAGGAGACGAGATGAGGAAGGCTACCTGTTCTTGAAAACTTGCTGAGCTGTCTCCTGGAAAGGGACCTAGAGGCATCCCATCTGTGCCTGTGGTATACACTTTAAAGGAGTTATACTTCATAGAAACTACTTCTTAGGTGTTTATCTGCTGTGCCTGATGGAGGTAACTCAATGTCTTCAGTGATCTGAAACTAGAACAGTTTTTTCCCCCTCATTCTACCACAGACCTGTTCACAGTTCAAGATTAAAGCAGATGCTAGGTGTCTACCTGTCACAGTTGAAGGAGAGACCCCCTTGCATTATGGAGACCCCTGACCTGAACTCTAACTAAAGTGACTGTGGATTTCAACAGGCAAGTGGGTTCTCTAATTTTTCTTTCTCATGTATTTTTATGAAGAAATTGATGGACCAACCAATGTAGTCACTAATCAGGTGACAGAAGACACAGCATCTGTGTCCTGGGATCCAGTGAGGGCTGTCATAGACAAATACGTGGTGCGCTACATCTCCCCGGATGGGGAGAGTAAGGAGAAAGCGGTCCCCAAGGACAAGAGCAGCACTGTTCTGACGGGCCTGAAGCCAGGAGAGGCCTACAAAGTCTTCGTGTGGGCTGAGAGAGGCAACCAGGGCAGCAAGAAAGCAGACACCAAGGCCCTTACAGGTGACGGGAGAATGGGATTGGGGAAGCTTCTTCAGGGTAAGGAGAAGGTTGATTTTTGAAGGTGGATATGGTTGCCACTTGGCATCATCTCTTTTGTTTGTGGGGTTGAGGATATTTACAAAAGCAATTTAAAAATATCCTTTTAATACAATATATTGTGATCATATTCTTTTCTGTATCCCAACCTGTCCCAGATCCCCATCTCACCTCTCTATTCACCCAACTTCAAATTATTTTCCCGCTCAAAAATAGACCCCAAGAAAAAAACAAAACAAAACAAAACCTATAACCAATTCAAAACAAACAAACCCCCTGCAAAACCATAACAAAAAACTTACGAAAAAACATGGAGTTTGGCTTGTGTTGGCTTCTTGGGAATAGGGCCTGCTAGGAATATGATTGATATACTCAGTGATACTCCGTCAGAGAAAATGAATTTCTCTTTTCCCAGCGTGTATCAATTGTGGATAGATTCTTGGTTAGGGGTGGGACTTTGTGTTCACTTCCCCTGCTCAGTGCAGAGATTTTTGTCCCAAAACAAATTTCAATCTCATATTTATGATTTTTTCCTTTTAACTTCAGACTGAGAAATGAGACTATTTAATAGAAATAGTCATACTTATTTGGGATGGAATTCTATATACATCTCTCTTGGAGTAGGGTAAAATTTTGTAA
Source organism: Chionomys nivalis (assembly GCF_950005125.1). Lineage (NCBI taxonomy): Eukaryota > Metazoa > Chordata > Mammalia > Rodentia > Cricetidae > Chionomys > Chionomys nivalis. The sequence continues at coordinate 60,887,677 of NC_080090.1, forward strand.
TATTTACTATTTATTTATTTATTTATTTATTTATATATTTTTCTTTTCTTCCATTCTCTTCCCCCAGCTCTTCCTCAATCTACTCCTCCTCTGTTTCTGTTCAGAAAGAGGCAGGTCTCCCATTGGTATAAACAAAGCATGGCATATCAAGTTGCTGCAGGACTAAGCTTGTATTAAGGCTGGGCAAGGCAATCCAGTATGAGGAATAGGTTCTTAAGAGCCCGGCAAAGTGTTAGGGACAGCCCTGCCCCCACTGTTAGGAGTCCCGCAAGCAGACCAAGCTACACAACTGTCACATATATTTAGGTTGGTCCCAAGCAGACTCTCTGGTTGTTGGTTCAGACTGTGAGTTTCTATGAGCCAGGTTAGTTGTTTCTGTGGGTTTTCTTGTGATGCCCTAACCCCTCTGACTGCTATTTTTATTTTTTAATAAAATCTAAAAACATTGACCCAACTATGAATTTGAATGCTTAATGCTTATTTTGGTCTGCAGTGTCGAAGAGGCACTTTGTGTGTAGGAGATTTCTTTCAGACTATGGAAACGGTTTGCATCCTGCATTAACATTTGCCAAACCCACTGATTCTTCTTTTAAGCATTCAGAAACACAAGGACCTTCAAACGGCATGCACTTCTGCTCAGCTCAGGCCTTCGGGTGTTTTGAGACATACTGGAACATAGCATGGCTGCTCTTCGTGTTTAAACACTCCTTTGGTGGTTCCCTGAATTCACAAGAGCCTAATCGGTATCCACCTGCTCTTCCAAAACACTTAATAGGAAGTCACAGGAAAAGGATTCACTGATTGTGTCTGGACAGTCACTGAATACAAAGAAAGAACTTCAGAGAAGTCTGCATAATAATTAGGACTATGGCTTCGGATCCTTGGCTGTTCAAATTTTAACCCCAGTGCTGCCATTAACTACCTGAGTGACAGTGAGTCTATTCTGGTTCATAAAGTGGCTCAGGAGTGTCTATGTCGTAGGGATCTGGGGATATGTAACCATCGAGTGTCTTTCTTAGGCTTCCTATTGCTGTGGTGAAACGCTATGACCAAAAGCAAGCTGGGGAGGAAAAGGAATATTCAGCTTATGCTTCTGTGTCACAATTCATCATCAAAGAATGTCAGGACAGGAACCTGGAGGCAGGAGCTGATGCAGAGGCCACAGAGCTGCTTACTGGCTTTCTCTCGTGACTTGTTCAGTCTGCTTTCTTATAGAATCCAGAACCACCATCCCAGGATTGAGCACTGAATAAGAAAATGCCCTACTGGCTTGTCTACAGGCTGATCTTGTGGAAGTCTTTTCTTAGTTGAGATTCCCTCTTCTCAGATGACTTAAGCTTGTGTCAAATTGACACACAACCAGTCAAGCACAATGAGCTAATTCATAGAAAACAACCGACACACAACAAGAGTCCTAGTTTGCTCACTGCTGTTGTGATAAAACACAGCCCAAAGCCAGTGTGGGGAGGAGAGGGTTTAAAGAGAGCCTGGAAGGACAGGCTGGAGCTAACAGGGAAGTAGCATGTATAAAGACCTCAAGTATGAAGTTAGGCCATTAGGCAATCTCAAGTGTCCTCTGTGGTAGATATGTCTGTGAGGTGGTAGGTACAGTAGCAAGGGCTGAGGCTGGGACATTAAAGGCAGCTCAGTGCCCTAGGAGTTAGAGCCTTTATCTTTCTATGACAGATGTCAGTGGTATGGCCCCATCTCTGTGCTTCTTAAGATCGGTTGTCTCATAGGACTACATATTTTACTGAGGTGACTGCCAGGCCTGGCAAACGGCGATGCGCAGGGTGAAATGCTCTTTCCTTCTGGGAACACTCTTGAGGAGCTGGCTTTTAGAGAAGGGTAATCAAGGCGTTGCTGTTTAGCAAGGTACAATGTTGTTACCTTGCATTTTGAGGAGGAAGTGAGATCCCATACCTGAAATGCCATTATTAATAGCAGGTTATATAATCACTGACCATGCTGTACTTCGTCTGTGAGGAAGGACTGCTCCTTCCTTCTCTGCAGAGGTGCAGAGACAGAAACTTAAATCGCACAATTTCTCCTAAGTGAGGAACCCGGAAAACCAGAGCCGAGGCTCTAATCCAGCTTTGTCACACAGACACTCAGGCAGATTCTGCTAGGGTCATTTTCACTAGCCCACCCCTCAGTACCGTCAGTTTAAAGCTCGCCCCAGGCCCTGGCTGCAGACACAATGTTTATGTACAAAACATCGGCAGCTCCTACTTCTAGAACATCTGTCTTCCCAAAGGCCATATCAGAGTAGATGGAGAAGATTATTGAAATATACTTGCTTGCAGGTCATCTATGGCAAAGGAAAACTCCGCATGTAAAGTTATTTCTTTTTTTTTTTTTTTTTTTTTTTTTTTTTTTTTTTTTTTTTTTTTTTTTTGGTTTTTCGAGACAGGGTTTCTCTGTGGTTTTGGAGCCTGTCCTGGAACTAGCTCTTGTAGACCAGGCTGGTCTCGAACTCACAGAGATTCACCTGCCTCTGCCTCCCGAGTGCTGGGATTAAAGGCGTGCGCCACCACCGCCCGGCTGTAAAGTTATTTCTTTAAACGCCAGAGTGACTTGTGGAAAAAGGTTTGCAGAATTGATCTATATATTTTCAGGGTATAAAGACCCTTTCTTCCATTTATGCAAGTAGTTTATTCTGACCACTTGTCCACTTAAAGCTATGGGTGACTCGAATTAATTGACATGGTTATTTTGGCTATGCCTTTGGCTGTTTAGAAATTAGAGAGTAATAAGACCTATCCTCTTATTTTGTATCTTCCTTGAAGAAATTGACAGCCCTGAAAACCTGGTGACTGACCGGGTGACAGAGAACACTCTTTCTGTCTCATGGGACCCAGTGGAAGCTGACATTGACAGGTATGTGGTAAGCTACACTTCCGTGGATGGCGAGACAAAGCAGGTCCCAGTGAGGAAGGATCAGAGAAGCACCGTCCTGACTGGCCTGAAGCCAGGTGTGGAGTACAAAGTTTCCGTGTGGGCCGAGAAGGGCGATCGAGAGAGCAAGAAGGCTAACACCAAGGCTCCCACAGGTGAGCAGAGAGAGATGAACCGTCGGAACGAAATGTGAGCTTACGGATTTGAGTGTGTGTGGCCCCACAAGGTCTGAGATATGTTAAGACTCGTGACACTGGGGGGTGAGGCGGGGTGCGGTAGGGTAGAGAGAGCGCTCAGAAGGCAGAGGGCTTGCTGCCCTTCTGAGTCTGATCCTCAGCACCCATGTGAAAAGTTGGATGTGGGAGCACGCATTTGTAATCCCAGCACTGGGGAGGCAGACGGGGCTCCCTGGGACTCACGGGGCTGCCAGCCAAGCCCAGTCAGCACACCTCAGGTCTCAGTGAGAGCAGTGTAACTGCATAGAAGTGGTGCTGCTAACCGACCCACTGGGTGTGTGTAGAGGGTCTGGTTATGATTGTATTTGGGACACTACTTCCAGGGTTCTCACTGGTGAAGTGGCCCTTGATAAAATGATAAATTAGGTACCCTGACAGTGTGGCAGGTGTTTAATTGGCTGTCTTGATGTACCATATGTTACTAGGAAGCTATTGTTCTTTCTACATTTTAGGGAGCCGAAAGTCAAGAAAAGATGCTAAGTATATAGCTAGCCTGACTTTGCAATTGAGATTCAGAAACTGTGTTCTCCCTTGACTCCCAGCAGAGATTTGGTGTGCTAACCCACTGCCTGCTGAATGTTCTGGGAGAGAAAAAGCAGGATAATGGGGTATGCCTTCCACAGCTGCAGCTTAAACTTTCAAACATTTCCCTTTCAGACCTTGACAGTCCCAAAAACTTGGTGACTGACCAAGTCACAGAGAACACTCTCAGTGTCTCCTGGGACCCTGTTCAGGCCAACATTGACAGGTACATAGTGAGCTACACCTCTGCCGATGGCGAGACCAGGGAGGTGCCCGTGTCCAAGGAGAAGAGCAGTACCGTCCTGACGGGCCTGAGGCCGGGTGTGGAGTACAAGGTCCACGTGTGGGCCCAGAAGGGTACTCAGGAGAGCAGGAAGGCCAACACCAAGGCCCCTACAGGTGATGGAACATGCCTTACCTCTATGCCATGGCTAAGCTTGTAAAATGTTAGGTTGATTTCTCTTCCTCTAACCTTGGCAGGCAGGATGATTTCGTTGATTAGAGGTGATTGTGCTCCCTAGCAGATTGTCTACCTCCTTCTCTCAGAATGGGTGTCTCATATTGTATTCTCCAAGCTGTGGCCGTCAAAGACGGCTGCTTACTGCTCCCAGCCTCCACCTTTCTTCTACCTCGTCTGTTATTAGGGATAAACATTTTGCTTTGGCAAGAAGCAGCTAAGAAGAAAGCACAAGTAACTGTCAGGCTGAGAGAGCCAGACTCGCAGGTTGTGAGCCACAAACAATTTTTGCTTTGTAAAAATTCCTCCCTTGTTTAAACCCTTCCAATGAAGTTTGTTCCTATTTCTGCCCTTTGGATGAAATAATTGCAGTGTTTTGTTCTCTAAAAATAAGCCAGTGTTTAGTCCCTCCCCCCAGTGTTGATTTTTTTTTTAGTAATGAAAATGTCCGTTTCCATGCAAGAGTCCATCCTTCATTTGCAGTTAGCTGTTTGCATGCTAACTGCCTGCCATGGGAATGGGCATTGCTCGGCGTCTCTTCTGTGTTCCTCCTTGTACTTAAGTCCTGCTCTTTCAGTTGGCTAAGCACATTTTTTCCCATCCTGACCTATTACCTCTCTTCCCTCCTAACCCCCCAGCACACTTCCCCTAATGGTTGGTGGACCAAGGGTTGTTCAGCTGAGGATCCTAAAACTGCTCTGATGGTATCCTCTCCTTCCTCTAGGTGACCACCTCTAGGTGGTCCTCCAGAACAGCTCTTGACACAACCCCAGGCATACCCCACTTCACTCAACTGATATCTAGTCCATTGGAAACACGCATGCATCCTATGTCCACTCAAATAACACATAGTCTGTGTGAAACGCTGAAGCACCTCTTGTTCTGTGTGAGAGCAACTGACCTTTTTCCCATGGATGTGGTATTTTAGCTGCATGCCATATACCAGCTCACTGATTCTCACGCCTTAGAAAGGGCTTCTCAACCTCATCACTATTGACATTTGAGCAGGGCACTCCTTTGTTTTAAGTGTGTGTGTGTGTGTGTGTGCGCGCACACACACACGAGACAGAGAGAGAGAGAGAGAAAGAGAGTTTTAGAGGATGTTTAGCACACCCCTGTGTCCCCCTCCCCTATACTGAGCTGTGGCAATCAGAATGTCTTAGGCATTGCTAATCACCCTTGCTGAGATCTTTTGTTCCATAGCAAACGCAATATGCTCTACCAGGGATCCTGGTGAAACAAATTAAATTCAGACCGCACCTAAGGTACACACAGTCTTTTCAAACAATTCCATTCTCTAAGTCCTAACATACTGGCCTCTCCAACTTCCTTAATAGTCTGGACATGGTTGGTCAGTCAAGGATCCTAAAACTGTTGATGCTGCCTTACTTGTAGGAAGTAGGAATTTAGATACCAGTTTTTTGTGGTCATAGCCTAAAGCAACATAAGAAGTAGAATCTTTGTGCAAATGGCCTTAGGAAAATGGCTTTTGCAGTGAATTATTTAGAAGAAGGAAATATTACTAGCTTATTGATAAAATATGTTTTTGATTGCCTTCTGCTATGTAGTATGGAGGAAGATAATCTTTTGGATTTATAGTGTCAATTGATTGATTTCATCATTAGTTATGATAACTGAAGGTCTTGGCATCTACTCAGTGCTGAGAACAGTCATAACATGTTATTAGCTTATGTGATGTAAAACTATGACATAAAAATCCACAAGCTATAAATAAACATCTCCCATCTCCTGTTTTTGTTTCCTCTGTGGAGAAGTTGAGGGACAAGGGCTGGAATGCCATTTATTACATTTTGAACCTCAGAATGAATATACTGAGGTCCAGAAACTGTAAACATTGTATTATTTTAGTCGACAGAGCTAACCACACACACACACACACACACACCTAAAATCTTTCATTTTACAAATGCAGAAGACAGTGTCCAAGTAATGAAACGAAGTTAATAATTGATGAAGGCAGGTGCACGCATTGAAGATGAGTCTCTGAAGGAACCCGAAGTCTACATAACAGTCTGTACATAATTTTAGAGGGGAAGAAGTAAAGCTTACAAGCATCTGAGTGATCCGAGGCTACCAACAGCTGACTGACAGGAGAGCCGGGATGAGGTCCTCAGTCTGCTGACTGGAACCTAAGGTGCCTCCTGCCCCTCAGCTCTGCCTCTTCAGGTAGAACCCAGTCCCTTTGGGTGCAGCACTCATTCTGCTCTCCTGCGCTGCCTCCTTGAGGCTCTGAGCTCAGCTGTGGAGACCAGGTCTCCCGCCATGAAACACTGAAAATGCTCATAGGGTGTGGGGAAGCTGTAGGGACTGGAAAGTCTCCCCACCCAGGACAAATGGTCTCATTCTTTGGTGCCTGCTTCCAGTCTTTAGTGATCAGTTCTTCTCCTTTTAGATATTGATGGCCCCAAAAACCTGGTGACAGACCAGGCGACAGAGACCACTCTCAGTGTCTCCTGGGAGCCGGTGGAGGCTGACATCGATAGGTACATAGTGCGCTACACCTCTGCTGATGGCGAGACCAGGGAGGTGCCCGTGTCTAAGGAGAAGAGCAGCACTGTCCTGACGGGCCTGAGGCCGGGTGTGGAGTACAAGGTTGATGTGTGGGCCCAGAAGGGGGCCCAGGACAGCAGGAAGGCCAACACCAAGTCCCCCACAGGTATGAACATTGTAGTTTGAGAATGTGACATGTTTCACGGTAAGCCTTTGGTAGGGGGACACTTGCTATTCCTTCTCTGGCCTTGGAAGAAAGTAATGTTCATAGAAGACCAGAGCGACAGGCTTCTGTCAGATCTCCCACACCATTTCTGCATGTCCTTTACACTTAATCTGGAGATACAGACCTCATGTTTTGGTCTTACTAAGATTTATGACTGCTCACATCTCTATGCTGTTCTTCTAATTGTGCATTTCCCTCAATGTCAATCACTGAATTGTTCCATCCGGAAGATGAAATGGCTTAGAGAAAGCATATGGTTCAGCATCTAGGAGCTAAGTGCTTCAGGGAGATAGCTTTCGCTGGGATTTTCTTGGCATGGGAGGATTTATTGTTCTGTTAGGGAGTAGATTCTCTTTTGAGTACTGCGGGTTCCATTTTGACAAGCCTAGGCTTGCAGTCATCATAACAGCAGTTTTTAAGGTTTTTCAGTTCTTTCATTTGCAAGAATAGCCTTACTAAGATGTCTTTACGTACAAAATTCAATCTTTAGCGTATACAGCTCAGCTTTCACTATTACAGAGTCACACAATCACCCAACTCTTAGATTGTATGTTTAGAAAATTTTCATCACAATAAGGAACATGATGTGCATTACCAGATATTGTTCATTCCCTACCCACAGGTAGCAACTGCTATCTGTTCTAGATTTCTCTGTTATGGACAGTTCTAATACATGGATTAACACATTATGTGGCATTGTATTATTTACTTCTTACACAAAACATAGTTTCAGGTTCATCTGTATTATAACATATATTGACACTTATTTTTATTAAAATTAATATTTGTTTGTATAGATACACACATTTATTTGCTAGTTTGTCTTGGTAGCTATTTGGTTTGTTTTCATGTTTTGAATATCATGAATAATGATACTGGGGCATTCATTTTTCTTAAGTAGATGTATTAGAACTGAACTGTTAATTCTGTATATTTAATTTTTAAGTTCCTGCCAAACTAATCTCCAAAGTGGTTGTGCCCTTTTACATACACACAAGCAAAAGTAAGAGCAATTTTCTCCATTTAGTTGGTCGTGAGAAGAATCTGTTCTGTTGGTAGAGCAGGAATCTGTGTTTCCATTCACAGCTGAGAATTCGCTATTTAGGAGAGTACATTATTTCTGCAATTCTCACAGTTAGTGGATGATTCGTAGGGTTTGACTCATAAAATATCCATAAAATATTTCAGTATCTTACCTTGCATGTATCTAGGAAGCAGTTTGACGGGTGAGGAGACTGAGCTTTAGTTAACTGCTGAGGTCTTTAAGGCCACTTGCACTGGAACTGCAATCCAGCTTCTCTAATTCTGAGTACATTGCTGTTTTCACTATCTTAGGCTACTGCCTTAAGGGTCCAAGAGTAGTTGTGGGGACAAGATCTCTGTCCACGAATCAACTGAAAAACAGTACAGGAGATGGGAAAACTGTAAGAACAGGAATGCTCAGCCCATTCTTAATGGTGGCTGGTGTGTGTGTGCATGTGTGTGCGTGTGTGTGTATGCATGTCTGTGCATGTGTGTGTTTCGACAAAGTCTTGTTGAACAGCCTATGTTGATCTCAAGTTCATCATCTCATGCTTCCCTGCCTTGGCCTTCTGCATAACGGGTCTACAGATTTGAGATATCACACTCAATTTACTTACTAGGGGTTAATGATCAAGTTTTTCCTTTTAGATATTGATAGCCCTAAAAACCTGGTGACTGAGCAGGTGACAGAGAACACTGCCACTGTGTCCTGGGACCCAGTAGAGGCTGACATTGACAGGTACGTGGTGCGCTACACCTCTGCTGATGGAGAGACCAGGGAGATCCTTGTTGGGAAGGAGGAGAGAAGCACCATCCTGACGGGCATGCGACCAGGTGTGGAGTATCAGGTCGACGTGTGGGCCCAGAAGGGGACACGGGAGAGCAGGAAGACCAGCACCAAAGCCCCCACAGGTAATGGACATTATTCCTTGAGAACATGACTGTTCTCATCCTATGCATATGGGAAGTCATGTGTGGTTTCCTTCATGACTATCGACCCAAATCAGTGATTTGGAGAGAATAAGGAGGGCAGAATATTATACAGTATCCAGCATCTCTCAGTGCCTTTGATATCTATCTCTCTTTTTAATCAAATAATAAGAAGTGTTTAATTAAACAATATTCAATAAATGTTACTTCTCTTCTTTTTTATTATTATCATTTTTATTAATTAAAACTTTCATTTATTTTATACCCCAACCATAGTTTCCTCTCTCTCCTCTCCTCCCATTCCCCCCTCTTCATCCCCCACCTCCTCTCTGCCCCTCTCCCATCAACTCTTCTGTGTTTCTATTCCAAAAGGGGCAGGCCTCCTATGGGTGTCAGCAAAGCATTGAATATCAAGTTCAGGTAGGACTAAGAACCTCCCTTTGTACCAAGTGGAGCTAGGCTGGGCAACCCAGTGTAGGGTCCCCAAAGTCAGCTCAAGTCTCAGAGACAGGCCCTGGTCCCACTGCTAGGAGTCCTACACAACTGTCACACATATGTAGAGGGCCTAGGTTGATCTTATGAAGGCTCCAGAGTTTATGAGCTCCTATGAGCCCAGGTTGTTTCTGTGGGTTCCCTTGTGATGAGTTTAACCCTCTTGGCTCGTACAATCCTTCCTCCTTCTTTTCAACAGGATTCCCCTAGTGCTTGGCTGTGGATCTCTCCATTTGTTTCCATCAGTTACAGGATGAAGGCTCTATGATGACTATTACAGGAGACGGCCAGTTAAGGCACTCTCTCCACTATTGCTAGGGGTCTTAGCTGTGGTTCTCCCTGACCCTGAAATGTGCTCCTGCCATCAAGACATGTCTTTCACCACTCTCCCACTCCATCCTTCCCCCAACCCACCCAACCTATTCCTCATGTACCAACCCCCCCAAATCCTGCCCTCAGTTTACCCAGGAGAGCTCTTCTATTTCCCATGCATCCCACTTTTTCCCTCCTTGTTACCTAACCTCTCTGGGGCTGTGGATTGTAGCATGGTTATCCCTTATAGCTAATATTCACTTATGAGTGAGTACATGCCTTGTTTGTCTTTCTTATTCTGGGTTATGTCACTCAGGATGATTTTTTTCTAGTTCCATCTATTTGCCTACAAATTTCATGATGCCATTATTTTTTACAGTCGAGTACCATATTTTTTAAAATCCATTCTTTGGGTTAAGGAGGATCTAGGTTGCTTTTCTGGCTATTATGAATAATGCTGCTGTGAACATAATTTTGGGCAAGTGTCTTTGTGGTATTATTAAGAATCCTTTGGGTATATGTCCAAAAGTGGTATAACTGGGTCCTGATGTAGACTGATTCACAATTTTCTGAAAAATTGTTATATTGATTTCCAAAGTGGCTGTACAAGTTTGTACTCACATCAGCAGGGGAAGAGTGTTCCCCCTACTCCACATCCTTGCCAACATAAGCTGTCCTTAGCGTTTTTGATCTTAGCCACTCTGACAGGTATAAGACGGTATCTCAGAGTCATTTTGATTTGCATTTCCCTAATGGCTAAGGATGTTGAACAATTCTTTAAGTGTATCCTAGCCATTTGAGATTCTTCTGTTGAGAATTCTGTTTAGATCAGTATGTAGATAGAGGCTGCTTGTTCGTTTCCTGGCCACCCAGACCCAAAATAATTGCACAGAAACTGTATTAATTAAAACACTAGCCGGGCGGTGGTGGCGCACACCTTCAATCCCAGCACTCGGGAGGCAGAGGCAGGCGTATCTCTGTGAGTTCGAGACCAGCCTTGTCTACAAGAGCTAGTTCCAGGACAGGCTCCAAAGCCACAGAGAAACCCTGTCTTGAAAAACCAACCCCCCCCCCAAAAGAAACCAACCAAACCACTGCTCTTATATCTTAAATTAACCCACCTCTATTAATATGTGCATCACTATGAGGTCATAGCCTACTGGCAAGGTTCTGGCAGGCTCCTGCAGGCATCTTTCTCCTTTGACAGCTACATGGCATCTCCCTGACTCTTCTCTCTCTCTCTCTCTCTCTCTCTCTCTCTCTCTCTCTCTCTCTCTCTCTCTCTCTCTTCCAGCATGGCTATATTCTGTTAAGCCGTTGGCTGAAAGCAGCTTGCTTATTAACCAATGACAATAAAACATACTCATAGCATTCAGAGGGAATCCCACATCATCAGTCCTCATTTGTTAATTGGATTATTTGATATTTTGATGTCTAGTTTCTTGAATTCTTTATATATTTTGGAGATCAGCCCAAATGCTGTGGGATTGGTGAAGATCTTTTCCCATTCTGTAGACTGCTGCTTTGTCTTATCGACTGTGTCCTTTGCCTTACAGAAGTGTCACAGTTTCGGGAGGCCCCATTGATTAATTGTAGATCTCAGTGTCTGGGCTCCTGGTGTTATATTTAGGAAGTGGTCTGCTGTGCTAGTGTGTTTAAGGCTACTTCCCACTTTCTCTTTTATCACCTTCAGTGTGTCTGGATTTATGTTGAGGTCTGTGATCCACTTGGATTTGAGTTTTGTGCACGGTGATAGAGATGGATCTATTTGCATTCTTCTACATGTTGACATCCAGTTATGCCAGCGCCATTTGTTGAGGATGCTTTTGTTTTCCATTGTGTAATTTTGGCTTCTTTGTCAAAAACCAGGTGTTCGTAGGGATATATTATCTCTTAATGAGGACCTCATGTGCAGCCTTATACTTCAGCCTCACAGAGATTGGTGGTGAGCTGTGGATATAGCTCAGGAATATAGTCCTGCACAGCATGAACAAGGTCCTGGGTTTGCTCTCCTGAATGAAAGTAAAAGGACCAATGGTGGGTGACTCCTCCGCAGGGTTCTTCCAGCTGAGTATTCCAATTGTGCTCAATCTCAAAATATTTCTTATTGAAGAGATAGAAAGGATGTGTGTGTGTGTATGTGTGTATGTGTGTGTGTGTATGTTAGGGTCTGTGAGGTTAAGTACTCCAGGAAAACGGCTTTCCCTGTGATCACTTTGGAGTAAGGAGAGGATGTTGTTTTCTTAGTGGTAACCCCTCTTCTGAGTACTATGTTCCATTCTGAGGACTGCACCATTGGTATTTCATATAGCATTTCATAATTGTAAGGCCTTTTCATCTCTGCTCACACATTTGCTAAGAACAGCCATATTAAGAGATATTTCTGTATTAAAACTCGCCTTTTAAAATGTACAATTCAGTGAATTTAGTGTGCTCACAGTTCTGTAACTATTACTGGAGTCTATTACTATAGTCTATTCTCATTACCAAAAAGTACTGAGCTCGAGCTCACATCCACTGCCAGTCAATTTCCAAGCCTGCTAACAATTGCTGTCTGTCTATTCGATAGAGTTCTCTGTTTCTACATCTCTGGTGGGTTTATAATCTATATGGCCTCTGGTGAGATGCCTTTCATTTGCCAGCTTTATTTGTGTGATAACATGTATCAATATGCCAATTAGTATTTCATAGTACATGCCATCACCTTTGCTTTTCAGTTTGTTAGCTGTTTGACATTTGGATTATTTTAAGTTGTCAAAGTCTATTACGAAGAATGTGATTAGGACATCTGTAATATAAATATTTTTGTGTGTGCAATGCTGAGGATCAAACCTAGGGCCTGGTGCATGCTAGGCCAGCACTTCACTGTATTCCCACCTTTCTGAGTACAAGTTTTATGCATATATGTGCTATAACTTTTTTAGTATGCAACTAAGAGTGGAATTACAGAATCCTTTGGTATTTCTAACAGTAATTTACTAGGGAAAAGTTGTGATAGGATTCTACATGTCTACTAGCGACAGATGAGGATTATGTTGTCTTCAGAGTGTTTGCTGAATTGGCAGAGTAGGAGTCAATGTGTCTTTACAGTTGAGAGGCCCTCTCCTCCAGTTCTATGAAGTGGGTAGTTTCCATAAGTCACATAGCTGATCTCTCATGGGTTTGATTTCAGAAATACTCATGCAATACTGAGCTATCTTATAATTTATTAACCTAGGCTTACATTTACAAATGAAGAAATTGGTCAGGTACAACTTGCTCAGGCTGATGGCAGAGCCAGGACGAGATTCTCAGTCTGCTGACTGGAACCTAAGGTGCCTCCTGCCCCTCAGCTCTGCCTCTTCAGGTAGAACCCAGGCCCTTTGGGTGCAGCACTCATTCTGCTCTCCTGCGCTGCCTCCTTGAGGCTCTGAGCTCAGCTGTGGAGACCAGGTCTCCCGCCATGAAACACTGAAAATGCACATAGGGTGTGGGGAAGCTGTAGGGACTGGAAAGTCTCCCCACCCAGGACAAATGGTCTCATTCCTTGGTGCCTGCTTCCAGTCTTTAGTGATCAGTTCTTCTCCTTTTAGATATTGATGGCCCCAAAAACCTGGTGACAGACCAGGCGACAGAGACCACTCTCAGTGTCTCCTGGGAGCCGGTGGAGGCTGACATCGATAGGTACATAGTGCGCTACACCTCTGCTGATGGCGAGACCAGGGAGGTGCCCGTGTCTAAGGAGAAGAGCAGCACCGTCCTGACGGGCCTGAGGCCGGGCGTCGAGTACAAGGTTGATGTGTGGGCCCAGAAGGGGGCCCAGGACAGTAGGAAGGCCAACACCAAGTCCCCCACAGGTATGAACATTGTAGTTTGAGGATGTGACATGTTTCACGGTAAGCCTTTGGTAGGGGGACACTTGCTATTCCTTCTCTGGCAACTGGAAGAAACCAATGATTGTTAAAGGTCAGAGGGGCAGGCTTTTGTCATATCTCCCACATCATCTCTCTATGATATTTAACACATTAGTTCAAATTAATTTTGAACCTCATATTCTCCTCTTCACCTGGCTCCTGAAGCTCAATGGTGATTGGCACATCCACCCACTGTTTATCAACATGTCTATTTCCTTTGTGGTCAGTTTTTTTCTTGGAAAGAAAATGTATTGCTAGGATCTGTGAATTATATATTTCATTGAAATCAGTGGCTTTTTCTGTGCTCACTTTGGGATAGGGGAGGACACTGGTTCCTTAGAAAAGAAACCCTCTTGGGTACTGTGTTTTCTACTCCGAAGATCCTGTGACTAATTCTCTACAAGAACTATTGATGATTCTAATTTTCATCCATGTTTCCTCTTCAAGAGGAACAGCCTTGCCAAGATGCATTTTCACATTAAAATCCACCCTTTGGAAGAGTCCAGTTCAAGGGATTTAGCATATTCCTGATATTTCACAGAACTGCACAACTACTACCATTATTTCAATGACATCATCAGCTGAGGGGGCCTCATACCCATCACCAGCAACTTCCCATCCTCTTTCCCTGCAGCCGTACATAACAATTGCTGTCTGTCTCTATAGGTTTCTTTGCTTGGGACATTTCTTTTTAAATAAAAGTATATTTTTGTTAATCTTGAGACGCTCATAATGCACACAATGTATTTTGATTATTCCCTGCTCTTCCCCTAACTCATCCCAGACGTAACCCCCACTCCTCACCTTCTCCCAAGCTTGGGTTGTTGTTTCATCCTTCTTTATAATCCATTAAGTCCAGTCTGTACTGCCCATACTCACGGGTATGGGGCCATCCATGGTGGACCCACCAGAGGCCACACACTTAAAGACCCTTTCCTACAACCCATCAATAACTCCTCAACTGGGCATCAGGTTCCATGCATGAATCTAATTTTCATTCATGCTGGAATGTTGACTGGCTTTATGTTGTGCCTATCTTATGCGGACACTCACAGATGCTGAGCTCATGACTGCAGTGGTCTTGTCACATCCAGAAGACACTGTTTTTGTTAAGGTCCTCTCCAACTTCTGGCTCTTACGGTCTTTCTGTTCCTTCTTCCTCGATGGTCCCTAAGTCAGGGTATGTATGATATAGATGTCACATTTGTGGCCGAGCATTGCATAAACATTTCTCCTCTGTACTGCAGCCAATTGTGAGTTTCTGTATTAACTTATATCCATTATACAAAGAAACTTCTCTGATGAGGCTGAACATTTGTTATACATGGATTCATATATCATGTGGCCTTTGGTGATTTACTTTTTTCATTAAATTGTATTCCTCAGGATCTTCCACATTCTAGCATGAATCTATTCTTAATTTTGTTAGCAAATATTTCATTGTATGACTGGCTATATGACATTTTGTTTATTGATTTGTCATTTGTGAATATATGAATTGTTTCTTTTCTACTCTCATGAATGATGATGCCATAGCATTTGTGTTCAAGTTTGTTTTCAAAGACATATATGCCCAGGAGCAGAACTTCTGTATCATCCTCTTATTTAGTCCTTTATTATGCCAGTACATTCATATAGTGTTTATACTACTTAATATACCGACTAGGAATAAATAAGGGCTTCTTCCTCTCTTCAAAGTAATTTGTTGAGTTGATAGTAGTCCCCCTTCCAGTTTTATAATAAAAAACCCAAACCTTCAAATCCAGTGAAATCTTTGAATTCTCCAAGACAAATAGTTGATGAAGGTGGGATTTGATTCATGCAATATTCCTGGAATATCAACCTACCTTATAACCTAGGTTAAGGTCCCCATTTATGAAAAAGAAAACTGAGGCACACTCAGAGCAGCTGAGCTGTCCAAGTTCATAGCTGGTCAATGGCAGACCGGGATGAGATTCTTTGTCTACTGACTATAAAATGACGTATTTTCTATCTATCAGCTGTTCTTCTGGGGTTGGGATTATAACACAACCCTACAAACTCTGGATATTGTAGCCATTCCATTGTCCCGTGTAGCAAGGTTTCTTGTCAGATTATCTTTTTTGTTTGTTTTATTTTTTGAGGCAAGGTTTCTCTGTGTAACAGTCTTGGCTGTCCTGGAACTAGTTCTTGTAGATCAGGCTGTCCTTGAAGTCACAGAGATCTGCCTGCCTCTGCCTCCTCAGTGCTGGGATTAAAGGCATGCACTACCCCTGCCTGGCTCCTGTCAGATTATCTTTGAACCACCAGCTCACAAATAATGACCCAGAGACTTATTATTAATTATGAAAGTTTGGCCTTAGCTTAGGTTTTTTCCCCCACTAGCTCTTATAACTTAATTAACCCTTATTATTTTTTATCTATGTTCTGCCATGTGGCATACTGACTTGCTCAGAGTCTGACAGTGAAATTGTACCCTAGATTCCTCCTTCTTTTCCCTTCCTCTTTCCCCGCAAGTCTCACTTGTCTCTCCTGCCTAACCACTGGCCATTTATCTCTTTATTAAACCAACCATAAGGCATTTTACACAGACACACACCCTTACAGTATAAACAAATATTTCACAATAGCCCCGTTCTTCTTTTTTGAGGACCCCAAAGTCCAATTGCGGTCTCAACTGTGAAAACTGAAAATATGCATATGAGATGGGATATAAGAACAGGAAACTCAGTCCAAACAAAATGGCCTCAATTTTCAGTGTCTTTTCTAGTGTTTATTGACTAGTACTTTTTTTTTCCAGATATTGATAGTCCCAAAAACCTAGTGACCGACCAGGTGACAGAGACCACTCTCAGTGTCTCCTGGGACCCGGTAAAGGCCGACATTGACAGGTATGTGGTGCGCTACACCTCTGCTGATGAAGAATCCAAGGAATTTCTTATTGGGAAGGACCAGAGAAGCACCGTCCTGACAGGCCTGAGGCCCGGTGTGGAGTACAAGGTTGAAGTGTGGGCGCAGAAGGGAGCCCGGGAGAGCAAGAAGGCCAACACCAAAGCTCACACAGGTAATGGACAGCATAGTTTAGGGGTACGATGGCTGTCACATCGAGTTTTAATTTCTTCCTCTGATACGGATGGGTCTTGTAGATATTTGGAAGAGCAGGGTTATTTCTCCCACAACCAGCTTCATACACCACCTTTACTTCCTTGCAGCTGGTTTCCTTAGGTGTTGGACTCTCCAAACGGTCTCCAAACTGTCCGGATGACTGTGTACCGTTCTTCTTCTAGGTTCTCAGATCTTTTTCTAGAGATGTTGTTTTTGGTTTCTTTGAGAAGGATACTAGAAAATATTTTTTTAAAAAAAAATACATTTTGCTTTAAGATTCTAGATTTTTTTCCATCTGCCGTTGCAAGGAAAGGTTTGCTTTTTAACATCCAAGTTTTATTTTAATTGTAAACAAATTTGTCACTGTAGATGATAAGTCTTTACTGTCTTTACTGTCTCGCTAATGGACAGAAGCCTGTTTCTCCTTCTTGTTTGCAAAACCAAGGTCTTCAACTTGAATTCTCTGTATATTGCCTGTAGCAGGCCTTGTATATAGAGCAGTCTTGATATTCCTTACTAAATGAATAAGAAATTAGTTTTGTTAAACTTCTAGTAGAAGTCATACCCTAGATTTTCAGATTCTGGTTGGTTGGGTGTCTTGGTTGGGAAGCTTTCCTGGGAAGAGAGGTGCATGCATGGAGCAGAAATAAAAGGCAAATATTAGACAGCAAATGAACAAAATCCAACAAAATGGGAGTGGATGAGATGGAAAACCGCAGAAAATGAAAACTCTCACCAGCCAACAAGACCAGCAGTGTCTGCACCTGCACCCTGGCCCTCTGAATGGTGCATATTGATTTGCTTTTGTTGCTATCATCATCACCATTGTCGAGTGTGTGTGTGTGTGTGTATGCAGGCACAGGCCATGGCACATGTGCGGAGGTCAGAGGATAACTATCTAGCCTTAATTCTCTCCTTCTCCATTTCCATCAGTTTGGGGATCACACTCAGGGTGCCCCACTTCTGCGCAATCGCCTTTACTGACTGAGCCATCTTGCTGAGCCAATAGCACATTCTGACTAAGATTTTTCCTCGTAGACATTGACAGTCCCAAAAACCTGGTGACCAATCAGGTGACAGAAAATACAGCCACCATCTCCTGGGACCCCGTGCAGGCTGATATCGACAGGTACATGGTGCGCTACACCTCCGCTGATGGCGAGACCAGGGAGGTTCCAGTGAGGAAGGAGAAGAGCAGTACCATCCTGACGGGCTTGAGACCCGGAGTGGAGTACACTGTTCAAGTGTGGGCTCAGAAGGGGGCCCGGGAGAGCAAGAAGGCCAAAACCAAGGCCCCCACAGGTAAGGAATGTTGTTCATTGGAACCCGCAGGGGAAGATAAAGCGTTTTTTTCCTGTTCTTACACTGATGTGAAATAAATGGTAGGGGATGAGCAAACCGAGTTCATAAATAGAGGTTCATCCGCTACTGCTGAATGGTGACACGCATGTTTTGGGGTCTGTGATGCCAGAGACTGGATTGTTTCAGGGGGCACCTTCCTCTATTTCTTCTGACATACAGAGTGCTTGTCAGAGATGAGGAAAGTTGTAAACGACAGAAAGTTTTTGGGTTTATGGATGTAGAGTCTGAAAGGCCCAAAGCAAGAGTCCTAGTGTCTTGTGGCCTTTGTCCTGTATCATAACACACATAGACAAATGAGCAGATGTGAAACAAAGGGAGGGCAAGAGGTCTTGAACTTAAGCCTGGACCCGACTTTCCTGCTCCTGTGGAATGATGTTAGTCCCTTTGTGAGAGCAGACCTAATCATGACCTAACCGCCTTTAAAACGTTCTACTTCTTAAAACCTCACTGAAGGCTTTGATGTAAAAAACTAAACTTCCATTTACTTCTAAAGAGAACAAAGTACTGTAATAGATCCGCTGCTGAGCAGTCCCAGAATGCCTTGAAACTTTTCCCACAGCATATGTCCTTAATTGTCAATGTTTCCCACCTCCTGAAAATTACAGAACTAATGTAAAGTGAATATAAAAGTTCTAAAGTTATTGTATTAAGGAACTGTTTTGAGACAAGATGTTCCGTTAGAATTGACCTAATAGAAACTGTGTCACAAACAAACATTACCCTGGGGAGCGGGGACCCTGTGTTCAATAAGCAGCTTACTTCTCATCACCATCATTTAAGTGCCAGTTCTAGGGATGGAGTGACAGGCAAAAAATTATGTCCGCTGCTCTCCTGACAGCCAGTGGGAGAGACAGGCAATAAACAAAAGGAAAATTTGTAACTGTAAATTTTGATAAGCCCTATGAAGGACATGACAATGGTGCAGGTCTAGAGATCAGTGGGTCAGAAGGCACAGGGCTTAGATGGTGTGAGTGTGTAGTCTTAGGATACATTGTCAGATACACCAAAGGAAAGGCTAAGCAAGACTGCAGTTTATATAGAACAGCAGAGTGTATGTGCTAAGGGCTGACATGCTCATGTAGCTCGCTCTGTGCTGGAGGCTCAGGCTCCTTGGCTGTTGTGGATCAGTCACCCTTAGAGAATTGTGTTCATTTGCTTGGTTAACATACACCTGCATTCCAACCAATGGGAAGGCCAGGGCATGACTTGAATGTTACACACATCAGTTTTCAGAATTCTCTCTCAGATCCAAGATGTAGTTAAAATCAAGGGGCTGGAGGATAGTTGGGAATGCAGAGTAGGGTGCCATGGGGGAGAGTCTATAGGATTGTTCCAACCATGATATCAGCGGTTTAGCTAGTTCAGATTTTCATTGTTATACTGGTGAAACTGGGCAGGACAGAATGTTTCCAGATTGATAAATATAGAGAAGATCTGGTTCCTTCCATTGTAATATCTAGTGTCTTGTTTCTTTGGAAAATGGAAACTTGGAAACTGGGGGACTCATAAAGGTATTTCCTTCCTTCCTTCCTTCCTTCCTTCCTTCCTTCCTTCCTTCCTTCCTTCCTTCCTTCCTCTCTCCTTCCCTCCTCCCCCTCTTTGATTTATTTATTTTTTTGAAATAGGGCCTCACTATGTAGCCCTGGCTGTGCTTGAATCTGTGCTCTTCTTGCCTCTGAACTGTGGGAATTGCAGGAGTGGGCATCATATAAGCTTTACTCCTGTATTCATGAGAATTATACCATTGGTAATAATAAAATTATACCAGTAATAATTATACTGTTATTAGCTCTTTTGAATGGAAGAACTCTTGTGGAAGGGGTGGTGAGATGCCTTTCCATGTTTCTAAAGCCAGCCTTTTCTAAATCTTAAAAAAAGAAATTGACAGCCCCAAGAACTTGGTGACCAACCGGGTGACAGAGAATACAGCCACCATCTCCTGGGACCCAGTGCGAGCCACCATTGACAAGTACA